>NC_044198.1:15106347-15434344 GCF_900880675.1 Sparus aurata
ATGCCTTTTTTTTAATTCTCTGAGCCCCTGCCCCTCAAATATTCTCAGTCTCTCGTTTGGCAGCGGTTTCAGCGGTCTGAAACAGATAACGTTTGTATAATACTAATGAAACATTCAAATGTAACTTATCGCTGGTTTGCAGAAATGTACAACACCAACATTTTATTTTGGCAACTCAGCTGTTTATATCTTCATGTACCTACTCTTTACCTGAAGGTAAAATGTTGTAATAATAATGCATAATTTAACTTTACCATGATCACCTACTATGTTGAGGATGTTGTTGTGTTGCCCTCTTCAGGTGAAAAGCTTCCTTGCTTGTTGTTCTTGTGGCCACGCCCCTCTCAGACAGATGTGTCCAGCAGCTGTCAATAGCAAAACATGTGTGGAGAAGTTTTGGCCCATGAAGCCCCCCCATCATTTTACTGCAGCTCATTTGTTGTTTGTTTGTTTGTTTTTCTCACATCAGGCAGGCAGAGCGCGCCAGTTGGGCGCCACAGTGTACTGTGTGGGAGTCAAAGACTTTAATGAGACGCAGGTACATCAATCTGTGCAACCAATACACAAGCAAACCTGCAGAGGAATTCATTAATCATCTGAACAATAAAACATGTCAAATATCTTGACAGCTTTCGACGATAGCTGACAGTAAGGACCACGTCTTCCCCGTCAATGATGGATTTCAGGCGCTACAAGGGGTCATTGACTCGGTACGAAAGCACATGACACTACAATATTACTGAAATATTAACATTAGTGATTATATACCTGATCACTAATTTAATCCACTTTATTCAGCTTTGTATATTTTTATTTTCCCTTTTCAGATCCTGAAGAGGTCCTGCATTGAGATCCTGGCTGTAGAGCCCTCCAGCATCTGTGAAGGAGGTAAAGATGCACAGACACAGAAGAGCACGACATTTATAACATTATCAGATTACATGACTCTGCCCAAGTTTCTTCAAAAATACTTATTGCATAACCTGCTACCTCAGAATCTTTCCAGGTGGTAGTCAAAGGAAACGGTTTCCTTCACGCCCGAGACGTGCAGAAAGTTCTCTGCAGCTTTCGAATCAATGACACCGTCACTTTGAGTAAGTATGAGCTCCGAGGTTGTCGTTCACAAACTGAAAGAAAAGTAAGAACAGTCGATTGTTGAGTCGCATCCCCAACTTTTCAAATTCAGACACTGGGATTGTCGAAGTGTCAGTATGTGGCAAATTGGGAATTGTAGCGCCTGTTTCGGTTTCACAGCTTGCAGTGCTACTTGCCCAGCGCCAACCATCAGATAGTCAAGGTTAGCAACCGTCTGGGAAACAAAGTGGAGCATTTGGCAGCTAAAAAGCCAGATTCTTTTCTCAGGAGCTCCTGGGGACCAAAACAGAGCTAATAGGGAAGCGAATGTTAGACCAAAGATTCAGCAGGCCATCAATTCTGAACGCGAGGACTCGTTGTTGACATTAAACCCCACAGCAACATTTCTTTATTGCGATTCACTTTATAATCACTCTAAGCCAAATAGCAGTAAACTCCTGTAGACTTTGATAAATAACGAAATTTGTTCTAAAGGCTTATGAGTTGTTGATACAGTAAAAACTTCAAAATTCATGGAACTGACGGGTGTAAATGTACTTAAAGGAACAGTCAGTCTTTTTGTGAAGTGAATATATAGCTTTCTTGCCAACTGATGAGAAAATACACTCCTGTCTGTGCTAATTAATATATATATACACAGACAGCAGTGAGTTAGCTGAGTCAGCATAAAAAACTGCAAACAGAGGGGAAACAGCCCATCTGGCTCTGTCCAGAGGTAACATATGGTTTATTTGAAGACGATAGGGCTATTTTGATGGTGAGCAAAAGACAAAAGAACAGTCAGAGGAAGAACCTGTTGAAGTCATCCATAGTAAATATTACGCAATTCTGAAGGCAAGACATCGTAGATACAGAGAGGTACAGTCAGAAACATGTAATTATGTGCGTAAATGAGTTCAGAAAAATCCTCGTCCTCTGCTGTTCGCATTACATTGTGAAGTGATCGACAGGGGAGGACAGCATCGTAGGTGTGTGAACTCAAACGTCGCGTTGAAAGGTCCAAATCCAACTATTAATAGGCAGAATAGAAAAGCAGCAGTTTTTGGTATTCCACTCAGCAGCCATTTACATGACTGCGCCACGTTTGTTTTGGCCAGCGCAGACGGGGGATGGGTGGGGGCGAGCAGCACTTTGCGGCTCACAATGATTTAAGTCCCCGTCCCCCACAAAAACCATCAGCCCCATCTCTCTCTCCGCTCCGACTCGGCCGGTTTAACGCTCAACGCTTCTCAGATGTCTGAGAGGGAATGTGGATCTCATCAGCGACGAGCACTGTCTTAACACACACTAGACACTCACTCAGCCAGGGTAAATACACCGCAAGCCTCCCTCATTTGCTTCGTTTTCCATAAGGACAGGAAGTCCAGGAATTTAATAACAAAAAGAATATTTTCAGGCTTGAATTGACTGAAGTTTTGAGGACTGCTAGAGCAAAGTCAAGCAAACCTTTTCCCTTCTTATTTTTCACCAAAGACCCTGACTTGTCTCGGTATTTACTTTTATTACAGGATATCTTGGTACAAAGTCTCATGTTTATTCTATTTCCTCAGTGAAAAGGCCTTTGGTGGTGAGAGATATTTACCTTTTGTGCCCAGCTCCTGTTCTGGAGAAAGAGGGAACGTAAGTGATCACTGTGAATGACCACACACAAGCACTGATGGAATGTAACCAAGTACGTTTACTCGAAAACTGTACTGATGTAGAATTTTGAGGTACTCGTACTTCACTTGAGCATTTCCATTTTCTGCTACTTTATACTTCTACTCCATTACAATTTGGAGGCAAATAGTGTCCTTTTGACTGTATACATTTCAATATATCGTTAATTTGTTTACTTGTACTTTTGTACATTGATTGCCAATAAACTACTTTTGATAGTTTGTTCCACATACTTAAAGGTTGTCACTAAATAGTATTCATATGGGTGACCAACAAAATAAAGCAAATTATCATCATCTTTCATTCACTTTCCTACCTTTCCTCCAGGTCTGCCACTCTCCACGTCAGCATGAATAATGGCCTGAGCTTCATATCGAGCTCTGTCACTATTACTGCAGTCACCTGTGTAAGTACAATGCAGAACAAACACCAAACTAACTCATCAGCTGAAGTCTTTAGGTACTCTATGAGCTTCAGCATACACTTTGACTTTGTCTAAAGGACGCTGAATGTTTCCTATTTCCAGCGCAGCAGGTTTACATATTATTGTGTTGCTGGTCATTATGAATTATGGAATCAAAAAAAACAATTTTGTTCCTGTTTGCATCAGCTGCTTCTTCCACTTTGTCTTTAAAAAAACATCCAAGTCTCCCTCTGTCACGCACATGTCTGCAGCCTCGGTTTTATTAGCCTTAGTGCTCACAAGATGCAGTCATAACGTCCTCTAAACATCAGTGAAAAGACTGCAAGGGGGCAATTTATGTCTGCATCTCATTTTACTTAGAAGTGAAAGTTGTTGTATCAATAAGATTCACATATAAAACATCATAAAGAGTGAAATTTCTATATGTTTTGCTACAACGAGCTGTATGCAGGTTTGATGGGGTACTGCATGTGTTGCATTTACCGCTAGGATTTCTGTTTCACGTGGTGCCATTTTATCCAGCAATCACACGTCCTATAGGAATCTTACCCTGTTCGTGTCCTTGTATCTGTGTTCCCCTGCAGTCTGATGGGACCTTTGTGGCCATAGCTCTGCTCATCCTGATGTTCCTGCTCACCATCGCTCTGCTGTGGTGGTTCTGGCCTCTCTGCTGCACCGTGGTACGACTTGGATCCTCTCCGACGGAAGAATATGCAAAATGTGTTTACGACACACCAGCCGTCCTTAGAGGCTTATAATACGCATTCCATTTTTTTTTGCAGGTCATTCATGAGCCGCCTCCTCCAGTAATCGAAGACATCTCTGTGAGTTTTTATTATTTCTTCACCTCGTAATAAGGAAAAAAATTGGTACCCATTTTAATTATTTACAACACATCTGCTCTTCAGCTATGGTCCCATCAGTTTGATTTACTCTTGTAAACATGAAGACTGTTTGCTTTCTTTTCAGGATGACGAGGATGGTTTCCCCAAGAAGAGGTGGCCCACAGTGGATGCCTCGTACTACGGAGGGCGCGGAGTCGGAGGCATCAAGAGAATGGAGGTAAAAACAGATTTGAAACAAATAAATATGTAATAACTATGGTAAGGACACACTAAAATGGAAATCAGATCTAATCTCAGATATTTGTAGCATGTATCTTCAAAATATAGGGTAAGTTTGAAACTACTGTACATCTGTATCCATCAGCCGGCTTCAGGTTCCTAGACGAAACACGTGGCAGTCTTAAATCTCGCAGTCAGATTGGAACTGTTGGAAGACGGGAGTGAGATCAAACACAAATACAAAGCAGGAATACAAAAGGAAACAGGAAGCGACTCATTCCTTAAAAGAGATGACTGTGCAACTCCATACTGGAATAGACTGAGTCAGTTTGTTGTTGTGGCTAGTTTGGAGCGCTACCGAAACTTGAGATGATGCCATCTGGCCGGTAAACTGCAAGTACAACACATCTAGGCAAAGATTTAGACAGTTTTTATGGTCTGGGGGCGAGGATGTGCTGTATATTAATCATGCAAGCCGGCATGATTCGTTTGTGGTTGTGTTTGGTCTTTGGCAGCCTGCTCAGGACAGATGAAGGTGCCTGTCAGTGAGATATTTTTGCAAATGCTAGAGAAAATAATAAAAAAAATGTCAGTTTCTGTGAGGAAAAGAAGGAAAAGGTATAAGCAGTGGAAAGAAAAGTTCAGAGTCATGACGTCAAGTGATTTCTGATTCGGTTCGACATCTGAGCCAAGATACCCGAGAGCAGCCGTCAGTCGAGTATGAGGTAACATCCACAGGTCAGGAGGGACCAGATGTGTCTGTGGTCTAAGAGGAAGAATGTCGAGGAGACAGAAGTCTACGTCTTAGTGTGAAGTGCTTTACAGACTGGCAGTGCAGTTTGAGGTGTCTGTGATGTGAACTTGAAGCGGCACCGCTTCCAAACAAAGCAGCGGAAAATATGCACGACTCCATTTAAGTGCCACGGTTAAAGACTTCACGGCTTCTCTGTGGCAGCAGCAGGGGAGTTAATCTGAGTAATGAACTTCCAGGGTTGCTTTGACGGTTGCTTTGACGGTAGTTTTCACTCGTGATCTGATGCATTTTTGAGCTGCCAGGTAAAAAAAAACCATCTTGAAACAAAGCTTTCAGTGAAATGGTCCTTTACCTGTGGCAGTGGGTGACTTGTTTAATTTGAGGTTTTTAAAAACAGGCTCAGAAATATTTGACAAAATCCCCAAAACTCTGGAAAATAAACTGATGAAGAAAAACTTTGAGGCAAGGGAGCCAACGTGTTTTCTTGTGGATTTTAGAGGACTGACTTTAATCAAATTCAGCACAGACATGTTTATGACATACAAGCATCTGCCAGCATGAGTGAGGAAAAGTAAATTTGTAACAATAATCCAGCGAGTTGTTGCAGAGATTGACATAATTTACGTCAGTTTCAGTTGTTGCATTCACACAAAGAGGCCTTGGTAGAATATTACCAGGTCAAATCAGATCACAGCATCATGCTGTCAAGATAAGATTGTCTTCTTATCCCAAAAAAAACCAAAACATTTAGGATCCTTTATATTTAATCAGCAGTTTTAGCTCACAGTGAAACAACCAAAATAGTCTGAAGGGCCAAATCGAACCCTGTGTCGGGCCGCCTTCGGACGGCCTTGTGCTGAATGAAAGTCTAATTTCTGTGACTGATTGCAGCGCTGTGCTGATAGCTTCTGCTTCTGTTCAGGTCCGATGGGGAGACAAAGGCTCGACCGAAGAAGGAGCCAAACTGGAAAAAGCTAAAAACGCTCGAGTTGTGATGCCCCCGGAAGAGTTCGACCCACCGCAGTCTTACTACACTGTGCACAAAACCATCCGCCCCCAGAAGTGGTACTCTCCCATCAAGGTGCTCTGGTCATTTACTTTTATCATAAGTCATTCATCAATTCACTATTCTGATTTAAGAAAAAAAAATCTAAGTTCTGGGTTTACTTAGCAGCCTTTAACAGAGCTTTCAATCACATCTCATGGCGCTCCTCAGTTTGCTCAGCTGTCACAGAGATGCGGAACTGTTACCAAATGTATTGCTAACATATGTAATACACAGATTGGTGCCTATTCCAGATGTTGCAACACTAGGCTTGACATTAAAAACCTCTTCCTTATGATGGCATCCATCCCCCATAACCTAAAAATATTTCATTTTTAATGTTTCTGGGACTGATGTGTTCGCAGGAAATAGTTAATAGAATTAGTTTCCTGACATATTAGTCAGCTGGAAGGAGGGTAATAAGAACCAGACATGAACTCAGCTCACCCCTGAATATGGAATCTGTTGAGCTGGTGTTATTCCTGACAGAATGCATTCTTTGTTTATATGTCTCTATGGCATAAAATAACCATCCTAAGAATCAAAGAGAGACATCTGGAGCAGATACTGTCCATCAGAGTCATAAATAAACACTTTAGCTCTGCTGCTTGTCTGTTAACTCTGACTTTTAAATTGTTGTTTTTGCCGCACTGCTGCCCAAAGCACACAAACTGTGTTAAAATTCTGGTTGCTATCAGAGATTATTTGGTGTAACATACGATTTTTTTTATTTCCCCCGACGTCTGCGATCCTCTTTCTGCAGGGCAAACTGGATGCTCTGTGCGTATTCCTGAGAAGAGGCTACGACAGAGTGTCTGTGATGAGACCTCATCCTGGAGACAAGGTGAGACGAGCCAGAGGTAACAGAATAATAGAAAGTTGCGCAATGATTTTCCTCTGATGAAAAAACAGCATTGGCTCTTTGCAGCTGTGAGATATGCACACATTCATTCAAAACAAAGCAATTAATAGGATTGTGAACCCACTACGTTGACTTTTGGCAGGCAGATGCTTAGGAATTTGCCAAAGCTTAAATTCTCGACTTTTTGGAAATGATGGATAAGGAGGGTTTGGATTTGAAATCTGTCTAAGTTGAAATCATATCTGCCTGATATAAACCACAGTTATTCCATGCAGTAGATGTTTTTTTTTATAAAAGGCAGAATAGTGACTTCATGGAGACCCTCACGTAGCATAGTGAGTATACAAAGGTGTTATTTGCTGCAGCATTGTCTGCAGGAATTCTCCAGTCTGCAGAAGAGATCAGGAGTACAGGCAGCCGGGCTCCTTCAGCTCCCAGCGTCAGCGCGGCTTGGCTGGCAGGAATGCTGTTTTCTTCAATGGCACTCGCTCACGGAAGAATTTCCTCTTTCCATCTGTCGAAAGCTGCTGCAAACCTGCCGATCGCTGTGCCACAGTAGATTTCTGATTACACTTAACGTGAGACACAATCACAGTAACATCTCAGGGAGAGACAGGGACTTGTTGCATTGGCATTTTCAT
The DNA here is from genome assembly GCF_900880675.1 of Sparus aurata. NCBI lineage: Eukaryota > Metazoa > Chordata > Actinopteri > Spariformes > Sparidae > Sparus > Sparus aurata. Next base: position 15,113,892 of record NC_044198.1, read on the forward strand.
TCACAAGCTGTACGGAACCTCTTTTTATGTTTTGTTCAAGAGGATAATGCGATGTTGTTTTGCTGCAATAATCCAGAAATGTTTTTAGGACTTTGTACTGAGTACATAAAGACTGCATTTACAGTTTTAGGTGAACTGTTCCTTAAAGTACATGACCAAAACAAACCTCTAAAACAACCTGCCATTACTTTATGTGCTTACCGAACCCACTTGCTTTCTGTTTTAAAGGGCAAGTGCATAAACTTCACCCGAAGCAAATCCTACCCTACTCCTCGCTATCCCATCTACAACCACCCCTCCACGCCTGTCTACACGTTGCCTCACAGTTACCGCTGCCGTCCGTCAGACGACGACAACCTCTCCAATTTGCCCCCGTCGCCAACTTCAACTCTCCCCCCTCTCCCGACCACTCCTCCCCCGTCCTCCACCACCCCTCCCATGTACTACACACCGCCTCCAAACAGAGCCCTGCCCCCGACCAACATGAGCCCGGTCTCAGCACCGCCGTCACCAACTGTCTCCCTGCCGCCTCCACCTCAGGGTCCACCTCCGTGTAGAGCGCCTCCTCCGTCACGCCCTCCTCCACGCCCCAATCATGAGAACCACTGATGATGATGATGATGATGATGATAATGATGAAGAACCAAAGAGATGAAGAGGAGGATTCAAGCTCAGGATGGAAACATGAAAAGACCTTCTCACTGTGCCTCTGTTTAATTACAGAGTGAGAATGTGACTGTATAATGCAATTCAGCACCTGCACAGTAAAAACTTTGGACACCTACGTCTGTTTTCCTCAACAAGTGGCTCATGCATGATGTGCCATGAACTAAGTTTTCTTGTCTTTTTTTAAGTCTAGAAGATGCTATTTAGTGTAGCAAGCACAGCTTCGGAGCTTAGCTTACTCATTTCTTCCGAACATTTCTTCCTAATAGCAAATCAGACAAATTGGTGAAGTATTGCACTGTGCTTAGGACTGGTATAAACTTGCATTTTAGCCTTCGCCTGGTCTAAATCTTTTGACCTTAAACTAATCTTTCACTGCTTTGCACAGTGAAAAAGTCATGAGTTTAAGCAGCAGAAAATCCAGCGGCTCAGCAACAGCGTCATGTGTTTTATACATGCAGGTCTGTATATTTTGTGAATGAATATTCAATAAATCACAGAAATATATGTGTATACATTTTATAGCATTTGATTAATTTTTAAAAATTTTTTATTTTTGTGTGTGTTAAAAGTAGGACTTATTCGCTTTCTTGGCAACAGTGAAATAAGAAGATGAGTACAACTGTCATGTCTTAATGGTCTCTTTGTAGTCCTCATCAGAGAGACAAGAAAGGAGGACGAGCCAAATAAATGCCAGGAAAGACTTGACAATAAGGGTCGTAATATTGTGTGTAGTTACCAAGAAACAAGTGAGGAACGAATTAACAACTACTGGCTAGTTATTTAGTTAGTAACTCCTAATACAGTTTTATTAAATAGCTAATGATTAGTTAACAATTAGTTAATCGGCAAACAACTAAGGAACGACTTGATCAGTGATGACTCATCAATAAGTACTTCACTAATAATTCCTAACGGAGGACAAGGCCTACATGAGGAGTCACTAGAGACCAGACTGGGAGATCCTGTATTAATGAATGATAAGGTAGATTACTTCATGTGTATCTGTGAATCCATCACATGGCACAATCATGCTTTAATAATTACTGAAACATTAGGTCCACTTTTTGTGCACCCCAAGTACTGTCACAGAGTACTGAGTAGTTATTAAGTAGATTCTCATTACCTATTATCATTATCCTGTGATTACTTACAGCAAAGGGCCACACCCCCATACATTTTACTTTTATACTAATAAAAATGAAAACGGGTAACGAAATGCAAAAAGAATAACAAAAAACAAGTACAACATTTATGGAAAAAAACATACTTAAAGGGAACTTCTAGTGACTTGAAAATCATATCTGAAGCCAGAAACAGAGCTAGCGAGGTTTCACTGAGGTGTTGGCTCAGAAATTTAAAGGAGCAGTATGTAGAAAAATTTGAAAGAAATTGTAATCAGAAGAGAAAGATCTTCATTGACTGATTTTTTTTCATGCCTAAACAAACCAAATAAACAAATTCTCTTTTGTTTTCATGACTGATGAACTGACCTTAAAGGACAACATAACTTCACACTGTTTTACTTACATGGTGACGGACCCGGCCACCTTTCTAGCATCAGACAGCGTTCTGGGGACCTTATTTTCCTCTGAGAACATCTTGGTTATTCAATTATGGAAAAAATAAATATATCTGAGTTTGTGTTACCTCATTGATATTGTAAATGTTAAAATTCTGAGTTTGAATTTCTTTTTTAAAACAGCATAGGGCTCCTTTAAAGTTCAGATGCAGAGCTTCTCATTTCCACCATCACAACAGAGTTCTCTTGGTCCATCCCTCCGGGGGCGGCAGAGCCTTCAGCTGTCTCGTATTTCTTCTTCCTCCAGACATAACAGGCGGCAATCCCAGTTAATATCAGAGTCACCACTGCTGCTCGCAAACCACATATGAGCAGGGAGTGATCTGTTTAGATAAAGAGACACAAAAATCACATATCAAGTTATCGCTGTGGCAGCAGAATTAGTCGTCACTTACTTGAGTAGCATTGGATAATTTCTGCTGGATTAGTGTGCGTGATGTGAGTGGAGAGTTTAATGGGCACTTTGCTGCTACTCTCCTTACCCACAGAGGACGCCACTGTGTCCGCTGTTGGCTTAGTACACCAGGATTCACTGGATACAAGCAATCTCTGTGATAAGTGCGTCCCGTTGAATAAGCTGCAGTCCGTCAATCTGAAGCCTATGGAAAAGAAACAGATCGATAAGTGATGTCAGCTAATCTTCAGCGTCGTATCTATCAAACTGTGCTCCACTCTTCTCACTCACCGCAGGTGGACATCCTACTGATGTGATTGCTGACTGAGCAGTCCAGCTGTCCTGAGACGTCTTGTCTCAGAGTGATGTTGTTGCTGTCTTTATTTCCGGAGAGGAGCTGAGCTTCTGTCAGTGTGTGTCCATCCAAAGTCCAGCTGTACTGAGGACCGTCTGCTCCCTCAGAGGAGCAGGACACCCGCATCCCCCCCTGGGACAGACACTCAGAGACCAGCAGGACAGAGGACACAGGAGCTGTAAGAAACACACTCACATGACTGTTGATATATCACAATCTTGGTCAATTTCTAATACAGAACAGACATAGATACAGAAATAGGTAGAATATGAGATCTATGTAGCTGTGTACCTTGAATGGTCAGCTGTAGACTTCGAAGCTCTAATTTCTGTCCTCTTAAATCAAAGCTATGAAGAGTGTATTCACCAGCATCAGTCCTGCTCAGGTTATCGATCCTGAATATTCCATCACTGGGACTAAACGAGGAGCTGTTTTCCATCAGGTTAGACATGACGTGATTCTTTCTCCCATTTAGTATAATTGTATGGTTTTTGAACCACTGGTATCTGCTTAATTTTGAGGCGTCGTCCATCAGCCGGAGAGCCACAGATTCTCCCAGAGGTCTGAAACACTGAGCTCCGTCCTGTCGGCCATCACAGAATGAGGTTTCCACACCTGGACGTTTTGAAACAGAAGTTGAAATAAAGTTAACAATTTTGATCCTTCAGTTTTAACAAAATAAATGCCAATGAAACGTGCAGTAGACAAACCAGCAGAAACAGTGTGTTAGATGCAGCTGTGTCTCCGGCACAGACCTGTCACCAGTGGTGGGATGGCACTGAAGTACCCTAATAGAGTAGTTTTGAGGTACTTGTACTCTGCTTGAATATTTCATTTTAATGCCACTTTATATTTCTCTTCTGCGACATTCATTTTACAGCTATACTAAGAAGACATTTGTTCAGATGATTCTTCATTACTCTTCACTGAAAAGACAATTAAATCAGCTCAAACTTGCCAGCATTGAAATTCTCCACACGACATTGCATCAGTAATAAATAACTATCAAATAACTATATTATACAATACAAATATTTATTATATATGATAGTATGTAGCAGCCTATGTAACAGCCATCAGACTGTTTAACTCAAGCACTACCTGATTAATCTCTTTACACTCACTTGTTTGTTTTTGTAAATATTGTGTGTTTTCTATGTATTTATGCAAGTTCTTCTTATTCTTTTTCCTGTACTGTTGCATCTCAAGCTGTTGCAACAAGTGAATTTCCTCATTGTGGGATAACCCAGCTGATCTTGGTTGTCCCTAGGTCAAAGCTGAAGCACAGGGGAAACCATGCTTTTGCAACTGTGGCCCCCAAACTCTGGAATGAGCTGCCTCTAGATGTTAGGCTGGCCCCCACACTGCCTGTTTTTTTCTGTCTTAACTGGTCTTTACCGTCCTAGACATTTTCAGTTTTAATTTTCATTGTACAGCACAGGAAAACAATCGTGCAAACTCCACTTGGAATGACTTTCATACATTATGTAAATAGTAGTTGTACACAGGCCTTCTTTTAGAATTACACACAGGAAGCTCCTGTGCTGTTTCAGTATTGCAGCTCTACGGAAGCCAATCAAAGATCAAAGCTGATAAAAACATATCAAGTTATATTTAATTCATCAATGTGTAACATGGGTCAATGTCTGAGCTGAAAATGATATCTGTAACTATATCTGGTCGTAATTTCTGCAGATTTTAACTGTGATTTTTGAATATATCTGATACCTGCATTAAATGTGTTGGATTGAAATAGTTCACCAGCTCACCGTGAGAGACTCCAAGCAACATCAGCAACAGTCCAAACACAGCTTCCATGTCTCCTCAGCGGTCAGCCTCTGTTTTATCCAGACAGCGGCTTTTAGGCAGACCTCTCTACTTTATTAATAGCAAACGTGCAACAACATGCTTAAACTGGGCCCCCTGCAATGTCCTCTCATATTGATGAAGAGGCGATAAAATGTGTGAAAACTGTTGTTAGAATAGCATAGCTGAGAAAAAAACAGGAAGCAGGGTAAATGTGATCAGTACGTCTCAACGTGAGAAGTCTGAGAAGAAACACGTCATCTGCTTGACAAGTTGATATCTTATCATGTGAGGATCAGGACTGAGAAACAGTACCCTAGCAGCAATAAACTCAATTTCTTTTAATAAGATATCTTTCAAAAAAATCTTTAATGAAAGTACATCTGTCTGATCTAGAGCTTTTCTCTTGACAATGATCAACAATAAATCCCAAAGCTAGATAACTGTGAGACTTTAACCTGTAAAACTGTCTGCATGAAGCTCTTAAAACACAAGAGTTACATCTTTGGCGGCGTGCGAGGCAGACTGTCAGGAGCTACTGAAGTAATGCAGCACCGACCAAACAGACCTCTGGAAGATTACCATGAGACTGACTTGGCCGCCAGAATGGCAGACTGAAGGCTTGTGAAAGGATGTGTTCCTGCCATAGGTGAGTGATAGAAGCTGATTTTATATTGTTTGCTCCACTCGTTGCCATGAATTCTCACTGGCAGAGGCTTTATCTGCATTCTGATGGATGTACTGACCATGGCACAAAGGATGTTTCCCAACACTGAGCTCAATCACAGATGCTGGTTAGTGATGAGTTTATGACTTTAACTTGAAGGTTAAAAATGGTGTATGTATTTCATTCCTACATTACAAACACAACAGGAGGGTTAATGTGTGTGAACAGTGTATCGAACTGCTGAATGCAGCAACATAGTAACTTTGGAATTTAGGACCCTGGGAACATAACGCTATGGGAGCAGAGGACCTTTGGATTTTAGGACCTTGGGAACTTAGTCCTATAGTCTTATTAGAGCTATAGGAACCTAGGCCATTGGGGACCTAGGACCTTTAAAATATAGGGCCTTGAGAACATACTGACAAGGGCACACAGGACTTTGGGAACATATGATATTGGGAACTTAAAACCTTAGCAACATTGAACCACGGAAACATAGAAACGTGAACATGTGACCCGGGAAACAAGAGCTATGGGAACAAAGGACATTTGGAACATAAGATTTGTGGAAATTAGAACAGTGGGGAACATAGATACAAACCTAAAGTAACACTGTCAGTTAAGCTGTCACAGTTTGAAAACAGTACCACAAGTGTTTTCTAGATCACAGATCACAAAACTGACACCACTGCTGGTGTTTTCACTTTGGCTGATTACGCTGGGCCTTGTTTCAGGGCTCCCTGGGTGTGTGCAAATTGTGACATCACCCTGACTTCCCTCTTAATTTTGTGGGCTTATTAGTGCTTTAGGACAACCTAAAGTAGAATCATGTATTTGTCCCAAACCACTCCCTCATTCACTCATTCGTAAAAAGCAAAATGAATAATCATTTAGCTGTCAAAGCCTCCGCGGCCCTGGCACTGCTCTACTGTCACACTGTCATGAATAACAGCAACACGCAATTCAAATGTTGCTATCGTTAAGTGAAAATGTCTGCTGCAAGAATTTGTGAGGGCGCTATATAGTGCATGCATTTTACACTCAGAAGTCAGACACTCATATAAATGCAGGGTGGTGGTTACAGAGCGCTGTATGGTAAAAAGGGAGGGATTTCAGACGGAGCCCAGGGACTTTTATTGCTGCATAAAGTTTGTTGACATCATGTAAATCTCGGTGTAGCTCCGCCCATTTTGAGCCTGAGTAGAGGTCAAATCAACAAGAACTGGAAACACCTGTGTGTGTGTGTGTGTGTGTGTGTGTGTGTGTGTGTGTGCAGGGCCTCTCAAAAATAACTTATGGGCCTTGTCCTAACGTTGGAGGCAGGGATGGTACAGTGTGTAAAGGCCTGGTTATAAATCAGCCTCCTGATTATGACCACACATGTTAATGGTCATTTAAATACAGCTGGATGTATGGATTCACTTATTGTTGAGAGGAGTTGAGGTGGTTGCTCTACCTGATGAAGACGGCCCCACGTGTCTCCATGTGAGTATACTTTGGGCACCACTACAAACATATGGAAAAGCTGGAGGAATTGGCACGAGAAGCACATCTGGGATGCTTTGCTTTCCTGGCTGGCACTGCAGGAAATGAGCATACAGCTAGAATGTGAATGCATTAACGGGGGGACAAATAAAGATATGTAACCCATAGACTCCATCTACATACAAACTGTAACTTGATATCTGGGATTATGCAACAAGCCAAGGAGCAGCCAGTCAGCTGACTCTTACTCAGATCTACAAAAATAAACCACATTATATCTTTTCCATGTGTATTCCTCAGTTGCAGAAGTGCTTTCACAGGCGCGTTCAGTCGGACTTGCAGTCCTGTGGGAAGTGAGCTAATGGAGGCGTGTCTGAGAAAAACTGCCAGACGCAGAGGCAGACAATAAAATCAAAATCCAACTATGATGCCATGGAGATCTGGAAGAGGAATTTACACAGCTCAACACTTGACCGAGTTCATCAGAGAGCAGCGAAAAGACGGTTTACAAAATGCTTCTTAAATCTTCCTGTTGAAAAGCAACTGAGGATTTAAGACTGGCTTTGGGGACCATTTATAAAAGTCTATTTCTGACCCTGTTTGTTTCCAGCTTTCTGTTGGCAGAGAGTTTATTTTCCGTTTTCCATAATGAACATGTAACACAATAAATGTAATTAAATTCTGTTATTTTCCAAATTGACCACTCTGCAAAAATCCCTTAGCACAAGAGCGAGCATTGTTCGTGCAATGTGCATGAGACAACCAGTGTGTTTCATTTGTCGGTTCCCTTTTCTGGAAAAAAAAATAAAAAATGCATTAGAAAATAACCAAATAATGACAAATATGTTTAACTCAAAGGGGCAGGCTGTATATGTGCTCATCAGTGGCCTCAACTTGACCAGTGCTCAGTCTACCTTGGCTGCACAAACAATGGCAATCACTGACGTCACACCGCTCATCAGCCGCACTGTCGCAGAGATTTGTCTACTTTGCACACAGCCTTGAACTAATTCCTAGGAATGCCTCAGCCCTATCTCTTTCCATTCATCCTGACATGTTTACTGTGATGGAATCAGCTCACGACCCGGCTCCCTCCCCTCTTTTTTCCATGCGGTCTTCTTGTCCTAAGTTGATCGACCTCTTACCGAATCTGAGATCAGGTTACATTTTACATTTCTGAATAAAAAGTGTCTCATTTTCCACGTAAACTTAACATACCCCCGTTTCTTCCTGGACTGGGAGTTTCAAACTGTAACTCACATGTTTTCATGCTTGTTTATTGGAGTTTCAGCCCGCCATGAAATAGCAAGCACTTGTGTTTATAGAGTTTTCTGGATCAATCAATTTTTTTTTTTTTTTTTCAATTCTTCTCTGCATTCTTTTATTGACATGATCTGGTATGACTAACAACATCTGCTGCGGCCAAGATACAGACGAATAGGGACTCATAATCCTCATTAAATACCTATTAGAAAGCCTCCTCAAGTCCCTGTTGTCTTTAAAACATCTTTTGAACTGGCTCAGATTTTAACATTTGTTGTCATGAACCATGATAGGCACGGCATGAAAGCCTGGACCCTGATTTGTCAGATGACACCACAGTGTAAGTCAACATCCGCATATTGTCGGTCAGAAAAAGGCCTGAAATGATAGCTCTATTATCATTCTAATCTATTAATCTACTGATCATTGCAGCTAATCATTGCAACGGGTGTCACCTGGACCAGTATCAGCCTGAAGCATATTGATGTGGTGTGCCCCTTAGAGGAAATAAAAAGGAATCCATTATGTTTACAAACCTTTAATAAAATACAGTTCAATGTTTTATCTTCACTGACAACCCTTCCTAATGTCCAGTATTAATAGCCAGATGATATAGAAACATACGAATACTGTTAGCAAAGGCAGCATGGTTTACAATAAGTCCTTATCTGTGCCAAAGCAAAATTAGAAGCATTATTTAAAATCTTATCACTTTTCTTTCAACACATTTTCTTGAGAATGCATTCGGACTGATTCCGATACACACACACATGATATGCATCATTTCAAACACCAAGGCCAAAGACAAACATTATCAGGTCATAAAAAATCCTTTCAAGAGAACTACAATGGTGCAGTTTGTGGGAAAGTTGCAGCAGCAACCTGCAAACAGTTATTAAGCATCTTGAGCTTGAAATCTTGTGATACGGGTTCCAGTATAAAGGTCTGTAGTGACCTGCCCTTTAGGATTCTGGGTCACTCGCATCTCTTTTCTGAAAGTATTTCGAAAAACATTTTAATGTGAAAGTAAAGTTCTGTCCTGTCCTTCAAACTGTTTGGGAACATGTTTCACACCATTACACTTCATTTCCACTGGTTTCTTTGGCTTGCAGCAAAATGTTTGGTATCTTCTGCAGCACTGACGCTGAGGCCTGCAATGACACCAAGGCACAATCCGTAATCTACAGTAAATGTGTACGAAAAAAGTGAAGGGCTTCAGAGATTTAAAGGTGTGCGGTGCAGGATTTTTCCGGTTGCTGTTTGTAAACACACCATACAAAGTTGGTTGCTCCAGGCTGGCGAGCCATCAACCAAAATCGTCTGTTATTTGAAGAACCTGAAATGAGACTCAACACCAACCATCTTTCTACAGGATTTCGGACACCCAGAAACATCCCGGGCGCAGCTAAATAATAATGAAAAAAACAAACAAAATACAGCCAGAGGGCGGGGTCTCTAAAGAAACAGACTGGCCGCACACACTAGTCGATCATAAGTGCTGATGTGGGAGCATTTTTGCGCTCTTTTATGAAAGTTCTGCCTAATATACCTTTAAAACAGAACCTGCAACCACTGCTCAACTGACTTGATGACTATGAAAACTATCTCTAGTTATAGTGTTAAATATTTGGATACAAAACTAATGTTTGTAAAGGTCTGAGTCAAAAAGACACACTTTCGATTATGATAAATTGAGAGACACTAATACTTTTATCATGATTTGAATAAAACTGTTATTCATACATAAAAACGAACTACAGATTGGGCTCTTCAGAACCCTTTATGATATCTTCAATTGAGTCGAGGATCGATCCTTCAGGTCCATTTTAAGAACTCAGTCTTAGTTCAGACTAAAGTGCTGAAATGATGCACTCACATGACTGAGGTAGAACTTAAACAAGTATATAGTTGGTTAAAGGATAATTTACTTGTCTTAATACTGCAGCAATAATGACAAGAGTATAACTACACAAGGAATTTGCATAATACTGCGACTCAACTGTACTTTGGCTGAAAGACCTCTGACTTTTTTTTTTTTTTTTAAATCAAGGTTTCCCCTGAGAGCATCTAGGATGAAAAGGTGCGGCAGTGAACGGGTCTTCCAGCGCCCGTCCCCCGATGGTCCAGGCGTGCAGAGGCCCCACAGCGACCGAACCTATGGCGGCTTGCTGACCGATCCTGGAGACGACACGGTGCACCGCCACTGGCTGCTGGAGCAGAGGCGCCTCTGTGTGCACATGAGGGGCCCGAGCACTGAGAGACTGAGGAGCAGGAGGAGATGATACTGGGACCAGGTGACACTGTTTGACGGGCCGGATCTGCTGTGCAGCAGACTTAAGTATGTGAGTGTTACCAGAAACAGCTTTGGTGGTTTCCTGCCTCTTTCCAAACGGTGCCTGGAGGAAAACATCAGACACCTCAGCAGGTCTGTGAGACGCAGAAACGGAGGAGCTGCTGAGTGCCATCCGACTTTCTTTTGCTGGCGTTTTAAAAGGGGCCAGCTGGAAGACATCAGAGGTGACTGGGCTGTCTGGGGACTGGAACTGGGATACTTGGTTGCCAGGTATGCAACGCAGGCTGGTGGACGTAACTGGTATCGTAGTGTGTGGTACGCTTCTCTCGTCTGATGCCAACATGTGTTTATTTTGGACACATGCAGCAGTGCGCTGCTGGATCCTCTGCCTCTTATTCTCCTCAGAAGCTGCAGTGTGACTGGCTGGCAGCACATTACTGCTGAGCTCCCTCTGCAGGTCTGTATGCGAGAAAAAATGAGGAAGGTAAGACACCTCTGAAGCTTTTACACTATTTTGTTATTTTGTTCAGAATCAGTATCAGTATTTTAGCCAAATTTGACCCTTTTTTTCATTGCTCTTAATGAACTTAAACAGGAACAGACATACAGAAACACTGAAGAACAAGGACAACAAAGCTGGATAAATAAAGACAAAGAACAGACAGGATGGTTATGTCCACAGGTATGTGAAAAAAAATAAGTAAAACTACAAATATCTGACCTATACTCAAGCTCATTCTCCACTCTGGTGAACATTTTTCTTGCACTCTGGAGTTGAGTAAGACTAAATGATTCGAACATATTCCTGCGTTCTTAAAATGGAACATCCTACACATGATGTGCATCAGTAAGCTCAATTGTGAGATATGAAAAATCGCCCAACAAGATTTCTGAGGCCAACAGATATTTTAGAGTTTTATAAAAATCCAATACTGACCTAATATGTGTATGTAGTACAAGACAAGCACCTTTGATATCGTTGTTGTGTTGAGTTGTGGCGGTTGAAAATTAAAGTAGTCCAAGTATATACGATTCAATATTAAGGTTAATTTATTGGCTGGAGAAATGATCCTAACCCACTCAGCAGCAGGTGAACTCCTGACTCTAGGGTTGCATGGGCTGCATTATCAATTTTTAATAATCAGTCTATTCATTTTTGGATTAATTGATAATTTGTCAGTCTATAAAATGTCCGAAAATGGTGACAAATGATGATCAGTGTTCCCCAAAGCCCAAAATGACATCCTCAAATATCTTTTTTCATCCACAACTCAGAGATAATCAGTTTGTTCTCATAGAGGATTAAAAAATGAGAAACTATTCACACTTAAGAGGCTGGAATCAGAGATTTTGGCTTTTTTTACCTTAAGAATTACTCAGACAGATTCAACAATTATCAAAATATCTGGGGATTAGTCTCATAGTTGACACTCGACTCTTGACTGCATTTAGGAAAGTGAAAAATGAAAGAGCCACAGTCAAAAAAATACAAAGAACAAAAAAAAGGACGGACATGTTCATGGGGCATGAAGTTGATGATGTTTGGTCTTACCTGAGTAGAGTTAACCTGCTATTTGAGCACAATAAGAATTTGATTAGTGCATTCAACATTGAACCTGCCCGACTGTATTATGTTACACATTAACACACCATTCACCAGATAATCTTAACTCTTACTCTCTCAGCCAGAGGACTCAACACAGACACATTTGCATGCAAAATCTAATAAGAAGCAATTAAAACAGCACTCCGCTGATTTAGCATTGCACTTACCATAATAAATAAATAAATAAATGGCTCAACAAATACATTAATATGCCACTAAATGCACCAAAAATAATATTAACAACAATGTAGGCATTCATTAATTTATAAAATATGACACAGATTTATACTTCTGTATTTATTTGACTTTTGAGTTTGAATGTATTCATTTTAGTTCTCTTTTGCAATCGTTCCCCCGTAGATCCACAAAATCAAATGTGAATTAAAACAAAGAGGCAAATTAAAAATACCTTTTTATATATATTTTATATATGAGTGTCTACATTTACTTTAAATCTTATTTTTGGTGCAATTAATTGGGTGTTTTTTTTTCTTTTTCTATTGAGTCATCAATTACTTATTCATCTATTTCTGATTTTTGGCAGTTTCAGTCCTTCATATGGTAAACTCACTCCAACAAAACAAGAGTTTTTAAATTATTACACTTGTAGTCTTCATCTCAACTTAATGTATCAAACTTTGAAAATGCCTTTAACTTTTTCACACAGTAGACCTTAAAACAAAATTTGTGTACAAAAATTGGAGTCTCAGTTTATCGACCATGTGTGTTTTTTAAAAAAAATATAAAAAGTATTTATTAACGCTGACAATGTTCCTTTTTCTGAAGAAAAAACATTATGAACCAAGTTGTTTTATGTATTATCTATCATGTACTTTTGTTGAGGTGTCTAGTTTCATCTAATATTTTGAGATATAACGACGTAAAAACCTTTAAATCAATACTCAACACGTTGACATTCACATTTGTATTTTATTTGCCATCCCTTTATAATTCTTTAATTATCTCACAAAAATAGAAGGAGCACACGATACCACAGCTCTGACGCAGGTTTGGGCCATAAAGACAAGAGGTGTCTCAGTACACTCAGATAATCAGGTAAATCGACAGCTTTCAATTTTTGGCAAAACAACAGAGAAATAACGAGGGGCTTCTGTTTCACATCGAGGACTAATCTCACTACCTGCTTGGCTTTTTACCGATTACAACAGCACACAGGCGGCTACAGGGAGAAGAAGCTCGGGAGTTGCATAGGTTCAAACAGTAACTGCAAATGATTGAGTTGTTCAGTGGAAGGATCAGAAAGAGGATGGAAAAAAAACATGAGCCTTCAGTTACACATGCAGTACCTACAGTAAATACATCTGGGGATCAATTTTTTCCAAAGATAAAATGATCATTTAAAATTTAAATCGAGACATGTGCATATATCCCTAAGTGGCCCTTTTCCACCAAATTAGCTCCGGTTCTGTTTCTTGCGACCTTGGTGAACCACATCCACACTGAGGACACAATGTGATCAAGGACACATGATCAATGGAGGGTGTTGCATAACGCACTACAACTTGTAGGATATGACACACCCACTCGGGTTCGCTCTTGATGGACATCTTTTTGGTTCCAGCTGGGAACCAATGTTCGTGATTTTAACCAATTTATTCTTGGTTGAAATGCTCTGAACAGTTCAGACTTAGGCTTGCAAACCGGGACGGAACTGGTGCCATGTTGGTGGAAAAGGGGCATAACTGAGCTTCATGCTTTTGGCCCTTGACTGGCTTTTGAGATTCAGTTTTGAGGAGATTCATTTTATACTGCTTGTTCAACAGCCAACTACATTTTATTTCATATAACATGTTATAAAAGGTGCAATATGTCAGAATTTGCTACCTGTCTAATTGACACTCAAAACAAATAGAGGGCAGCAGATCACCAGAGTAACTGTTAACTGCTGCTAATCGTAGCTAATGTTAGCTAGTAAGCTTGTTTAACTATGGAGCTAGCGGCCTTATGAGCTGACTGGGGGCTCAGAGGAGTGTTGGTGTTGTTTCATATCAGGCTATCACCTCTTGAGATACAAACTGGCTAGGTGCTAGGTGGTTAGCATGCTAACTTTTATAGATATCTTTGTAACACAATACACAGTTGTCTTTAAAATATCATCAACACCGCTGTTTTTTCACTCTCTGTTTGTAAATTGTAGGTCATTTTGGAATGTTTTAGATCGAAATTCTTACATATTGCACCTTTAAAGTGAAATATATCTAACTAGCATGTGAAAAACCACAAAGGTTTGTGCACTTTGTCAACACTATGACTGATTTGTTTATCATTCAAAAAAATAACCTTGTTAGTGTAAAAAAAAATACTTAAAAGGTGCACGATGTAACTTTTTTAGATACCATTGTTATATATTCCTCTGTACAAGCCTCTTTAGCTCTAATGTTCACAAATAAAAATGTAAACATTGGCTTAAGTTTATCTAAAACTCATTTTAGCTTGTGCCGTCTTGTTTTGTTTATAGCCCTGAAAAAAGGTTGCGTAGTGCACCTTCAAACATATCTCTGAATCTCTTACTGAATTACTAGATTTAACAAGAAAAACACACTGTTTCTTTTAATATTATTTGAAATCACCTCCTCACATGACACGATGAAATTAAAAAGGTTAATGCAGTCTTCTCATTGTGTTCATGCATGAGAAGCAAAATAACTTTGTTTGATCCTACAGAAACATTTATATTGCTGATTGGAGCTGATTTTTCAAACCCTGGACAGCTGATTTCATGCTGCCTGATAAACAAAGCACGGCTACAGCAGCTTCACTGCAGGTTTAAACCTTTTCACACTTCACAGAGCCCCTCACACGTGACCTATCAGACAAGCTCTCTTAACTGTAATATGGAGCGCAGACTTCCAGCGGACAGTGAGACTGGGGAGCAGTAAGCCAATATGTATCCAGCTCTCAGAGAGAGTGATGTAGCTCTGACTTCCTGAGAGAATTCAGGGATGGGGAGGATGGGGTTTGGGTAGGGCGAGGGGGGGTGCTGTGCTTTTAGAGTAGATTTTAATGGCAACGTGTCCGTCGCCATATTTGCAGCAAACAACAAACACAATAGGCTACTGGAAAACACACCCAACAATTCGGACTCCACGCACACACACGCACACTTATCATTAACACTGTATACCAACACACATGAACGTAACATTCAACAACACTGCCATGCTTTTTGATATGAAGTCTGTGATCACTAATACCTGGTAAAGCAAAAACAAAGCTTTACGAAGCACAAGTTCAGAAAAAGTTTCTAGTTTAGCAATGAAATGAAACAAGAGGTTACGCTCCAACTTTCCAGATAACTGTTTTGAATAAAAATATAATCCTTCGTCAGTCCATGTAAACAAACAAAACACAGGCTCACATTCTTTTCACAGAGGAGGAAGAAGAGGGGGTTGGAGTAAGACATGGGATTCAGCCTAATCTCCAGGTTTGAACAAAGACTAGGATTATCATCTATACATTTGAATGTACGGACAATAATAGAGTAGATATAACCAAGAAAAAAAAACTTTCTCAACACAGAATTCCACAAAGAGGAATGAAATATTTATATAGTATTCTTCAATATTATTCAGTGATTATGGTGTTAAGAATCATAGATATTTTTTTCAATTATAGACTAATATTTATTTCTTACATTCATTCTCTAACACTCTATTCATATTAACATTTATTAACAGGAAAACAATGTCATTTTTCAATCATTTATACATCCATATCTTTAGATATGGATGTATATATGAGATCACACAAGTAAAGCATTATGTTTTCCACAAGTAAAGCTTTATGACAATGACTTCATATATACATGGGAAGAATAACCGATCCTATGGTCTGGATAAGAGCCCGCAGGGGTTGCAGATACCTATTTACATAAATGAGGAGTAAACAAATGACAGGAATGTAGGAAGGCTTGCACAATGCGGGATGAATGTTTGTGTTAATTTCAAAATAAAAGTGTCAGCGAGTGAAAATTATTTTTTCAAATGCCATATTAGACTGTTTGTTAGTGCCAAAAAAATGACCTGACTGGTCATGAATAGTCTCTCTCTCTCTCTAGATATATATATATGTATATATATATATATAATAGCTACTGTTTTTCTACGATTTCCCATTATTGTTGATTATTGAAATTATTTTCATGATTTCATGCATTTTCTATTGATATGGCACACTGCTATAAACAAATGTTAAATGACCCTGATTTGTCATTTAATTCAAAAACAACCTATTGCTTGCCTCACGGATAAAATGAGAGATAAGCTCAAAAAAAAAGTAGTTCCTCTTTTAAAAGTACAGTGCCTCTGGAAAACAAGTTAACCTTGAATAGTCAGACAGATAATTTGTGAGTTTAGCTGATACACTTTTAGAGCTCAAACAGTCAGTGGTTTTTATGCACAGATTATTTTATGGCACTTTGCTGTTAAATCTGATCAGTAAGGTTGTTCTGATACCAGTATCATAAATATTGCCAATACATCCTAAAATGCTGGATCGAGTGTCAGTATGGGTCTGTTTTTTGGGGGGGTTTTTTGTCAGCACTATGCCGACGACACTTAACTCTACTTATCTGGTCCTCTAATCAAGGCTTCTTAGTTAGACCTCAAGACTGAAATCACAAGGGGACTATCCTGGGTCCCAGGAGGCGGAACAGTTGAAGTCCTGTCGCTTTTCTGTGTGCGGGAAGTGTTATTGTGCTAGAGTCTTGTCAACCATTCTGCTTCTAATTGTCCTTCTCATTGTTTGTAGTTGTAACGTTTGTGTCCCATTCATCTCTTGCCCTATATCCTCTTGTGAAGCACTGGTATATGATCAAGCACTGTATCTGATCAGTTCTCGGTAATGGCTGACACACAAAGTATCAGTATCAGCATTGGGAAGGAAAAAAGGTATTGGAACATCTCTACTGATCACGGAAACTTTAAGCATCCTGCTCTTCCCTTCATCACAATTACTAAGTGTGATGTTTGCAGGACGTTTGTTATGGCTGTTCTGTTTCCAGATTGATGTAATTTTCAGTCTAATCTATAGCAGCTTTAAATTGTTAAAGATATACCATCTAACAACCCTGACAAAGGTAACATTAATGCTACTGTGCAAATCAGGCTACATGACTAAATTTCTCTTTAATTAGAAGAAATACACCAAACTAATTTCAACAAAAGCTCATTCAACTTTTAGATGATTTTACTTTAAAATGTGCAAATAAATGTGGGGAGGAGAATTTAAAAAGGGAAACGACGACAAATTCACTTGTGCACCATAATAACTACGACCACTTATAACTATGCCTATTGTACATTACAACAATGATCTTCTATTGTTTGCTATTAGACATAATGCAATATTGTTCAAACAAAAGGGATAGCAATATTATATCCTGAAAGATGTAATGGTTTGTCTTTAGAGAGGATGATGTTAGCTGGCCACTCTTAAACTGATGGACGGTAACAATGGTGATGTGTGGAGACTACAACAAAGAGAAAACGTGAGCGAGAGGGTGAGAGATGAGAGGTGAAGAGAAGCCAGAGAATGCAATCGATTTGGCAGAGAGGGCAGGAATGAAGAAGCACTGAATGGCGAAGGCTGTTTCTACTGTAAGAACTAGAATTGAGATGACAGCCGAGGGCGGGGTGCAGGAAGCTAACTATGACAACAGTGTTGATTGCCGTTATGCTATGCCAGTCTCTAATCCAGTGTTACAGCATCTAATGGAGGGGGGAGGTTGTAGGGGTTGGGGGGGGGGGTGCCTACAAGTCGATGAGCTGGTCCACCAGCAGCAGGGAGCGCGCC
The DNA here is from genome assembly GCF_900880675.1 of Sparus aurata. NCBI lineage: Eukaryota > Metazoa > Chordata > Actinopteri > Spariformes > Sparidae > Sparus > Sparus aurata. The sequence continues at coordinate 15,131,823 of NC_044198.1, forward strand.
AAGCTGGGCAGGCTGGATTCAGAGCCACCACTGTTACTGCGCGAGTGGCCTCCTGAAACTGGCCGGAGAAACAAGGGGGGAATTGGGATGAGGCAAACAGAGGGCAGAGGGAAGGGGGGGGGGCAGTGGAGCGGGGGTCACAACAAGCAAACAGAGCGGTTAAGGAAGGGGAGAGAGAGAGAGACAGAGAGAGAGAGAGAGAGAGAGAGAGGGCAGAGTTTACCCATTTACTTCTACTGGTTTGAAAACATTCTTAACTCTGAGTTATTAGTAGGTTTGACCATTTCATTAATTAATTAGCAAATCAGCATGCAACTGATGGGAACCCAATAAACAGCCAGTCCCTGTTTTGGTTTGTCTGGTATTGCAAGTTTGGTGTTGTTCCTACAATTCAAATTCATATTGGTCCAAGAAAGCAACAAAGTCCACAGAGGAAGCAGACTGTGGTGGGTGAATGGGTCAAGCTCAGGACTTTCAACCAGCAGACCAGACCTTTTATTTTTAGTTCTCTGTCATAGTTCAGATAGGGTAAGGCAACAAAACTACTTGGGCATGTTTTCCCTGAGTCACAAAGTTACCACATCACAAAAACGTGATGGTCATTTGTAATGACAGCACTGGAGCAACATTATCGATGGTGTAATAGGACCAACATCAACACGGTGTCACCAGATCGGGCTACCTGTCTTTAATCTTAAAGACATACCTGACAGAACCACCTGTGCTTCCTTGTGGAGAATGAATGAGAAAGACTCACCTTGGGAGTTCTTTCGGCCTGTGACCGGAATTGGATCGAACTCGTCCTCTTCGCCGGCCTCTGCACTGGCTTGTTGGGGCTCAAAGTCTGAGATCAGGAGAGATGAGTCTGCAGGGTATAAAAGAAGGCAGGCTGATCATGGAGTATGAAAGCTCAGTAGTCCGAGAAAAAGTTTGATATGAAAGGTGAAAAGATTTCTTCCGATTACCCAAATATATAAAAAAAACTGAAACTACTGCCAAAAAAAAAGATAGCACTGTGGAAGCTCTCCAAAGCCTGTCTGATAAGACATGATGAGGAGAGATCGGTGGTAATTAGGATCATGCAGCTGGTTAACAGGCAGCGTTTCAGAATTGGCACCTTCAATACAGCTTGCTTCCTTTCACCAGCCAAAAACCAACAACTGAACCACAGCTGCGGAGCTCTCAATTAGGGACTCACAATATGGTTTTACAAATTATCACACTTAGAAGAAGCATCTTTTTTTAAATTTACAAACAAAAGGAAAACTGAAAACTTAAATTGCTTTTAAATTAACCTATTTATTTTCTATGCTTAATGAAGTTGTGAGCATAAAAACATTACACAGATGATGTCAAGATCAATTTGGATTAGATTAATTTGTTAAGAACTAATAGAAATGCTTTTGCTGCCGCCCAGTGGTTGAAAACTTGTTAACAATGTTAACATTGGCATCTCAAGACGTTGGTATGTCGATGTAGTTTATCAAGGCTCCATGTTACGAGTCAGCTACGTCCAACTTACATTGATTAAATTAAATTAATTCTTTTACAGCAGATTTATCAGCTCTATACACTACATGTTATGTGATTTCTGATAAATAAAACATCTTAATTATCAAATCAAATTAGCCTGCCCATGTACTGTACAGTACTGGGGCTCAGGCTGCAAGTTGCTCCCAAGGAAACTAAGACAAACAAAATGTTTCCAAAGAAGTTTGGTGATGTTTTCCTTAATAATTAAAAACTATTAATATAACACAGAAAAAAGTAATAAAGGATCACTGAAGGTAATATCTAATTGAAGTTTAAGTAAGTAAGTAAGAGAAAGAATTTGGTATGGAAATAGTTTTCTCACTAATCAAAAAGAATTGGAGTTCAATACCAATGTGAATAAGTCTTTAGGTTCTTCTACCTTACCTGCTTTAGGCTGTGCGGAGTCTCCAGACAACAGGCTGAAATCATCCAAAGCGGAGGCAGCAGAGTTGGGAGCAGATGAGACCGAGGAGGCGGCACTGCCTGCTGCTGGAGGGGCGGACGGACCGGAGATAAGAGAGCAGCCCAGGAGAGAATCGTCTGCAGTGAGAGGGTCTGGAACGGGTCAGAAGGAGCCAAAGGTAGACAGAAACGAGAGCAAAGTTTAGTTATGGCTCAAATAGAAAGATACAACCTCTTGTATTTTAATAAGTCGATGAACGTGTTATTTCTTCACCATTAGTTGTGTACTCTTAGGTTAAAAAATACATTGACTGAATACATTTTGAAACACACACCTTTTGCAGACTCTTCCACAGAGCCACCAAAGGGATCAGACAATGACAAGAGATCAGGAAGCATGAGCGAAGACGTGTCTGGAGATTTGAGTCCTTCAATCAGCTTCTCTAAAGGTCAACAAAGAATTGGACACAATAAAGGAGACACGCTTGAGCAATGTGCAATGAGAACAGCAGCTGAAGCATACATAACTAAAACAAAGAACAGAGGGATATATTTACCCGGTGCATCGATACCGAAAGGATCAGGGACAACCAACAGTGAGGCTCCTGAATCCACGTCAACGATGGCTGATGGTCTTTCAACTAGGAAACAGAAGCAGTGCTTTATATTAAAGATATAGAATCCATTAAAATGCCTAGCTTATTAGGCTAAAATGCATTTTGGGAGGATGCAGACTTTTATAGCTGGTGAGCCTCAATTGAAATGCTTGTTTCAGCCATTTACATCAATTTATACCAAGAAAAGTGTGACTATTTCGCTGGTATTTAAATGTGCCCATGGATACTTTAAATCCAGTTTTTCAAAAAGTATTAAATGTATTCAGCTGTCCACATAAACACAGCAATTCCTTGAGTGCATTTTAATTAACCCAACAGGAAATTCAAAAAATGTTATGAGCTCTCTTGCACATGTTTTCACAGAGTGTGTGAGACTCTAAGCAACCCTATCATCTGATACAGAATATGAGCAAATCAATACTTAAACTTCTCTATCTTATTAAAGGAAACTGGGCAGAGCAGCAGAGCAACTCTTTACATCAAGATCATTAGTGTGATACTGTTTGTTTTATTCAGACAAACCCTTTATTTTATTAATGTGATGCACAGAGGTAGGCCTTGCTTTCAAAAGCTTCCTAAAGATATCAGATTAATGGATGAAGTGCATTAAGACTGTTATCTCTCTGTTTGGTGTTACATAAATCAAACTCATACAGTACAATGCATTAAGTGACATCAGTACAGTAAAGTCGGGAAACAACTTATCAGGATATTTTAACCATAAATCTCACCTGCCTCGCCAAGTAAGAGAATGAGTGTTTATATCAGCTTTAACCACTTGAGCCAAGTGCACAATCGCTGTGGAGTTTGGACAGGTCATGTCCCGCCAAATACATGCAGTATTAGTATATAATATGTATACAAATCAAGTGCAACTGAAAGCTAAAAGAAAGCAACATTTCTTTCTTTAGTAATCAGTTTAAAAAGGACTATAAAACAAACTGGATGCTGGATGTGTCTGCTTCGTGTTTTCTAAAGTTTTGGTCTTTCTGTATCCTCCCTCATCATGTATACATCCGATACACAAGTTGATCTCTCTTGTCTACTCCACAGGTAAATGTGTTGTTTGCAGCAGCATCAGTGTGTTACTGCTCCTGTTGGTTGACACATCTGGTCGACTGTTTTTAACAGGCTGGACAATGATTTTGCTTTCACTCTTTTATTAGCCTCCTGATAACTGGGTCTGTAGTTGATCTGTCAATAACCGATGTCATTTAGTGATGGACTGATTATCGCCCCTGATTTTGCTACTAACACTGCTGTCTAATTTCCCTTCTAATGTGTTTAAAGTTAATAAAGTATTTCCGACAATTTTACAAGATTCAACCCCTGTTGTGTATTTGATTGTTACAGCCCGTTGCTGGCTGCTTTCATGACATGTTGAAGCTTTATTACACGTATTGAGTTTCATGTGTCTTCATGTATGTGAAGACATACCAGTTTCTTGGGGTGGAATATCCACAGTTGAGTCCAGCAGGCCTGGTATCAACTCCTCAGAGGATGTTGGCTCGAGTTCTGAAGGTGCGTCTGGGAAAAGAAACACCCAGTTATCAACAATTTGTTGCTTACTAGAAATACTTCTCATATACGCTTGCATCAAACTTTACCAGCAGGTTTTTTCTCCTCAGCTTTGAATTCCTCAGCGCCGAGGTTAGAGAAGTTGTCGTCGTCAAAAGGATTCCATGCCGGCTGTGTGGGGGTGTTGGAGGCACTGCCAGACACAGGAACAGCGGCTCCAGCTTTGCTTTGGTCCTGCCCTGCATCACCAGCACTTGGCTGAACAGGCTGGGCGGTGCTTGCTTGAGATGGAAGTGATCTACAGGTAAAAAGAAAATACACAAAATATCATAGATAAAACAAACAGGAGAGGACTTGAATCTAAAACAGTTTTATTCCAGTACACATGCCACTTACTGGTTGAGAGCAGCATCTCCATTAGCTCCTTGTGGCTGCTGTGAAGCGTCACTCAATGGGACTCCAGCAACAGTGCTCGCTGCGGCGTCGCTCGGTGTGCGTTGGTGGCCTCGCTCTTCAGTTGTCTTTGGAGAAGCAGGTGGAGTCTGTTCAAAAGGGGCATGGAGTGAACATAAAACAAGATGGAAGATCATGATATATTTCATGAAAGATCTTATGAGTCACAGCCAAATATGTTTAAAGGTTAGGCGCACATTTTTTGACAAGTCATGTTATTCAGGTTTAATTTCACTCACAGTCGAGGAAAAGGAGCAATATGATTGACAGATTAAGTACCTAGTAAATATTTGTACAATATTTCTTTCTTTTTTTTTTTTAAGTATTTTTTTGGCCTTTTATGGCTTTATTGATAGTGCAGCTGAAGATATGACAGGAAACAGGGTGAGAGAGAGGGGGAGTGACACGCAGCAAAGGGCCCGGGTTGGGAGTCGAACCCAGGTCCGCTGCAGAGCCCCGGCACATGGGACGCGCGCTCTACCAACTGAGCTAAACGCGCCTCAATATTACTTTTGCTAAATCCCATTTGTGAAGAAAGTGGAAACATTTGATGACTAGATAGACAAAAAGAACACCAGACTAAAGCACTTTAAAGATTAAGGAGAAGAAAAGTGACCTGACACTTCTGCAGGGATGATGACTTTTAGACACTTTTTGAAGCTGGTTGGTGAGAACAAGGCCACTCACCGTCTCAACTGCTTTTTGGCTGATCTCGCTGGAGGTGGGCTGAGCTTGGGCAGCTGATGGCTGAGTTATCTGCTGCTGACTAGCGGTCGCTTTGCTGGGTGAAGACTGAGCCGCCGGCTGCTGGGCCTGGCTGGCCTGCCTGCGTCGAGCTGGACGTTGAGGAGGGGCCGGACTCGAAGGAGTCTGGGCTGCCGGTTGGGAAGCTGTGGCGACCGCGGTAGAAGGCGTGGTCTGTTGCTGAACTATTGGCTGTGCTTGTGCTTGGACGTCAGCCTTCGTCACTGGTGACACGATTGCAGCTGCTGCTGCCGCTGTCTCTGCTCCGGCAGCTGTGGCTGGCTGCACCGGCTGTCACACAAAGAAAAGATTTCATTTGCATCTTAAATACCTTCATGCTGCGGATCCAAAAAACAACTGTGAATGTTTTGTTACATCTGTGTGATGCAGACACAAGATTTCATTGTAATCCAGCAGTATGTACCTGCTTCTGTTGAGCTGCAGCCTGACTTGAATTGTTTTGTGACTGGATGAGTGGCAGGACTGAAGTCTGTGCCTTCTGTGACTGCAGAGCTGCAGCTGGCTGAGAGAGGTCCAGGCTGACTCCTGTGGGATGTTAAAAGAGCACAGACAACACATTAGTCAACAGCATGGAAAGAAATTACATCTTTATACTTAATACAAATGTGAAACAATGTAAATATCAAGGAACATAAAAATCGTAGGAGTCCAGATAATATTCATCTTAAATTTAAAGAGGATTATATAATCTGTTCCATTGTGATTAATACATACAAGTCATTAGTAACAGGTACAAAGATTGATATCAACAGAGGCGCCGTTTCAGAGTGTGGAGAAAATCATTACATAATCCATTTGGGCCTGTAGTTAGATTGCTTTAATTTGCACAAGTCTTAACCTGCATACTTGATCTGTTCCTGCTGAGAATTGCAGCGTTTACTGTGTGCACAAAGGATTAGAGGGATTCCTGTACTTATGCACATCTTTATTCAAAACCTCAGCTTCTTTTCTCTGCGACGGAGAGGAGAATAAGGATGGAGTGCTGTACATACCCACAGGCTGAGCTGCACCACCAGGGAGATTAGCTCGCTTGCGAGGGGTGAGAGCAGCAGGCTGGATGGGTAAGATGCCAGCCGCAGGCTGGGTATGGGCTGCTTTGGGCCTCTGGCGAGGGGTGATGGAGGTTTCAGTGGTGGGAATTGGATCTGTCAGTCTGGCAACAAAGGGAGCACGTTGGCCTTCTTGTTAATCATGGCACATAGTGTTAACATAATTATTTAATGAGTATCAGAACACTGACTGTACCTAATTACTTCCACAAAATGTAGTGTCACTACAGCTCTCATGCTAATACAATGTAAGCAGGTCGTGCTTGCCTGGGCTTAGTCTGGCTCTTCTTTGCTGCAGCAGCCTCACTCGCTTTGACTGGTTCAGGAAGTTTAGTAGGAATTGGAGAATTCTGGTTTATGGAAAAAATGCAAAGTCATCAGAGATAGCTTGAAGACTTACAAGACAACAGTATGAATGAAAATAGTACACTGGTAAAACTTCATGGGGCTGGCAGTAATAATGAAGAATATCATCAGTGCTTACAAGCATTTTCTACTATATGCAACTAATGAATTAGTGCAGATTTTGCTGCAGAGCCTGACAGCTGATTGCTTGGACAAAAAACCTATAGCAGATTCCACTGAATAAGACATGAAAATCAATTCCTGATGAGAGAAAGACGAGCAAATCCAAATATTTCAGCTGACTCTGGTGCTGAGAGAGACTGACCTTCACATTCTGAACAGGGCAGGTCCGCTGAGCTAGTTTAAAAGCAAAGTAGGACACCTGGTAGATATCTGGTCTTTTGTCTGGGTCTGGCTCCAGCATGTACCCTGAAAAATTAAATGAAAAGAGTGAGACTCAATATGTATTCAAGCTTCAAGTGCAGATTGAATTTGATGTTGTTGAAAAGTAATTAACGTTTAAGGAGGACTAACGAATGAGGCAGTGAAGATCATAAGAGTAGCGGGAGTTATCTGGAATGGTGAAACTGCCATCACAGATGGCCACCTGGCTTTCACCAAAGGGCAGAGTGAAGAAGCACAACTTGTACAGCAAACAGCCCAGTGCCTGGAGAAGACAATCACATGCACACACCCCATCACACCAAACAGGAGGAGAGGAGAGGAGAGGAGAGGAGAGAAGAGGAGAGGAGAGGAGAGGAGAGGAGAGGAGAGGAGAGGAGAGGAGAGGAGAGATTAACCAAGATTAACGATAATAAACAGTAAGTCACACAATGGCATTTCTTTACATTAGTTTTCAATATATACAGTATGTTTTGCATTTATATGAATCCCTGTCGTTATTATCCTCCTCACTCACCCAGACATCTGCTTTTGTGGTGATAATCTTGTTGTTGTAGAGGTTCACCATCTCAGGGGCACGATATGATAAAGTTGTGTACCTTAAAGATAACAGGTACAAATTATTTAGTCTAAAATGGACACATTTAATTGGAAACTATATGTTTTTAATTTGGCAGTGAACACATTAAATTTTCCATCAAGCTAAACCTGTTTTGCACACACATCAAAATATTAACAGCGCTGTGCACAATTCCACAGTCCACATGAGGATGAGGTGAATAAAAACAACAAAACTGCCGATGAATGACAAACTGCTGACACATTTCTGTGCAGCCAACCTGAAGAGAGAGCTATGAATGAAATTTGCAAATGTGGCTTAAGCAGGTGAAAAGAGGCACACACTTTTTGATCTCTTCCTCCACGGTGGCCACTCCCTCAGTCTGGGGGCTCTGGAACTTGTTGGTAGCGCTGCCAAAGTCACACAGCACATAATGACCCTTGTCATGCAGGAGGATGTTCTCCACCTGCACGAGTAGAAACAATCACAATGTTTGTTTACAATATCTTCCAGGTAGAAAATCTCTGCACTAGCTTACATACGTTTTATGTTCTATTTAATCTCCATTTATAACAACACTCTGAATAGAGTCCAACTGATACACGATTTTTGGGGTCGATGACAATACTATGGGAAAAAAACATTACGATTTCGATATATTGGCTGATATACATGCATTTTTTTTTTGCCGCAACCCCTCAAACATTTGTGACAGAGATATGTAAAGTTAAGAAGTTAATTGTATTGTCTGAAATGACTTCAGTGCAGTAGACAGTAGGCTCATATTGGACATCATATACACTAATACGATATATTTGAGAGTATCGGCAGATTTCAGCCTATTACAAAGTTAGTTTCCAAACCTAATTTACCTGTTGGGGGACCAAAGAAAATCACAGCTTGAGTTAAACCCAGAACTCTCATTTAAGTTTGAGATAAGCTAGCAAAGCACACAACCACACCACATTGACTGGGGTCTGCAGAAATGGACGTATTCAAAGTATTTTGACAGCTGACATTCATCCCCTCCCTCCCCTTTTCTTAGAGCTTTCCATGATTAAACACAGTTTCAACTCACAGAAACATGTCAATCAAGACATCACACAGCACGGTGATCTACAGAAGGTGTTTTTCCCTGCCTTAACATAGAATGGCAGCCCGTCGCATCCAGTACGCAAAATGTGTCACCTTAAGGTCTCTGTGGATGATGGGTGATTTGCGCTGGTGCAGGCGAGAAACGGCATCACAGGTGTCACAGAAGATCTGCAGCACCTCAGCCTCGGTGAAGCCGGTCTGCAGCCTCTGGTTCATCAAGTTGACCACCTGCCCCCCTGAAAAATAAGATCCACATGACTGAATCTTAGCTTTTTATTTCCTAACACTTTCACACAAATCCATTCTGAAACCGAAAGTGCTACTTATACTCTAATTCTTTCACCACTCACAGCCCATTTCCTTTCTGCACTCACCCTTGCAGTAGTCCATAAGTATGAGAACCTCCCATACATCCCTTGATCCCATAGCTGTAATACTGGAGTCCAGATAACCAACAATATTCTTGTGACCGACAAGGTCTTTCTGCAGGAACACAAACACACATTCAAGGGCATTAACAAACCACTGTGCATAAAAAAAACAAAACAAAAATGGTTGCAAAGTGAGCACAAATACTACTGATTAAGTCAACGGATAGAATTTTATTTTCAATAAGTTAAAGAAACAGGAAGGAAACATTTTCATATTTTTCTGTAATTAATTTTAATGCCGCAATAACCCTTTTACTCAATCTGGTCTGGCTAGTGTTTTGTGATGCAGTGTGATGCCATCGCCTGCAGAGGGCGCTGCAAAGGAGAGCTGAAATCAGGAACCTATTAGGTAATGAAAAAATGTCAAGCACTGCAGCTGAGGTGAAGCACTGTCTGTCTATGAATATGTGTGTGCGTGTATGTGTGTGTGTGTGTTAGACAGAGAGAGCAAGAGAGAGAGAATGAATGAGACAGACTGAGAGGTAAATAAAACATGATAAAATGATGTAGAAGAATGACACTAGACATTGTCTTTGAACCAAATTTAAGACTCTGTTAGTGTTTGTTTCAAAGGCAAAACTAGGCCCAAGTTGTAAGAACGTGCTGTCTGCAATTCTGTCGAATGTTTATACGATCAGCCCCTTTTTTGTAATTTGACCATCCACTGCTTCCTTCCTTCCTTCCTTCCTTCGTGTTCCTTCAGACATAAAAGACTCAAATCTGTGTGTGAACGCCATGAGTGAAAGGGTACAGCTACAAAAATGCTTCAAAACAAACTAAGATAACTGAGACTGCTGGTGGGATGCTTACATTTTGTGGCCTGTTATACACTAAATAAATCCCAGTTCTGCTCTGATTTTCACCAAATCAAGACATTGGACGATGCTGGGATAGTCCAGAATGTGATCCTTATACATTAAGGCCCTTACACACCAGGCTGACAGTCAGCTGTCGGCCATTGTCGGAGAGCATCGGACAGAAAGAGAAAGGGAAAGCCCTCTGAAAGCGCTGCAGTAGTATCCATGATTTCTGCCATTTAGTGCAGCTTCTCCTTATTTTTCTCCTTCGCCTCTTCATCAGTGCCACTTGCAACTGCTTATCAGACATATTTCCGGCTATAAGCAGCTATAATAGCTTGAGTGGTGTTGAAAAAAAGCTTCTTAATCACAAAAAATGGTAGACATTTCCTTTCATGCAGGCGCAGAACGTACAAGGCTTGTTGGCCGTTGGCTGTGGTCTTTGCGTTGTGTTCAAGTGCAGCTTTTTGGCTGAGACACGGGAGGCATGAAGCAATTCAACAGTCAGCCTTTGTCGCAGCTAGTTTTTGTATCAGTACATTTACATGAGAGAGACATGTAGCTTTGATGGTCAGTAATGTGTGCAATAAGTTGATGATTATCATTATTATTACTTTATTACTGTACACATTTAAACGCACACAATATGTAATTTCTAAGGTCCATCTGAATGCAGAAATGTTACATATTAATTATTTGATCTACATGTTGTCATAATTACCACTTAACAGTCTGTCTATTCAAATGTTGCTTTCGAAAACATGAGATTTAAAGACCTAGATAAACTGTTGCGTCTAAATATCCTTTTCAGTCAATGTTTAACTTTATAGATTAAAGTGCACTAAACTTGAGAGAACGTCTCTAGCAGTGACTGTTTGTGACAAATTTGTAAAGAGACCCCATATGCATTATATGGATGCATTAAGCCATTTTTCTTAACAAGTTCAACAATGAACACTCCATAAAAAACATTGCATCAAGAACAAGATGGTCCTTTAAGAATTCATTGCAAACAAATAATCCCTACAACTCATTCTTCAAGACGTCTCAGGAGGTGAGCAGGACATGGAAGACAATACTATGAAAACAAAAACAAAGCACACCAAGAACCAGATGAATAAATACAGTACGCCCATCCAAACAAGCCCACTGCAGGCTTTGTGTACCGAAATCTGCACTTCAGTCCTGCAGACCAGAAAACTTTTGCTGAAACAATTAGACTTTCACGAGTCATTCGTTTTGCAGTTGCCTTCAAATTGTGGATTTAATCCCCGGGAGAAAATCACATGAGCTCAGTGTGAGAAGGAGCGAGAGAAAATGTAATGTCAGCGACTCACCATTATTTGAATCTCGCATTTGCACACCTGCAGATCATGCTCGTTGTTGACATACATCCTCTTCAGGGCGCAGCGCACCCCTTGATTTGTTTTCACGAGGAACACGATTGCGAAACCACCTGCAGGATTGGAGAACGAGATGAATTCCAATTTTCAGTCCTCAAAGACATGATTACCAAAAACCTGGATGCATAAAAGATTAATGACAGATTCAACTACAATCAAACCAAAATGTATAAGACTTATATGGATGTGTTAAGCCATTAGCACTTGTGTTTTTAGGGCAAGATGTGCGCATTTTTACACAAAATTACTTCAACAACTGTTGAAATGTGTATTAATGCAGCCTTACATCAATACAGACAATCAGGACCAAATGGTGCAGCCTTATAGCGTAATGTATTAGTCATGCCATTGCTGCAGGGTTTACGTAGAGGCCTACATTGAGGCCCAACCATCTGGTACAGCTCAGGCCACAAATTCACTTTGCCGAGTTTAGTTGTGACAGAGTCATCAATTTCAGGCAGGCTTTGTGGCTTTCGCTGCATCCTCAACTTGGCGTTTGTGTGGTTATTGCATGGCACTCTCACTGCAAGAAATACCTATGGATGTGGGTGCAAGTTGAGGCTGGGGGTTAACACCGTCTTCCTTTATTATTCTCATTCATATTCCCCTGTTCATCTCTTACACTGTACTTGCATTAGCACAGATGCAGTCTGTAAAAAAAACGGCCAGTGACTTTTAGCTCACATGATGTGCAAAGAAAATAACTAACCAATTCAATAGAAATATATTTTGGTTAAGTACAGACCTCTCCTTCAGCATCAGTAATTTGGTGCTGATGCCAAACAGTCTCAGAAAATAGAATAAAATATAAAGAAATTCATCTTGTGATCCACACTCAGCCTATATGCAATCACTTTAAACCAAACACACCAACTGTGCTGCACCAGGTGAATTTCCATCTTCTTGAATCACACTTCTGAATCATAAAAACAGCCAAAAGGAGGAGAGTGTTGTGTTAGTCAGAGCCCAGCTGAGCGAGAGGAGTAGGCCTCTAGTTTGCATCTATGTATCCAAGATACAGGGATGCAAAGCTGCATCCGTCTTGTGGGAATGGCATAGGGTTACATCCCTGCTCTGTCACGTGACTCACGCATTTGGTTTGAGCAAGATGCATGGAAATAAAAAAAAAAAGAGGTGAAAACAAAAACAAATGGCATCATCTGGTCTGTGCAGTCCCTTCTCACCTTCAGCGATGATCTCCTCAACAGTGACTTGGTGCCGCCCGACAGTGAAGGCTCTGCCAATGAAATTTCCGCCTGCATGACTGGACCCGGAGCTGCCACCTCCTCCTCCAGAACCAGGCCCGGAGCTCACCAACTCCCGACGAGAATCAAAGAACTTCCTCATGTTGTCGAGGCGTCAAGAGGAGGGTTATAATTTTGTGTGTGTGTGTGTGTCTTCAGTCACAGACGAGCTGCCTGCCTTTCCTGCAGGCTGAATTATTGCACAAGTAGATAACGCAGGTCGAGATTTGTAAACCAAAACGACCGCCTCGAGCCTTCGAGTCTATTTGTAGCCTCAAGACGAGCAGTGATGGTTCTGTCACTCACGATGCTGATGTGGAGTCAACCCAGATTCCTGGTAGCAAATTTCCCATTTGCTTACCAACACAAGCCAGTTGGTGATAGCTAGAGCGGTTGCGACTAGCCGTTATGTAAGTGAATTACACCACCCAGGAGGCTAAAGCATCTCCGGAGAAAGTCTTTCTTTAGCTATCCATCCAGCTGTTCATGGTCGGCTGCTGCGGCTGCTGCTGCTGCTGATAACATTAGGTCCTTCTCCATCTCGTCCAGCCATTACCAAGCTAGCTAAGTGCTAGCCACTTACGCGCTATGACATTTCGTGTAAGGTTATCCAGGTTATCCTCTGAAGATAATGTCTCCGCGTGCGATGTATCCGACGTGTAACTTGTGCGATAGCGTTGCCCGAAAAAATGTTTCCATCCTCAGTCAAGCGAGGCGAGCCGTTTGGTGGCACATAGCTGCCCGTCTAGCTGTGTAATTGCTTCCAATAACGGTAAAACTATGATTTTTTTTAGTAAGCTAACGCATTAGCGCGGTGAAGCCTCTCGTCAACACAAACATGCGCAGGGTCGACAGCGGACCAGAGCCTCCGTCTGTCGCAACTGTGGCACAAAATGACAAAACCCACGATTTGACATCTATCAAAACATGAGACAGAGGTCTCAACCCAGCAGCCTAATCTCTGCAACCACAGCAGTCTTTGGCTGCCAGCGATATCGCAACATCCTAGCTGTTGCTGTTGACGCGCGGACGGAATTGTGGGTAATGTAGTTCAGCGCGCCGCTGCAGCCTCCCCTCCCCCTCGTCGATGTGGTCATGTGCTGCGTTCACGTCAGATCACGGAGTGGAGAAAACTCTTCACACCAGGCTGGTTTCACTTCTGATATGTGAGGATTTGTGACCTCTATAATGCAAAATAGCCGCAAAGCCACCAGATACGGCCAATTAACAAGAAACTACATACACAAGTTGTTTGTATCTGGTTTACAACGGTGGGAAATAATTAAGTGCATTTACTAACATTTATTTAATTACTTAAGTTTGAGACACTTCCAATGTACTTGAGTAATTCCACCTTGTGCTACTTTATACTTGCAAATACTAGTTTCTACTTTGCAGATTTATTATATTTACATTTCATCTATATTTTCACGTTATTGAAACAACGTGAAATCAACAAATAAATCCTAATGTATTGCGTTTTTCTCCCGGGGCCTCATCTTTTCTGGCAACAACATAAAGTAAACTTTATACATGAAAGCATCAATAGGTATACTACAATAATATATATCTTTGACTGTTTGACTTACTTAAAGAGTAATATTTCTATGCTTCTATGCTATTTTCTATGTTTTACTTAAAATTGCGAATATTAATTTCATCACTGCTGTTTTAATTTAATCTCTACACATGTGTAACATGATACAAAATAGCTAATATAGCCTATTATATGGTGTTGATGATAGTGCTGGAACTAGAATTTAGATCCTTTAATTGAAATCACTTATACCAAGATAATGAAACTACATTTCTGCAAAGAAATGTTATAAAGGGAACACTTCCTTACATTTGTAAGCTGGAGCAACGAAATGTTATCTTATGAAAAATAATTGAAACAAATGCCAATCAATTTTCTAAATGGACTAATTGATTAGTCGACTAATTGCTACAGCTTGTGGCCACTATGCTGTAAAACATCATATTTTCTGGGCTCATATTTGGGGTGGAAAAATCATCATGTATAACGATAATAGTGGCTCAAATTGCCAAATGACTGTAAAGCAAAAACTACTGTAGACTTTGACATGTTCTGGTTTTCCCGACATTCAGTGAATGCGCACTCTTAACGTGCACGCGAAGGGAGGACCCTGTTCTTAATATTTGCATCCCGGTGGGTGGGACGTAAGGGCAGCGGCTGTTATAAGGTCTAGTTTCCTGGTCCTGTGACGCTTCACCCTGTTTTCTTGCTCCTCACGGACTCACCAGTCTTCAGCACAGGTAAGGTGAACTCCACACGTCGCTCCGTCATGTTCTCGAGCTGTTCACCTTGTTTCATTTGACGGAGGAGAGCTCAGTTCTGAGGCGGCGGCTCCTCCGTCTGTCTGTCTGTCTGTCTGCAGGGTGTGCCCATTAACTTAATGCCAAGTTAACTGTTACCCAGCTCTGCTTCCTCAATCACTTTTGTTTTACACTTTGCATTTTATCAACGTGATAGTGCGGATTTCTTCGGCTTTTTGAACGTGCAATAACAACTCGAGAAACATAAAACTTGTTCAAGTTTTTCCAGTTCAAAGGAATACCCCCTTTTTCTACTATTGCTCAATTCTGCTGACGCTATAAGTTGATTATCCAATCACATGCTTTAGAGGAAAAAAAAAAGCTGCGTATACTACATAATGCAACTGAGAATGAAAAGTCAGGTAACAGGAAAAAACAGTTGAGTGCATCCAGACTGCTGGACAAAAGTTTGACAGCTTAATGTGAATGACCTTCAAGCCCTCACATCACAATTATTAATTAAGATGTTGGCACTGCTGTGGCTTAAAACTGGAGGTGTTTACCAGAGGGATAACAAGGTAATTTTTTGTGTTTTAAGGTGAGGTTTTCAATGCAAGCTACATCTGCACCGCTTGCGCTGGAGCAACATGATCCTCTTTGTCTTTATTTACAGCCTGTGGTTCATACACATGGTGTGAAGTGTCTGCAGGAGCCACCTGCTCTGTATTTACATCACACAGCACTCAGGTGTGGCCGCGTACCTACAAACAAAGTTCAGGTCCCTCCGTTTGATTAGTAAATGCCTCAGCTGTGAAACTCATGTTTTTGTCTGATAAGTAGTAAAAGCTTAAATTGGGCTTGAGTGTAAATGCAGAGAAGAGTTTTCAATTTATTAACATCCGTGAACAGACTTAACTGGCTTATAACCTAAATTAAGATAAAGATAAAGATGTTCCGTTATTGATCCCCCTTGGGAGAAATTCACAGGTCACACAGGAGTACAGAGGGAGATAACTAGCACCGCAAGAGTAAATCTAAACCAATAGAGACAGTAATAAAGAGATATTGGAAATAATCTTTTAACTAATCAATAATCTTTTAACAAAATAGATTTTGACAAATGTGTGACGACTGTGTTAGTGTCTAAATTGATCTATAGTTGAAGGAAAAAAGAACCTCCCAGTACCTTTGCTCCCAGTCGAGTAATTACAGGTGTGTCCAAACAAACTCTAGCTTAATGAGATTAGCTCCCGGGACGCCAGCGCAGCGGTGGGACACAAGAGAGCTCGAGACCAAATGTGTGTGACAGAAAGCCTCCCAGGAGATTATGAATTGCATACAATATTGATCAGAGGTTAATGAGGGTCGTGCTCAAAGCTCACACCATTTACCACCCCTAAACCTGACACTGCAGTTACCATTCCCTGTTTTTCTCTCTTGCAGCTTTCTGCATTTCCAGTTGGGAAATCTCTCACTCTTCGCACAATGGCAGCGGTAAGTGATACCCATGCACAGTGAAAAGAGTCAACAGCCGTGCAATAAACAACATTTACAATTATTTGCATACCCGGTGGAGGCACTGCTGTTTTGTTGCGCCTGGATTTGAATGATATTGGCCATTTGAATATTATTTTGATGATGTAGTCGGCCATGGTTGGGATTCTCAACGGCCCCTGCAATTAGTCATAAAAGTTATATTGTTATGTCATAAACATACATTATAATCAATATTACCTTTTACGGTTGCATTTTGTCTTGATGAAGAATAATAATCTTCTTCATTACGATTCTAACTCCTCCTGTTTGTAGGAGGGTTGCAACAGTACGAGATTTTCACAGCACAATAACCATGAACTCAGAAAATATCAAAGCGTCAAGATGTACAATATTCAACAACTTATATTTATTAGAATGATCCTTATAAAGAATTTGTATTTTTGGTTAAACAAACACTTATACACACAAACACAACTAGATATGCATATTTTAATAACAATGGTATAACTTAAACTGACATACTGCTGCCACCCTCATCAGCAGTTTAGCTTTTTAAGTTCACGCAAAAGGTCATAATTTCAAATTTCTACATTAAACATTAGTAAAATCTTGATCGCCTTGAACTGAGATTGAAGGTGAGCGCACATAAGCTTTTTTTAACCTTCAGCAGAGAAATGTGAAAACAGCCTTCTAGCATCAAACTCAGCACAAATATCATTCTGCACAGTGAAGGCCAAACATCCAAGTGCAGTAAACAATAAGCAAAACCAATTTTTGAGCAGACTTTAAACCTTATGTCTGTTTTTTTCTTTCATGACCAGATTGGAAACCGTGGTACAGTTACCGAGGCAGCTGGTTTCGACCCAGAGGCCGATGCCCAGAAGCTCAGAGATGCCATGAAGGGAGCTGGTGAGTGATCCAGCCACTGTCATCCAGAAACCATCATTAGCTGACTATACATTGAACCGTGTCATTAAGACACGGGGGAAAAAATGTAATTAGTATTTTCCTCGGTCTCTCTCCTCATCTCCAGGAAAGTTTGAAACCTAAATTCAATGTTGCTCAGCGCCTGTGTTGTCATGGCAGCTTTTTTCTGTTTTCATTGTCCGGTCATCCTGCTGAGAGCCTCCCTCGACACACCGTGTTGAAAAGCTTCCCCTCCACTCCTGATATGGGAGAACATGAATCTTGACTTTGCTGATCACGCAGGAAAATAATAATAAACTAATCTCATTATGGGTTGCTCCGTCCTGAAACCATGTTGGCAGGTGTGTACCACTCCGAGAGGTACATCCTGACAAACATTCAAGCGTGTGTGACGGTCACACTCCTTTCTCATTCAGCACATTCATGGTGAGGAATGTTGATGCTGTTAAGGTTTGCTCACATAATCATCTTCCCCTGACTCCAGTTTGAGCTCTGCTGCAAACAGATGGTTTCTATGACGATGCTAACAAAACATCCGTGTGTTCGGATCATCTCCAGGGTTGCAGTTCTGATGCTTGTTTTATTGTCCAACACTCCAAGGATAGGAATACATGACATTTACAATTAGGGCTGGACAATATATCGATATTATAACATTATCGTCATTATATGCACATTACTTGTGATTATTTATCGAACTTATTGTGTTATTATTTTGTGAAAGCACTGATAGTCACCCCTTCAATATAACTGCAAATATTCTTACCGAGGTATTTGAGGAAAAAATATTGCAATCTTTGATGTTGTTGCCTAGTCCTGGCGTTATGAAATGCTTTTGAGAAATATAAAAACTCTTTTAAATGATTTATAGCTTCTATCGCCATGAAACCTTAAAACATCGCAGTATTACTGTAAGGCCTTATGGCCCAGCTCTACTTATGATTAAAGATGTTTCAGCACCATTTTTTCCTTCCTTTAAAATAAAAATAAAAATTTAAAAATATATATATATATATTATTTTATTCTATTTTCACACATATAATATTACAAAAAACCTTATGATTAAAAGATAAGAGATGTGCCAGGAGAGGTCAAGAAGCCATCAGGCATATAGGATAAACCTTCCCCCTAATATTCCATTCTATCCTGTTGAAACCACTTAAATGTTTGTTTGTTTTATTTTTGGCACATTCCACCTTCCATATGTCCCCTGTCGCCTGACAAATGTAGGCATTCAAACGTGCGTTTAAAGTTACACAAGTCACTTGCCTTATATAGATATTTGCTTCTTGTGCTGTAAGTTGCAATCATGTGTATGGGACACTGCTAGGAAGTATCAGATCGGTGCATAGACTTTCGTACACACCGATACTCAGTTCAGCACTTTAATAGGGGCATTTGCGATAATGGTATTCGTATCATAATGACCCAAGTTACAATTTTAAATTAACAAAATTCTACATCGTGTTTTTTCTTGCAGGCACCAACGAGGCAACCATCACTGAGGTCCTCGCACACCGTACTATTGCCCAGAGGCAGCGCATCAAAGAAGCCTTCAAACAATCAGTGGGGAAGGTGAGAGTTCTGTGTTTTTCATCCTAAATCCACTCACATGAAGCAGAAGAAGCCTTGATGGAGAGTTCTGGCAGCAGCAGTGGAGTTGTCATCTCTTAGCATTTTTCCATTGTGTACTCATCACTTTTTTACTCAAGGTGGGGTTTTGCTGTGTTTACGTGGAGCTGATAGTGTGCAAGTTAACTATTAACTGTAAAGCAGAATTTAATACCACCTGTAAACAAACACCAGGACAGAGAGGGCCTTGTAGTCTGTAGGGAAGGAGAACATTCACCTCCATAAAAAAAACGTACATTGAACCCACAGTGGCATTCTTCTCACTGACTGTTTCTTTGTTTTCCCCATTATATGGATCAATATATTAACTGAAAGGGAAGTGTGGTCTGTGAGTTGTGTTGACATAATGAGGTAATAACCAGCCCACCTCGCTGTGCCTGTTAAGATGTCGATAAAGTTATCTGGAAGTTCCTGTGAGGGAGCTGCAGACAGAAAGCAGAGCTTGTGAGTGGAAATCCTCGCAGGCAGAAAGGGTGAGTCATGTTGCACTCCGGAGACGCCCACATGCGGTCGCACAGGCGAGCTGTGAGGAACAGCTCCTCTGTTCACACAACTGCGGGTCCAGAAACCACACCCTCTAGTGGAGACACCAGTGAGGAAGAGTGGAATGTATGAGGTCATGTAAGGTCCACGCTGGCAGCGCAGATCCCAGAAATAAAGCCAGTACTTACTCATTTTAATGCCAAATATAATCAGCTTTCATTACAGATTCCCCTTCTTGATGAAACATGTAAAGTACTGGGAATGACTGATGGGCGATTCCCCCTGTTAATCCATCTGTCCCAATCCTCCTGCAGGACCTGGCTGATGAACTATCCTCAGAGCTGAGTGGGAACTTCAGGAGTGTCATCCTAGGTCTGCTGATGCTGGCACCTGTGTATGATGCCTACGAGCTAAAGACAGCAATGAAGGTCAGAGTTTCTCATATGCATCTGTCTTTATGGGATAAGTGTAGTGATTGTCAACAAATCGCTTTAAAAATGTCCAGGGAAAAAAAATAATGACATCAAAATTCTCTCCAAATCCTTCTCCTATTCTCCTGTGCCATTGTTTTCTCAGAACACATCAATCAGACACATAGATTCCCTGTGTGATATGTTCCTGTGTTACAGTGAACCTGGGCACTGTGGTTTATTTGAGTCAATCCCAGATACGCCTTTTTTCTGCCTTGAAGTCAGTAAGGCATCAAATGCGTATTAATCTACAGCTGAAAATAATCCCTGACAACCACACAATTTCATCTTTTTGAGTTACTTTTGCTAAAAACTACAGTGCCCAGGTTTTTCAGGATATTATTCAACCTTTAAAAATGATATTAATGCCTCAGTTCATATAGGAACAAATTGGACTGGGGCTTAGAGCCACAGACTGACACATTGCCACGTTTATCCTTTCAAGCCATGTTTCCTTTGGTTCATAAACTTATCCTGTGTATTCACTGTCTTTATATCTTATTTTAATCACATATCCATTTATCACAGGGGGCTGGAACAGAGGAGGCTTGTCTCATCGACATTCTGGCCTCAAGGTCGAACGCTGAAATAAGAACCATCAATGCTTTCTACAAGAAAGGTAATTGTGCCCCCGTCTATCAATAGAATATCTCACATCAGGTCACAGAGTATCTCGGTGTCTGTCGGTCCCATATGAGTTGTGTATGATATCCGATATTGTCTATCAGTGACCAAACCTGACAGATAGACTGTTCTTTGTTTGCAGATGCAGTGACCTCCATTATTAGAAAACAGTGGACGGCGTAAATTATTCATACAAGCCACCACTGCTGGCTGTGTAGCAGTTTATTGTTTGCTCATTTGTTCTTCCATGGTTTAAAATGACAGAGGATGGAAAGTATGTTCAAAGTATTTTCCTATATGGATTTGGTCTCTGTAAATAAATAGTTCTGTTGTAGTGCTTTGTGTTGTCACTTACATGGTCAACATGTTTTGTACAAATTACCCCGGCACAGTTTGATTTAAATGACAACGCAATGAGTGTTAATGAAAATGGATTCAGTTGTAAGTATTTTTTCTCCAAACATTTTTTTTCTTAATCTAATAACTCCTTGTTCCTTTTTCCTTGTGATTCTAACATTAAATCACATGCTCGTGGTTTTTTATCCGATTTGAGTTTAATTTTTGGTATTTAAAGCAAATGTATTGGGCTGCACTTCTACTAAGCAACACTTTAGAAGCAGGTAACTGTCACTTTGTGGTGGCTGTATATCTGTCAGTTTGTGTTGATTATCTGCTCCATAGTGGCCAAAATTCAAGTTATTAGATTGCATGTGTTATATTTTCATTTCTTATTTTTTTCTTTTTTTTTATGGCAGAATATGAGAAATCCTTGGAAGATGCTGTGAGCGGAGACACATCTGGGATGTTTAAGAGAGTTTTGGTGTCTTTACTCACGGTGAGCAAACATGGGAACGTGACCTCTTGCAACTTGGATTAATGTTTAGTAAAAAGTGTATTCACTTCCTTACCTAAGATCGATTCCCTTTTCACATGGAGTTCATTCGTCAGAATTTAAGTATTTTGAACCTCCTTTCTACGCATGGGTTGACTTTGAAAATGTCAGGAGGAACTTGGGGTAAAAAAAAAAATACAGTTTTCAAACACTGTTTAAGGAAGGGGAAGCAAAAGTCACTTCTGCATCATAAAAAAGACATTTTCTCTGTATTTTTTCTGTCTTCAATGCTGTGCAATCCTGTGGGTTTTCTCTCACACTGCTGTGTCTTCTGCATTCCAGGCTGGCCGGGATGAAAGCGACAAAGTGGACGAGGCCCAGGCTGTTGTAGATGCCAAGGCAAGAAGTGTTGAGGTTATTTTACATGAAAGTGTTTGTTTCGATCGTGAAAATCATTTTTTATTTTTTTTTAAATGTCTGTGATGCTAGGAAATCTATGAGGCTGGTGAGGCTCGATGGGGCACGGACGAGGTGAAGTTCCTCACAGTGCTCTGTGTGAGGAACCGAAACCATCTGCTGCGAGGTATTCTTACTGCGCAGACACAGACTGAATCCCTTGAGGTTTATTAGTGTAGTCTGTCATTTGAATATACTTTGACCTTTGACTTGGGGTTAGAGTAGAATGTGTGAATTTTACATTTTACATTTGTAACACTGGATTTGTTTTTTAAATAAGGCCATTAATCGTATGTTGTTTTTTTCCTTCAGTCTTCGAGGAGTATCAGAAGATTTCTGGAAAAGACATCGAGGAAAGCATAAAGAGGGAGATGTCCGGCTGTCTGGAGGACGTCTTCCTGGCCATAGGTCCGTCTGTGCTGAAAAACATTCCTTGTTTCCCACAGAATGTACTGAGTATTCATCCATGTTAATGCAGACACACTGGCTTGTATCACATTTTTGTTTCTCTCTACCAGCAACGTTATGTTTTCTTCGTCAGCAGAACATGTTTTATGAAGTTGTACAAAAAACACAGTTGCAGTTAAAGCGAGGGCACATTGTCCACTATTTAATTGATCTCGTATACAGCAGGTCTCACCAAACTTTTCCCCCTGGTGGGCAAAAACTGAAGGCTAATAGTGCCTATCAACTCCTTTTGTATTGCCTACAGATTCAAAATGGTACTCGGATCCCAAGTTCCCTCTATTGACTGACTTCTTTCGCAAAGTCTCATTCTGACCGCCATATTCAAATGACGAAACTTATGAATAATTAGGGATACAATCAGTGCAATCTAATACAGTTACTCTGTAAGAAATTAAATATTGTGAAGCATCACAGAGATGAAGTTGTTGGAGCTGTATTCCCTTTTTTTTGTGTCTGTGTCTCATGATAGAAGCTTTTACCTTTTAAATCATAAGGCTTATGAACATTTATATCACTGAAGTTAATGCATTTACGTTGTGACAGCATTACACCTCATGTGTCATTTGTTTTTCTCTTTCCAGTGAAATGCTTGAGGAACAAGCAAGCATTCTTCGCCGAGCGATTATACAAATCCATGAAGGTAAATATTTCATGCTTTTAATGGAATAAGCCAGCAGGCTGATGTTATCATACTGTATGTTGTGAAAAGAAGCAGCCGTGGCAAAGTCTAGTTCTGTATAAACAGCCCTCTCTCCCTCTCTCTCTCTCATCAGGGGCTGGGCACCACAGACAGTGTCCTCATTAGAATAATGGTTGCTAGGGCTGAGATTGACATGTTGGACATTAAGGCGGAGTTCCTGAAGATGTACGGCAAGACTCTGTACTCCTTCATCAAGGTGAGCCAGGGCGGGGAAATACTGCAGTCAGCAAAAGCTTTCCAATGCATCAGCTGTGATATCACATTAATCACAATGATAACAGGGATTCCTGCGTTGATCTTAACAATCTTGGAATCTGTGTAAGGATATCTCGCTGCACAGTTTGTTATCAGTTTGGCCTCATGAGACTGATCACACATATTCCCCACACTGGTCCTTTTGAAGTCTCACTGATCTTTCTCTCCCTGCGCAGGGAGACACATCTGGTGACTACCGCAAAATCCTGCTGGAGCTGTGCGGAGGCGAGTAAAAGAAACGTCAGAACAACATCTGGCTCTGTCTTCACTCTGCAGACCACATTATGAGCTTTTTTTCCGTTGATGACTTCCTTGTTCTTACCTTTTCCTTCTTCCATGGCTTTCACATTTCACCGATTGACCACAGTGCCTTGTTTTACTGTTTGTGTTGTAATACCAATTAAACCAAAGAGCGGTGACCTTTTACACATGTCTCTGTTTTTGTTATTGATCCTGCATTAAGGGTTAATTAATGGTATTAGTTAGAGAGAGATATATGCTTCCTACATCTTTAAGTGCCTAAAAGATAAATGTTATTGGCTTCCCCTCTGGGTCCTGGTACAGCACAACATTTTCATCAATGTCCATTCAGTGAAGTCCATTTGTTTAATTGGTACCGGTTCCTGATTTGTTGAGTCAGCCCTTTGTTATTTGACTCAATCACATTAACGGGCTGCTAGCTTGATTTGGGAGGCAGTAAAGTGTGCTCTAATCAAGTTAAAGAGGGTGTTCCATAGCTCATACAAACTTAGAGCACCATCCCAGAGCAATAAGCCTTGATAATAATTTGCAGCGGTTGTACTCAAGGTGACCACCAGGTGGAGCCAAAATAGCTCTCCATAGGGTTTGTTTTGAAGCAGCTGGGAGCTCAGCAGTGTAGAACAATCTCTCAGCATCAACTTTTTTTTATTGAGCTGCAAAATAAGACTCATTTGCAATGTTTCTCTCAGTAAAAGTTTAATGTTGAATATTTAGCATGTTCTTCCACTGACTCTTCTCTTTTGTGCTGGTTGCCACCCCCGGGCTCGCAAAAGCCTCACAGGGGGTCGTGTAACCCATTTGGTTTTCAAGGGGATTAAGTAAGAAAACTTGGATACGGTAGGCTCTGTCTCTGAGAATCTAATTCATACCTGTGAAGAAGTGTAGATAATAAATGACAATAGAAAAAAAATCTCATAGGATGCGGCCACATTGAAGACCTGAACAACAGCCTCGCCCTGAATTACAAAAGTACACAATTAAAACAATGAAAAAGCTAAGAGAACAATAGCAAAGTGTCAGGAAAAATAAAACACTGACCTTGTCCAAAAGAAGCCTGTTAGGTATGTATGATTGTAAAAAAAAAAAAAAAAATGTAAAGGAAAACCAACGTACAATATAGACAGAAATTAGTATAAAAAGTTCCTTAAAGTATCAGGAAGACTCTTGTTCTGCTGATATTGTATTGAACTTTCTGGATAATTGTGCCGTTTATCAGTCGTGCTGCACAGTTATTGTTATATATTGAATATGATATAAAATATCCATAAAATATGTCACTCAGTCGGGTTTGTCAATAACTTAATGATAGAAACAGGGCTCCCTGAAGGGATATAGGATGGAAGCCTCTGTTTGAACAACATGTGCTGTATACAGACTTTAAAATAGAACCAGTTTAGATCTAAAAGCAAAACACTCACCACTGCTGGCTGTCCTCTTTGTGTGGTGCCAACAGGAAAAAGAAACAACATTGTTGAGCCCCCATCAGGCTGATCGTTAACCAGTCAGATGAGCTAATACAGCCATTTATGTCTGTCTGGGAGGGGCTGCCACCCTCTGTGGCCATCTGGAGAAAGCTTCATGTAGTCACTTCAGAGTATTCAGAGGTTTTCCCAGTAAATGTGAAGTCGTTCCAGGCACCAGAAATGATTAAGAAAGAAGAAACACTTTATTAATCCCCAAGGGGAAATCAATTATTTCACTTCATTATACAGTTCACACACACACACACACACACACACACACACACACACACACACACACACACTCCATAGACCAATCAACTGAGGGGAGAGAAATTAGAGTGATCTAACAACAGGTGTCTCAACATCTGCCAAGATTTCATACTCAAGTTATGACAACTTGACAAAAAGATCTTTTTTATATCCAAAAGGTCAAAGGATGACTTCACTGTGACATCATGTTCTGCAACACTTCTTGCCCTGGTTCAACATCATAACTCAGGAACAGAACAGGAGATTGTGGCAATATTTCACATTTGGTCCGATGCTGATCGGTGATTGTGATTATAGAGATCTTCTGTGCTTGAGGTGGATGGGATGGAGGAGGGTCTCAACGATTTTGCACTCAAACGACAGCTGACAACAGCAGAGAGGAGGACAGCATTAAACTTTGATGGCCACGACATGATTGGCCGGATGTTTTAGTTGTGGAAAAATCCGGTTGGTTTAACTGAAAGAGCCGTACGCCCATCGACGGTTGATTAATTAGTTGGGAGGAGAGAGAGATGGCGAGAGATGTGAACGAATGAAGGTTAAGATGGTCTTCCTGATTGAACTTCACTTGTCCCTTCGTCCTTACGAGCAACAACTACAGCCGCCATTAGACGACATTATTATAGAAGAATAGAATTTGTTTATGATTCAAATAAATTCTTTTAAACGGTTAAAGAAAGAGCCCTCTGCTTTACTGGGTCCAATATAAAACCTTTTTAGGAGCACCTTCGTTTCTTTGAATTCTTGGCATGAAGAAGGTTCATTAGACAAAAAGGGCATTCGTGCTTCATTGTGTTCAATAAACGTGGTCTAATGAAAGGAAACATTTTAAAAAAAGGAGAATGTTTCAGCAGGGCCCCCAGAGAAATCACTTTCTCTATCAAGTATTCTTGATGATAATGAACAGAAAGATTCTAAGCTATTTATTTAATATGTCTCTACACTCACTCTTGTAATAAAAAAAAATATGTTGTTCTCCGATGTATGAGATGCGCAGGAAGTCCTTGATGAACACGGGAAAGCCACAGGGAATAAAGTAGTGAGACAGAGGAGGTACAGCAAACAAGTACCACAGCATAAGGTTACACAGGAAGACACTGTGTTCCTAACTACTTTCACGGCTTAATGGTTATCCCCTAATAACCCTGAATAACAGGAAGAACATAATATCGCAAACATTACCATAGCAACAGACATAAAGTGCACGGCAGAGCAGAGAACACACCTGCTTATTGTGTGCGTGCTTATTGTGCGCTCAACTCTGTGGCTGGTGACATTTGTAGGTGGTAAGCTCTGACACGGCGGCTCATTAACATCAGGAACACAAAGTATGTCTAAAGGCTGAAGCTATTGTTCACTGTCAAGTCAAAGGAATGCCCTGGCGTAGCTTCATTATGTGGACGTGGATGTATGGAAATACGACGCAGGAATAACAATGCATGTGTTTTAAAGTTAAACTAAGTTAGCTCCCACGTGTGCATCACAGCACGATGTGGTGGCAACTTAAATGTAAAAAACTAAGAATTGGCCACCTGTGACCGCTAACTGCTTCTGACTATAGCTGCTTTTAGCCATTTAGCTCAATTAGCCTTGCAGTTTTGGTGTGTACACTGCTAGCACACTAACGTTCTGTTGAAGGTAATTTTGATAGTTCTTTTTTACATATGGCCCCTTTATATGATAAAGGTTAACCGAATATGTAACAAATTATGTTATTAACATTTTAGCAGTAGCTCTAGTGATCAAATGTACCTGTTCCTGCTAACTGGCTGATGTTAGCCAAACTCAAACTAAGATGTCGCTGATCTGATTTCACATGATAAAGTAAAATAAAAAAGTCAATTCCTTTTCTTAAAGAACTGAGACGAAATGGTGATCACCTCTTGTGAAACGTATATCAACAAATAAGTAAAATCACGGCAGATTCTCTTTTAAAAATTTAAAACTGTATCAACTAGTCAAGCAGAGAGGAAAGTGACAGTGTCTTCTTTTAATTGCTCTCACAAACCAGCAACACACATTTCCTCCTTACCTTATCATCGAGACGTCAACATCTGAATACAGTCTGGGGTTGCTGGGTCTGAAATGTGATGTGAAAACTCAGGTGGCAAAATGGTCCAAAGGACAAAAACCATCAAGGTGCCATGGAGGAGAGTAGAGCACATGGAGGACAGAGAAAGGCTGTGAAGATAACATCAAACAGAGGACAGGCAGTTGTTCTGATCACAGGCGACAGCAGAGAGCGAGGGAAGGTGGTGAGAGACCGCTGAAGGTTGCAGCGTTGACCCTGCAGTCCACAAGACGATGTAAAGAAGAGGTGTACAGAAGATGGGGAGAGGAAGCCAACTGTAAGGCCTTCAACCACTGCAAAAACCTGCAGCTATTAAAGCGATTATTATCAAAAGAGGAAACTGTTTTCTATCGTTTCAATTATGAATCAAGGCCAAAATCCTGACTCTGTTGATACATTACTTTTTGTAATACAACACTGACTGCCAACAGTGGAAATGAAAGCCTTTGAAAAGCAGGCGTCAAACTTCACCACGGGCAGCAGCTGCAGCGATGACGGTGAAACTGACAACGGGTGAAAACCAAGGGCGAGCTGTGAAAAACATGCAGAGGGGAATAAGCAACATCAACAACGGAGCCAAGAGAATTTGCTATTTTTTCTCTGCTGGATGATGGTCAAGGTGCACTGTGTAGACAAATGCACGCCCAGCTCAGACTTGACGTTCTCAGAAACGTTTTTTCAGAAGAAATTACACCCGGAGAAGTGAGAGGGGAAGATGTAAAACTAAACTGAGATGAAATGGCATGAAATGAGCAGATCGGGTGAATAATGACAGAATGAAGAGGAACCGGGAGGATTAACAAGCTGCTACTGACCTTCGGAGGTTTCCTGAGAGCGTGTGCCTTTTTTCTCAGCAGACGTTATGAGTTTTTTCACTGCAGGAAAAGTACAAATGTTAATAATGACATTAACAACTATTAGATCAATGTCACTGCACAATGCCAGGAGGGAAATTATGTTTCTCACTTTGTCAGAATGTGGCCACACTGCTGATTTCACTAATTAAAAGAGCGGGGAGGACAGAAGTGTTTTCCGCATGACAACTATGTTTAGGACATTTAAATGATGTGAGAATTTACGGCTCTCCTTGGGCATTTCAGAGCGCTCGGTGCTTGCCAACAATGACGAGCGCTGTTTCTGTTCATCACATTTGAATATCTGATCAGAAATACAGAGTAGACTGCTGCAGAACCCTGGGTGAGTTTGAGTATTTTAATTTTGGGGCTTAGCTGCTTGTATCAGCGTCTGTGCTCTACAGGGACACCGCATTCAGTAACATTAGATCACAACCTAGTGTTCAATAAACGGGGTCTGATGTGAATCCAGCAATGCAGAGTTGCTCTTTTACTTCAAAGAACTTGACAGTTATGTCATGTAAAATGTTATGAAAGGAGGGTTTACTTGGAAAAACTTCTACATGGCAAAGGCCATGGTTTTTTTTTATCATTAAGTATCATTTTGAAATAAATGTAAATCTTTGGAGTAATGGCTGTAGAATAACGACACCATTAGCGTTTAGATTGGTTTCCTATAAACCTCACTTTCTCTCTGCAATGACGAAATCTCCCAGGAAAATGAGGCTGATTGTCGTTCAAGTCAGGCTGGCAGCCAGGCACCATTTCTATCTGCTTTCATGACTCCATTACAGACTGACTGAATGAATAAACTCGCACCTTTTTTTTTTTTGCTGTGTTGTTGGAAGCTAATACTCTGAGGAAAATTGAAAATGATCCAGTGGTCTTTGCGGCAGCGGCGCCGACAATAATAGCACTTGGAAACGCAAGCGGAGAGAGTTATCTGTTTCTACTTTATAGTGCAATCAGTCGCACATAATATTCAGACTGTGAGGCTGGCATTTTCACTGAATTCATAAACTTGCAGTGATACCCTGTAAACATTGGGTTTGTCATAGTAAGAAAAGCACAGGTGTAACTGATGCGGTTAACGTTAATGATGGCTCTGTTCTATTCGAGCCAGCATGCACCGTACCAGGACCCTGAGGCAGCTTAATGGAATCAATCCATTATTAACTTTGTTATTTTAACCAGTGCATAAAGCTCACAGCTGAGTAAAAAGTATGGAGAATTGTTTTTGCACTTTTCCGAGCATTTCAAACCTGCAGTATCCGATTTTTCACCTAGCTTTTTAGCTG
Source organism: Sparus aurata (assembly GCF_900880675.1). Classification (NCBI taxonomy): domain Eukaryota; kingdom Metazoa; phylum Chordata; class Actinopteri; order Spariformes; family Sparidae; genus Sparus; species Sparus aurata. The sequence goes on from NC_044198.1 coordinate 15,161,275, forward strand.
CTAAATGCTAAATGCTCACAAACTACTGCCTCACCTTGTTAGCCTGTCTTTGTTTCTGGGCAGGAAGCTGATGTGCCAACGATATTAGAACTTTTTCACTGACAACAGCTGCTTGTTGCTGCTAAAAACTGTGCTGGAGCAGAGAGAGTGATGCAGAACAGTAAAGTTGTGGACCATGAAACAGAAACAAGGAGCTGAAAGACTATGGATGTGCTGTAGAGCTGAGCGGAACTGCAGGTTCGTGATTACATACCACACATTTCACAAAGGCCAACAAGCGGTCAAATGAATCATTGTTGATATTGAAAACATAGCAGCTCGAAGGACTTGGCGACCATTTTGGCTCTCAACTTGCACTCCAAAGCTTGTTTTTTGACCCTGCTGGTTGGCAGAAATTCAATTAAACTAGCTTTTTTTCTTCTTTTGCTTGCCTTCAGGCGAGACATTAATTACTTTAAAGTAAATGAAAATCAAACATCTACTATTCCATTAAAATGCAAGCAAAGGAACTCTTTGAAAGTGATATTAATATTCTGACAGTCTTTTGTCGTCATTTGTGTGAAGACAGGCGTAAAAAACATAAGCAATGCCTTCATACGGTGATAGAGGAGAATTAGTTAGTTAGTTAGTTACTTCATCTGGAGTTTATTTTGACTGAATGATCAACTGTACGCCACGTGTCTCGCTGAGAGCATTATTACAGCATAATGACTCGACACACCTGGCCTCATCGTGGATCAAAGGGTCCAAGTTGAGCTCCTGAAAATGAGCATAATTATAATAAATTATACATTCTGTAAGTGGAGTATTATTGATGACCATTGTCTGTAGAATACATGGTTTTATTTAATCTGAAATGTGGCCATATGCAGCATCATGAGTCATGTCTTCCTCCTCCTTTCTGAGGGTAAATCCATTAGATATTCTTTTGGCAGCTAAAATTCTGCATGTGGTTTCACCCAAATAGACAATGAAAATGCTCATCATGTTTGACGACTGAGAGATTGAGCATACATTTGCATAGTGCAGTAACAGATCAGTGACAGGAGCAGGTGGAGGGGAGTTCCCTGTGCGAAGAACACTGAGGTGACAGACGGGCATTTAAATGCAGAGTGACTGGAGATCCTGGTGAATCTTTCGACAGCCATTATTGTTGCAACTGTCTTTCCTTTGAAATTTTGGCTCTCTCCCCTTCTTGGCTCAGATCCCATCCTCATTTGTGGAATAATGTTTCATTATTCATTGTCTTCAGCTTTTCTAAAGATGCCAGTTTAGGGACCTTGTTGTAATTCTCACATCAGTTCATGGAAAAAGAAAATAAATTCCATTTGCTTCCTGCTTTTTTATTTTTACGAATGAAGATCAATTTCAATGGCGAAACTTCAGGGTTAGATTACAGCCTGATTACATTACTGGAGAGCCGTTCAGTTCCCACCTGACTGGTGGACACAGAACTACTGATGACACACCCATTAATATGGAATAGGCTTTAGAAGAAAGTCACATGGGAAGCTCAGCTAATGCTGCTGTATTTGCAGTGTAATAACATGGAATACAAATATTGTACCAGCTAGGTGCAGACAACAGAAGGGATTTGATCAGAATCCCATGACAGCTGCTGGGATATACTCATATTGAAAGACAAAGTCTGACACTAGACAGGTGGAGTCCATCAGTGTGAAGCTAACACACACACACACACACACACACACACACGCACACGCACACACACACGCACACACACTACATACTGATCTGAAGTCAGTACATGCCTTCATCTTCATTCAGAATGCATGTGAAAGACTGAGGCATGACTCACAGATGACGGTTGCTTCATTGCAGAACGCATTTCCATATTCACTTTGACTGTTTCTCTCTTTAGAAACTACTTTCTATCAAAGAAATACTTGAATAGAGATTTTGCTGTTTAATTTTGTGGACTGCACAATTTAAATGAACACTACAGTCGTGTTGAGGAAGAAATCTCAGCCACGTATGTCTGAAAACGCCAGACGTTTGTGATGAAAAGTGTCGTTATAAAACACAACAATCATTGGGGAAAAAAACGATTTAGCACAGCGGCGTAGCCATCATTTCAGAAGTGAGGGGGACAAATTGTTCAGAGGTCTATTGAGTGATTTATCATCCTCTCGCATTCAATTGCACCTCTCCTTAGTGGCTAAAGAACCACTTAACCACAAATAGCACAGCACCAGGGGACCGACTTTAGTTCTTTAAAATTATATACTATCAAAATCTAAAGTCGAAATCTAAAATCTAAAGCTGCCAAACTCTGGTTGAGTTGACATAGAATGACCTTCGAGCATTTACAGAGTAAGTAGCTAGATAATTTCTTCTCACCTGCTGTGAAGACCCTCCATGTTCATTCCTGCTGTTGCTGGCTTCTGGTTCTCTTTCTCCTCCCTGACCCTGCTCTTTCTATTGTATAAAGATTTTAAAAATATGTGCAAAACAATAGTGAGCACAAGTTTTGAGCAGAAATTAAGGAGGAATGGGTTTATTCCTAGGTGGCAGAGTAGCCAAAAATTGTAGTCAAGTAAGAGTATTGTTACTTTAGAACAATATTACTCATGTAGAAGTAAAAAGCAATCATCCAACTAATTACTTGAGCGAGAGTAAAAAAGTATTTGGTGAAAAAACTACTCAAGTACTGAGTAACTTTTGAGTAGCCTAACGTCTGATTTATTCATCAAATAAGAACATTAATGTAATCATTCAATAAAAATAATTATCAGCAAACTTGTGTATTTTAAACTTTAACAACCACTAAAATCTAGTAAATCTTTACAAAAATAACATTGTCAAAGGAACACAAATACATTTATATTCTTACATATATTATTTTCTTCCCAGAAGTGGGTAAACGTTAGAGTAGCCAAAAATTTTAATGTTACTCAAGTGAGAGTATTGTAACTTTAGAATAATATTGCTCAAGTAAAAGTAAAAAGTATTTTGCAGTAAAACAACTCTTAAGAGTACAATTTATCCAAAAAGTTACTCAAGTAAATGTAATGGAGTAAATGTAACTAGTTACTACCACCTCTGCACCTAGCAAGTGATTTAGCATAGGTAACAGTTAACAATTGTTAACTACCCTTGATATATTGACATCTATTAATCTATTAGTGAATTAGCGAGGGGTGGGGGGGGTGGATTGCACCTTATTAGTCTGAGATTTAGTGGACCGAGTCTTTAAAACAGAATCGTTTCTTCTCTGTGATGATTGCAGTCCTCCCCACATAAGCTTTCTTGGGTCCAGCTCCTCCACATCAGCAGCCACACAATGTGCTTGTTGACGTCAGTGTCTGAGGCACAGATTGGACCTCGTAGACTTGAGGTGGTAGACTGAGTTATTCTCTACTCTTATCTAGTGACGGGGGGGAGGCTGCAACTCATTTGAGTCAGGTGAGGGTGCGATTCTACACTTCTGAGGGTACAAGGACACCTTTGTCCTGGAGTGGACTCACTCATCTTGAATGGAGCATCACTCTGATCCTCAAGACTGCACCTTGATGAGAGATTCCTGAGGGATCAAAGCCTCCTCAGTGCTCAAGTTACGGTGAGCTAACAGGCTGCTATCAGCTGGAGCAAAGTGCCAGTGATCATCATCGAGTACACAGAAAGATGAGTTGTGATTGCCCTTTCCCAAGATGAGGATGTGGTTGACTTTGATGTGAGATGGAAATAATGTTACAGCTGGATAATATGGTCGAGAGATGTGGACCTGAGTCACGGCTTTGATGACATGCAACTTGACTTTGCAGGAAATAAATGACTTGCGACTCTACTTTGACTTTGAAGTTAACGACGGTGTCGACCGAAACCGACTTATAATGTAAGTGTCAGTAAGTGGTCAGATTATCTTGCATTTGGACATTTTTGGCATTCTTGATCGTGCATCGTACTAAAGGCAAAATTATTGTACAAATGCTGTCAATGCAGGTCTCTATACTTTCACACTTTGCCCCCTTTTTGTTATCACAACCTGTTTCTGGTACTGTACACAGTGTAGTCTACTGTACTGTGTGGCCTCATCTGCCTCAGTAAGTGAGAGACAAACAGAGACTCGGAGCAGAGAAAGGAATAAGTAAATGTCAAGACATCCAGGGAAGTACAATCCCTGTTTCGTTTGGCACTGCTTTTTGTAAAATCTGCCACATCGATTGTTGATCGTGGGTGTCGCACAGACGTCAATCACCATCAACTGGCTGACACATGGGACAAAAATGAAAGTATTTACAATGAAAATGCATTTTTCTTTGTTATCTTATTTTTGTTTCAGCGGCTTTAATTCTCTGGGAGCAAAACCACAGAATCCTGCTTTGGTTTTGAAATCTTACCTGATTTTGAGGTCTCAGAGTTGGCAAACAAATCAGAACGTCATCATCATCACATCCGTGCCAGGAGGAGTATTCCATTTTAGATTCAAAAATTGCACATGAAAAGACAAACAGTATAGTGCTGAATGCAGGACCTGCTCGTCAAAGACTACTGACAGCCAGAGAACAAAATCAAACTTTGTTCTTTGTTCATGTGATGACTCATCCGGATCAGTGAGTGTCTGTGAGGGCTGATGTTAGCTAATGCTAGCCACATACAATCTGTTCTCTCACCGCCAGATTAAAACGTTGGCATTTTAATGTCACATTTCTGCAAACCACGTTGAATCTCAGTCTTTCCGTTGGCTCTCATGGTTGCTAATGTTTTTTTAAATTTTCTGTGTCATTTGATGCCACAGTAAAAGGCAGTTATCAGTTGAATTATGCTTTTGTGACAACGCTGTATTTAATGTCTGTTTAAATTTAAGCACAAAACACATTTGGCTATTAATAACATTGCATTCTGATGCCCTCTGCTCCTAATACTTACTGTATGGTAGATAAAGTGCTGAAATCGAATACATTGTATGTTGTTTTATGGTGTATATGTGACAATAAATGTGGCCATTATCCTTGAACTGTGCATGTCCATCCTATATGTCCTTCAAACTTTACAGTATGTTTTTATCTGCCAGCCTCCACAAGCTGACCGTGCTGCTCTGTGTCGGGCAGGCAAACATCCAAATTCTCTAAGAGCAAACAGATGGCTTAAAAGCCTTTGTAAAGTCTACATAAGTGCATCTGGCGATGTTCAGGTGACATCCAACATCACTCCCACTGCTAGATGCAGCTGATATTGGACTATTAAATTAAAAAGGTCATTTTGTTATTTTCCCTTCCATTAATGTGCTGTGGCCACTTACGCTCTGCAGCTTTAGCTGAGGTAAAAGTACACTGTCACATCAGGATTCTTCAGCAGAAAACCATTTACCTTAAAATTGGCCATATTTTTCATACACTCATTCACTCTGGCCTGCAGTACCTTTTATCAGCACTTCAAGTTCAGTGACGACACCTTCATTCCTTTACACATAACATTACAAGTCGAGGCTAAATCATTCCCCCCGGTGAGCACTTTAGTGTGAGCCATATTGCCCGAATCTGTGATGACCCTCATAATGATATCAGAGTCACCTCCCGTCAGAACCTGTGTGACTTGGGTGCTAAATTAACAACAACCCCCTTTCTGGCGGTCTCATCTTCCATCAAAATTCTCGGAAACCGCTGTAGGTGGAGGCCTCATGCATAGTGAGCAGGTCTGCTGCATGTTATCTTGATAATGTGAGGTCCTCTGGAAATTTGAAATTTATTATCAGTGAACTGATTTAATGGTCATGATTAGGCCATTTCCTGAAACTGCTTGTCATGCACTGAACGTCTTCTCACGTGATATTCTCTACACCTGTTAGAGGACACACACAATAGAAAGGGTTTATTAGCTGCAAGTACGTGTGAAATGTAATCTGCATCAGTATAGAGCGTCAAAAAGGTTGGCAACAAGTTCTGACTTAAAGGTTATCGAGTCTGAAAATAAAGTTAACCTGCCTGCCACCGGCCTGCATGATGTGTTGCATCGTTCTCTGTGTAGGTTATCTAGAGGCAGTTGATTTGACTGATGACACTGAACGCCTCTCGGTTGCAGCCCAACAGAGCACACATGCTGAAGGAGCAGGTGAGGGAGAAGGAATGGGGAAACAGGTAGGTAGAATACACCAGGAGGAAAAGCAAAAACAAAGCCCTGTGACACTAGGATTGAGCTTTTTGGCTCACAAGCTCCATATGAAAGAATAAAAGCCACTTTAATAAAAAAAAAAGATTGATTCTAGATTCTCTGCAGCTGTTTATCAGAAAAATACTCTTAACACATCTTAATAATCAGCCGTATATTATGTGAATGCAGCTTGTTGGAACATCTTCTGCCAACAGACCAAAGATAAACTTGAATGATCCGCAGGTTTTGGTATTTACACTCCCATGACATCTAATTACCTGCACGCTGTGCTGGGAAGTGCTCGTACAGTACTCGTTTTAATTCAAATTCAACATGCATTTAAATGTCAAAGGTTATGTAATTGCCTTCATAATTTGAATATTGATATTGGAGCAGCAGAGGGTCCATCTCCCCGGGGGCAGATCCCTCCACATTATCACTTTCACGTTCAAAAAATACATAAATAAAAAAGAATTCAAAAATACTCCCTCTTTGGCAGCTAACTCCATCTGGGTCTTATGCTATCATCTCTGCAGCCTCGGGCAGGCATTTCGGGATTAAAGCATTGCAAATAAACATGTTGATTCCTTCAACATCGTCATCCAGACCTGTGATTATTTTGTGACTGTGGATTGATCTTCCTCCGGCCTCTTGAGGGATACATTGATTCTCATTATTTTTCCCCATCCACCTTCGTTGATTTACAAGCTTGGCAACACAAAAGATGGCAATGTTATTATATATCTGTGTGTTATTGTCTGTACATGAAACAAGGGTATCTTTACAGTCTTGCTCATCATGAGCGGGCTGAGCAGATACAGTTCCCCTATACAGCAGCCCATATGGATGCGGATTATCACCTTGTTTGCATTCGATCGTCATCTTTTTCCTCACACATGCGACTGGGTTTGAACGCCTTGTTCAAGAGCCTCTTAACCTCTGAAAGCTGCCAGGGAGGGTGACACTGTCTCTGAGAAGGTCAATTGTTTTCAATTGTTGCTCCTTCTGACATTTTAGGCAAATTTCCAGCTCATGCACACCACTGAATAACACACTGACTTGTGTTTGGTGGGTTTTTTTTTACTTGCCAAATGAAAGAAAGTAGAAGGCAGAAGAGCCGAGGTATAACTGCTGTCTGACTTCCATTAATCGTTCTCCGTCTGCAATGAAAAGGCCATTCTGTTAGCATTTTTTTTGGCAAAAGACATAAAATGTTTCAGCCTTATTCTGTCATTTGGAACAAGAGAACATGTTAACTGTGAATCACAGCAGTGCACTTTAAAACATTTTAGTCCGGGGAATGTTCCTAGACAGTGAATGACTGTAAGCACTTACATGTCTAGGTGGGAGTTGAGGGGATGAAGGCCTAAATGGACACATTTTAAAAAAGCCTTTTTTTTTCTTAAACCAAATGGCTCCATATGCTTTCCACGTCACTTGCAATTATAGTTGTGTTGGGAACAAGCAGTGGAGGATTCAGGATATTGGAAGGACCGAGGGAAACGTCTGGGAAGGTCTTATTTTTCACATGACAGTCCGCTCACATATGGCCAATAAAATAAATATTAATAGGTGTAACCTGCCACAAGTTGTTATGAAGAGCCCATATAGTGGTAGTTTCCACCTACAATAAAACAGAGTGATTAATTGAAGGTGCAGTATCTAAGACTTTTAGGAGAAAATATTGAAAAATTAACTAACGTTAACAGCAGAATGTGGAGAAACGAGAGTTTGGATGTTATGATGCCTATTGTGTCGCAGAACACAATAGTAAGCATGCTAATGAGCTAGCCCTGGGCCATCCTGATCCAGAGCTTCTCTCCTATGTGTAAAGACCAACACCACCCGGGTGCCCCCAGTTTGGATCACTAGCTGCACAGCTCATTGAGCTAACTAGCTAACATAAGCTACAGTTAGCAGCCGTTCACAGTTACTCTGTTTGCAGCTGCCCCTTGTTTATTTTTATAAACATTATTATTTTTTGATTTCAGAAGGTGGTGGATTTTGACATACGGCACCAGTAAGTGTTTTTTTTTTTTTTATGTATGCTTTTGTTACTGACCCTCTCTCAGCCTTGTATTTTTTTGTGTGTAATTCTATTGCCAGAAAAGAGACAAAACACACAATAAACTAAGTTAAGGATAATTTAACTTAATTTTCATTTCAAAATTTCAATAAATAATGCTAGAATATTGTGAATTCTTCAGACCAACATAACTGCAGTGAAATTCTGACATCCTGACAGCCATACTCTTACTATCTTTCACTGAGTTTGAAGCTGGAGTATGGAACTTTTGTCTCCCCCCTGTGGCAGCTCGGTTTCTCTTCCATAAGCTCTCCATAGCTGCTGTGGCCTGCTCCCTTAACAACCGTTGCTTTAAAACATTTAAAAACTTGTCTACTGCAAAATACAGAGAGATTTATCTGAAGGGTATAGGCAATAGGTAATCAGCATTATGTGAACTTGTTTGACGATGGCTTGAACCTAAAAGACTTTCATTTGTATGTCAAAGTTCCATACTCCATAGCTTTAAAACATGACTAAATCTATGAATAGCAGGTAGAAATATCACAAGACAAACGGTGTGAGGTCACAAATTGTTGTTAGATTGTTTTCAGGTCATATTCTGTGTGGAAAAAAAGTCTCCATACAAGATAAACTGTCACCCAGAATGCGATGTTTCAATTCTCCATCTGCCAAAGCTTGTTTCAAAACACAGCAATTAAGATTTACTTTGATCAGCTCAATACATAATCAATACACTTGAAAACAGCTCACTGACGGCATTCAAATACGCTATTAAAACACGGGTAGACAGTCCTGCACATGTCTGTGAACAGATCAATAACTACCACAACTGTCACTATCTTGTGATCCATCGGTCCCAATTAATCACTTCAAGATCAAACATCACCGTCAAGTGCGACAAGGATGTGAATCTTGTTGGGGTCTCTGCGAATCCTATTGGTTTACTGTCATCGCCGCGGGCGCCTCTCTCCCTCTCTCTCCCTCTCCCTCTTTCTAAAACAGCAGCAGCTTCAGCTCGCTCACCACGGAGAAGAGCACAAGGAAAGTCTTCTCTTCAGTGCTCACTCAACTCATCTTTACACCGGCAAACACCAACACAGGTGAGTTACTGGCTGATTGTTTTATTCCTGTATGTATATATTTGTTTATTTACTCTTTGCATGCCCCAGGCCAGGCAGGAGTGACATCTCTTCTCCAAGACAGAACAAAATAGCTGCACAGATTGAAAAATAGAATGACTGGTGAATATATTCTTAGTAGTTGCAGTAACTCACACACTTTTCACACTATCCTCCTCCTTTAAATGTCAGTGTGTGAAATCACATGTCACTGTTGGGGCTCCTTTCATGTAAAGGAAAGATTTATGTGCATCCCCGCAGGATAAAAACTGTTTTAATTGATGTGTATTAAGAGATACATTAATAGATGCTAACAGCCTCATGTGCCAGAACCCCATTATGTGAGACTTCTTGACATTATAATCCAGATCTAATCCATATCTAGACTTTTTATAATACAAGTGCAGGAGATAAAAGCTTCAAATATGGTATTCATATGACTGAGGATGGTACAGAATCTGTGAATGTGACTAAATCTATCCCCATGGAATAAAAACAGAGAGAGGAACAGGGACATGTTTTTTAAACAGTTTTTATTGGCCTGTTATGTTTGTAACATCCAAGTTGATAACATACTGTTCCAATTGGTTTGAGCTCATGCTGACGTGCAGTCATATTCAAGGAGAGCAGTCGTGCACTCTACACTTTCTGCTTTAAAATGCAAGGACTGCTTTTGCTTCAGCTGAATATCTAAGCGTTCTTCTGCAGATGCGATCTTTTGAAAGAGATTTCAAAGAGAATTGACTGACTGATAAACAGCCGGGGTGAGTCTGTAAGATACGCGCCTCTAAGTCATCAGCCCTCTGTGCATTTAAAGATAACATTTTCATGTAAGTATGAGCACTCTCATACATATGTGATAATACATCATTCATTTACCTTTGAAGTTAAGTAAGAAGAAGAAGAAGAAGAAGAAGAAGCGGACAAATTGCAGAGTTTACTGCAGGATTCATCATTTTTATAGAAATCTGACAGCAGCATGAGAGCGAACCAAAGGCAGTGATGCTACAGTTCCAAATTTCGCAAATTATGATGAGGTGAAAAGGTACAAACATTGGAATGAAAATGTGTGCAAAACAAAGGAAAACCACATTAAGAGGAAGCGCGGTTGACCCTCACCAATGCTGGCTCAAGGACTCTGAATGGGGCATTAAAAAAACAGCACAAGCTGTGTCTCTACGACAAAATGACTATCAACATGAATAATTGCATAAATGATGGGCTTCAGTTCGTCACTGCAGGAGTATCATTCTGTAAGGTTTTACCGTACAACCCCTATGGTGAATAAAACATGACTGAGTGCCCTGTTGCGTACCTGTGGAGCCCTTTTTTTAATTTTATTTCACTTCTCACGTCTCTCTAAACATCCTGAGTCAGCCACTGCATATTTTATGCTCATCAAGATTTTCACTCTCCCTTTCCTTCCTTCTTCTCGCGCTTCCTTTACAATCGTCATGCTGGGTGTTTACTCTTTCAGTTTAACCACCTAGATGATGCCACAATCTTCTGTATCCAATCATATCATTGCTGCCTGACTGTACCTGTTCTCCTCTCTGCTGCTGTCAGTTGTAATTGCCGTACGCATCGCCGCAGACCCTCCCCGACACCGTTCACCTCCGGCAAACCTGAGCTCACCAGAAGCCCGTTCGTCCTCACATCCATCCAGATCTCAGCCGTCCTCTTCGTCCAGTCCTCACCACAGGTGTCTTGACTCCATCATATTTATACCACATGGCTTCATTGCCCCCTTAAATTACGATGACATCATGATGGGGTCTAATTGTCAAAGACGATTCACATTTCTCATCTTTGCTGCGCACATATCAATAAATACTTGTCTCCAGATTATATCTCTCTTCAAAGGGAATATAGTATTAGAATTGTACTTCCCTTTAAAGTTGCAATATGTAAGAATGTTAATCTAAAGCAATTAAACTATTTATGATCAACAGACTGTCAAGAAATATCAGTTTTCAGGTCATGTAATGGCGCCGTCCCCAACCAGTTTATTCCCAGTGGTTGTCCCAGTCCCAGTCCTGAAAACCACCTTCTCCCATTGCTCCAAAGCTCCCAGGACCCTAATTCTACACCGCTAATTAATTACCGCTAACTGCAGCTACAGCTAGCAGCAGTTAGCGGTTACTCTGTCAATATGCTGCCCCTATTTCTTTGGAGTATGACTCAACAGGTCTGGTGGTCTTGCATTTCTATAGCCACTGACCGCTTAAAGCACTTTATAATACTAGCGACATTCACCCATTCACACACACATTCATACACTGATGGCGGAGGCCACCATGCAAGGTGCCAACTGCTCATCAGGAGCAATTTGGGGTTCAGTATCTTACTCAAGGACACTTCGACATGCAGCTGGGGGGAGCCGGGATTCCAGTGACCATCCGATTACTAGACGACCCGCTCTACCTACAGCCGCCCAAGGTGGCCAGTTCTTACATACAGCACTTTTAATTTCCTCTGTAATTCATTATCCACTAAGTGACAATGACAATGATCATCAACAAGTAAACTGTGTTTACTCTTTCATAACACGCATCAAAATCCAGCTGCTCAGTCAAACAGCTGTCTGTGATCACGTTCAAAGAGATCTGTAGGTTCTCTGCAGACAGAACCCTGTGATTTGACATTTTCCATAAGGACATTTCAGAGGAGGTTGCACAATGCTGTGCCGCTCATCTATTCACATTCAAATGCCTTCAAGCCATTTAATAATATGCTTTTTGTCTCCTCCGAGAGAGAAAATGTGTCGGTAAAAGCGTTCACTAATGGCCCTCTGTTTTCTAAGTGTCACGACCTGTTTTCATCCGTATGTTGTGTCAGTTTGACATGCAGCCTTGAATGGCAGATTTGACCTTTAGAAAAGTTATTCATGTTTTGTTATAACAGCTGCAAACCTGTGTTGTTTTATTGTGGACAGTGCAGGTACATTTGCTGCCATGGAGGGCAATCACAGTGGCTTGGCTGGCGGCATGCAGACAGATGGACACATTTATGAGGTCGCGGTGCAGAATAACTCCGCCAACCGCAGCTCCCAGTTTGCAGATGTGGCTCTGCTGCAGACGTTCAAGCCTCTCATCATCCCCTTTTACGTGCTGGTCGTGGCGGTGGGTGTCTTTGGGAACTACCTGCTCCTCTACGTCATCTGCCGAACCCGCAAGATGCACAATGTCACCAACTTCTTCATTGGAAACCTGGCCTTCTCTGACATGCTCATGTGCGTGACCTGCGTGCCCTTTACCCTCGCCTACGCCTTCAACCCACGCGGTTGGGTGTTTGGCCGCTCCATGTGCTACCTGGTGTTCCTCATCCAGCCGGTCACAGTCTATGTGTCAGTGTTCACACTCACTGCTATCGCCGTGGACAGGTGGGTGGATCTCTCTGCGCCGCGAGAATCACGCCACTCAGAGCTGCAGTGACATTTCAAAAATATTTCCACTTTTTTTTTTTGTCCTCCTTCCTTTAATTCACTTCATTTTAGTGTCATTTTAGAAAGAAGCTCTTCAAAAACTGATTCAGGCCTTAATCAAGCTCCAGATCCTAATTGTATAGGTCAGAAAACCATAAAAGGAATTCTGTCTGTAGATAATTAATTTCATTCAGGTTTTTGATTAACAAGAAAGCAATTAGATAACTGGGAAATTGAATCATTACCTTTCATCATCATTTTGAATTGATACTCATTCAGATGTTATGGAGATGCAGCAGATGGATTGATTAATGAGGGCTTACTTACTCGGTGCCACTCAATCAGCGTTCATTACTGATGATTAATACTTTTCTTACTCATCGTGATTCGGTGCATAATACACGATAAAACAGACTTCATGTTCATCCATGACCAGAGTTTCATTCGCTCATGTATCACATCAATAAATCAGAGACTTCGGTTAACAGTGACGTCGTGAATAAATGAACAATACTTGGAGCTGCACGAGTCAAACTCATTTAATGTCCACGGACTGTAAATCCATATGTTAATTAAAAGAACAAATGCGCCTGCAAAATGTGCAAATGCGTGTACGTGACTGGACTAAGTTATCCAGCTTTATACGTTCCCTTCGAACGAACAGGAACAGGTCTGTCTTGCAGGGTCATGTGCAGCAGTAGACCTCAGACTCTCTGCTGCTCACTGTACCAACATTCATATGTCTACGACAAGGCTGCTAAATTTGATATTGTTTGTTGTATATGTCGGTAGTTAATCTGTAGGATCCCTAATTAATGTTTATTTTTATTAATCAGGTCAAGTCGGTCGGAGTGACGCTCGTGCAAGAACAGCTGATCAGGACAACCCAGGATTCTAGTACCCTTTCTCATTAGTGCCATCTCGGTGGGAGTTTGGTTTCGGCCAACCATTATTCCGTTTTGGCCCTCGGAGGCAAAAAAAAAAAAAAAAAGAGTCTGGGCACCCCTCGTCAAGAACAAAGATGTATTCAAATTCTCGATTTCTCATTCGGAGAACGGTACATTCAATTGTAACTGCTCCTGGATTTGCTTTGCTCCACTGTTTTGGTATTATGCAAACCTCTGCACAGACTCAATAGAAAGTGCTTTGTAAATGAATCACTATTCGCGTTATCAATATCATACAGTTTTGTATTTCAAAAAGGCAAATTAAATGGGATTCTGGGCAGTGACAAGTTTAGAGCAAATGTTATTCAACATTTATAGATTAAGTTATCACATACATCACTTAAATAAAACTGCGCTGCAGCTCGTCATGATAAATCATGCATTGATTTATACATTGGATTATGATAGGACATGCGTAAAATGAAACATGCATTTTGTACCCTTAATATGATTTTCTGCTCTGTCTTAATAGATACTATGCGACAGTTCATCCCCTGAAGAAGCGCACCACTGTGTCGACCTGCGCCTCCGTCCTCACTGGCATCTGGCTGCTGTCCTGTGGCCTGGTCGCTCCGGCAGTCACACACACCTACCACGTGGAGTTCAAAGATGAGGGCTTCACCATCTGTGAGGAATTCTGGTTGGGTCAGGAGAAAGAGAGACGTGCTTACGCATACAGCACCCTGCTAGTCACGTACGTCCTGCCGCTGTCAGCCGTCTTTGTGTCCTACCTCTGTATCACTGTCAAACTGAGGAAGTGTGTCGCACCTGGCCACAGGACACAAGACCAGGCAGGAGCGCACCAAGCTCGAAAGAGAAAGATCTTCCGCCTGGTGGCGCTCTTGGTGTCTGCCTTTGCAGTGTGCTGGCTTCCTATTCATGTGTTCAACGTGCTGCGAGACATAGACATCCACCTCATCAACAAGCGCTATTTTTTGCTTATCCAACTACTGTGCCACCTGTGTGCCATGAGCTCATCTTGCTGTAACCCCTTCCTGTACGCGTGGCTGCACGACCGCTTCCGCGCCGAGTTACGGAAGATGTTCAAGTGCCATCATCGCATTGGAGTGCCTGCAAATCACTGTGCCGCCAGTGTGGTCTTGTAATTACCTGGTGAAGAGAATCCTTTGACATTATTGCCGTGTACTTGGCTGGTTCATCTTGCGTAGGTGTGGAAATGTCGGCGTGTCACCAAACTAATGGAGTTGTTCCTCTGCCCACCAATGAAATCCACAGAAACATAAATGGCGATTAGTTATGTTGTGTAAAAAGTTCATCTGCTGACCAAAACTGCAGCATGGAGGCATCCAGTCGTTTCTATTGCATATTTGAGTTTGAGATATAAAATGAAAAAATTAGAAACTTTGCTCCTGATGGTAGCAATCAAACCAGGGCAAATCGGTTGTTCATCCTCGCTGGACCATGAATATCCACAAACCTTATCGCAATCCAGCCGTAAGGTCTTAAGTTAAAAGTTGGTCATTTGATTGGAGGGCATTGCAAAATCAAATCTCATGAAGGGTCCAAACAGGGGGTTCATCCTCTGGAAAGCATGACATACTGTGACTAGATAAAATATCATTGGGTCACTTATGACTAATCCTCTGGGGGCTATAAAAAAGGCCATTAGTTTGAACCACATTGTTGGTCAATGGAAACTACCACATCACAGTGGCATTAGGTGAAAGGTCAAGGTGTCTCTGAAATCTAAAGAGGGTCGAGAGACAAACAGAATGTCTTCGTAACCATCTTCTGAAAAGCATGAATAACTACACAGAAGTCAAACACAATCAGGCCACCAGCCAATATCTTTCTCTGGAACAGAAACACTGAAAGTACATTTTTCATCAGGAAACTCCCTGTGCCAAGTTCGCGTCAACTATAACAGAGGAAACGACTGAAAGCATTCTGAGCATTCGGGGGCACACCCTGGCATTGGATGTTCACAGCCGAGGACAGGAGAGCAAGCAAAACAGAAGTACCCACTGCCGCAACACTAGATTACAGAGCCCCTATCGTCCGGCTGTGAGACTCCTGAACTCGTCCACCGTACTCAAATACAAAACTAGTTTATTTCTAGGATTTATTTATGAATCCTTCTATATCATTTCTGTTTGTGTGAGTGGTGTACATGGACCTATTAAGAAAACATTAAATAATTTAATCGTGAACATTAATAAAAACAGAAAAAAAATGTATGAACAAACATGGGTATTGCAACAAAGACTACCAGCCATGCTGAAAGCTAAATGTTCACTGCATATTTCGCTCTTTGTAACTAATTCAGCCGTGATAAAATATGATAATTAACACATGAAATGGCCTTGAAAGAAGAATTTGGAGAGATACATTCTTGTGTGACTGGAATATTTGCCGCACACCTGCCACTGTATGAAATGATGAAAATCATCTTTGCAATGAGAAGATAATGACCCTGTGATATAAAAGAGATGAGATCTTCGGGGCGTAGGGTGTCTCTTTAATAAATTAAAGAGGCTTGACAGCTAAAATGAGCTAAAAAAAAAAAAAAAAAGGCTGGAAAGGAGTTGTGCGTGAACAAAGTGCAGCTGTATGAGCATCATCAGTTCAAACTACGTCACTGCAGATGTGTGCAGGTGTGTTTCCACCCGTTCGCTGATGTCAGAACTAATCCTCTATGAAGCCCCGTGGAATAAATTACATTTGTGAACTTGCTCCGCAGGGCTTTAATTTTCTTAAAGCCTGTGTAGGTGATGAATATGCACCTTAACATTTAATTAATTTAATTATTTCCCATGGCATCGCGCTGTATATTGGCTGTAAATTGTGGAGGTTGGTTCTCTGCTTTCTTTTGTTTCCATAATGCTTCTGACTGATCTACATGCATAATTTATTTGTTTATAGTCTGAATATCCACACTCTTAACAATGGGTCTGTCAGGAGCAGGCTGTCATTCCAGTTCCACTATTTCCTTTGCATTAAAGCTTTCATGTTCTGTATTCTCTGTATGCATACTTATCTCTATCCAGCAGGTAGACGGGACAGATTTATCTTTGCAGCAGTGACAACTCAACAAAGTCAACTAGTGCTACAGTCAGTCCTCCACATTGATGTGGATGTAAAACACTTGCGTTCCTCTATTTTGGTCTTTTTCCATCAAAATGTTCTTGCATCATAGGTACCACTGTCCTGTTATCATCACCAGACTGTAAATTGTGTATATGATTTGTGTTGAAAAAGATATCATTTTATCTGTAGCCTGTACTAACAACACGCTGTGGAAAATTATAAATAAAAATATAGAGATTGTATGGCCTCTGCTTCAGATCAGTGGAAACACATGGCAGGCAGGACATGGAAATAATTAATATACGACTGGATCAGAGGGTGGTCGCAACGCTAATTTTATTAATTAGATAGCAGGGAGGACAGAGATGCTTTCTGCATAACAACCCGACCTGTTGAGGACACTGAGGCAATATGAGAATTTATGTTTCAACATGCTTGGTGCTTGGGAAAACACTGACGTAAATCTCCTGCAGCTGAATGATGCCAACACTTAGGTGATTCACCACGTGAAATAAGCCCGATATGGCATCATGATGTCTCTGTTCAGTTTCAGATCAAAAAGTGAGCGCACTTCTGAAAAACCTTGGATGACCTCTGGTAATAGTTGCGTTTCCCTTTGAAGAACTTTTCAATTACATCATGTTCCATCAAACTAAAAGTGGGTTTTCACTCTGAAAAGCTGAAATTGTAGTAGTGCAATGAGGCACATGTAATATTCACACAGTCATGTTGGTGTTTGGGTTTGTAAATGAAAAGTACACCTTATAATTTCTTTCAGGAGTTCAGAAATTACTTAGGGGGGAGTAGATATTCAATCAGCACAATGAGGCCTTGACTGGAGACATTTTTCTCAGCAGACATTTTGATTTGTCACAGTCGAAGAAGCTCAGGTGTTACTGATGGAATTAAAAAATGTTATCAGTTCTATTCAAGTGTGAGCACTGAGCCGCGACAGTGTGACAGCAAGCCAGCACTAATGATACCATGAAACTGAGCCCAGGAACTCAGCCGTCATTAATTTCATTATCTAAACCTGTGACCTTTCAAAATTTCTTCCACAAAAAAAGAGCTTTTTAAAAATGCGTGTGCTTTTACTCACATAAAAGGGGCACTGTGTAGTTTGGGAGAAGAAGTTGAAACTCAGATTTTAATGATGTAAAAACACAAACTCAGAAATTCTTATTTATTCATTTATTTATTTATTTGGCATAATTGAATAAACAAGCTGTTCTCAGAGGTAAATAAAATGCCCGTAACACACTTGGAAGCGAGGAAGCTGGCAGAATCCACCAAATACAAACAGAGTACAACAGTATGAAATTGTGTTGTCCTTTAACAACTTTTTTTTATTCAGTCATAAAAAAAATAGACTTGCACCTTTAGTTTATTCTCATGTTTCCTTTAAAACATTTTTTAGATGTTCACCATTTCAACATAACTTTTTTTGCTAGTCCAAGTATAAGCAGCAAAGTAATACACAAATACAATCTGTTAGTGGACCAGAGCACATTAAAAAAAAGGTTGCAGCATCACTTAATGTAAACAAGTTATGTGGAAATAAAAAATATCTGCATCCTTATTAGAAGAGTCCTAAAGTAGAAAGTGCATTTAAGCTTAAAAATCTGTTTTACTCATACAACCAAGATAGAAAGACGTAAACACTGGTCTCTATAGTTAATTGATTATGACTTCTCACTCTCTGACAAGGACAGAATCTTCTGTGTCAGAGCAAACTCTCGAGCTTCCCGAGGAGTGCGGATGTATGAATCAATTTCACTGTCAGAGATTTCCTCATCGCCATTAACATCCTGGAGCCCAGGCAGCCCTGCTCTCCTTCTCTTAGGATGAGTCACACATGGAGGAGCAAACAGCATTCTCTTCCCCCAGTTTGGTGCCGACTCCTGGCTCTCCTGAGAGTCATTCTGCAGCTCAGGTGCTGTGCATGGACTTTCATTTCCATCTCCTGGTTGCTGGGTCCTTTCAGAGTTCAGTCCATACAGTTCCACAGCAGATGCATTTGGAGTGTGCTCTACAGGCTCAGAGGCTTGGGAGGAAGCGACCTCCTCAGTTACAGAGTCCTCTGCCTGCAGAGCGTCCTCGTGCGTTCTCAGAGCCCTCCTCAGCAGGGCGTACCTGTTCTTCAGAATATCATCCACCTGCCTAACCACATTATCCGGTGTCACTTCCTCCCTGACCCAGGGAATCTCCCTCCCCAGCTTACACAGCACCTCCTTCATCTCAGTGATTCTCTTCAAAGCAGTCCTGTGCTTATTCACTTTGGCAATCTGACAGAATCTGTCTAGTGTGAATTTCAGGCGCTGCTTGCTGGGCTTCAAGGACTGCCACGCCAAGTAGATGGCCGCCATCATGATGGGGATGGGCTTCCGGCCAGTCACAATCCAGGTGTCTGCTGCCAGCTCAACCAGGGCCACGGCACGCTTGGCCAGGTCCTTGGAGTTCTCAGCCAGCTGTTCAGGCACGTGAAGAAGGCTGATTTTGTACCTGACAGAAAGAAGAAGAATTCTCAGTAACTATAGATGCAATCTTGAAACCTTTTTAGAAAAGGGCTTACAAGAGCCTGGTCATTCATTCATTCATTCATTCATTCATTCATTCATTCATAGATAGATAGATTAATAAATAGATAGATAGCTTAATTAAAAAACAATACAATACTATTTAGAATAAAATGCTTAATTTGTTATAAAATAAAATAAAAATGAGGCAGATACAATAAAATACTGATGTATCAAAGAGAAAGGGTGAGTGAAACATTAGGTGAAAGACTATAAGTGCAGTATCTACGGTAATAATAATGTAATGAGCATTATTTGTGTGTTATGAGGGTGCGTTTTAAAGTCTGATGACAACAGGAAGGAATGATGATGTCACAGTGGAACAATCATAACCAACTGTAATGTCATAAAAAAGTCCAAATTGAATGAAAATTAAGATGTTATTGAATAAAAAATAAAACTATAAGAAAAAAAGTCAGTGTAAGAAATAGACGAGGTGTTAAAACTTGTAATAAACAGATGAGAGCTGTCTGTTGTCCAGCAGGGACCTGGTCGTCTCCACACAGCTGAGACCCGAGTTCAGTCATGGCAACAGAGAGTGATTAAAGCTTAGTGGGTTTATGTAAATGATGTAAAAGGCAGCCAGAACCTGCTTGTACGTTAGTCTGCTGTGTATTACGTTACTGTTCTGCACTCTGCTGATATGGTGGTGACCCGTTCAGACCAGCTGACAGACACATAACCCTGCATGGGACTGTCTCTGGATTAGGGAAGCAGATGTGATGTGCTAACCTGATGCGCCAGATATTTGTTTCACAAAACCATCTGGAAAGGCTCTGTTTGGAGAAGGGCAGGCACTTTTAAAGAATAAGTGGCATGTGAGTGGACGAAGCATCTGTCAATCACTTACCAGCAGAAACCAGCTGGTAAATCAAACCCTTGAATCAGACCAGTACTCTTCACTTACTCCTGACTGTGGGCCTCCACGACGTCAGTGACGTTGACGATCGGAGCTTCGATGCGGAGAACCTTGACCATCTCTTGATAAACCACTCCCACCACCATGGGGTCGGCGTCCAGCAGGCAGCTCATGGTTGCCATGGTGATGGGCCAATTTAGGAGTCTGCAGCTCACGAGCACGCAGCAGCCGGCGAGAACCTCTTTCTTCTGGAGACTCACTTTAATAAAAGTCTGATGCTGATAGGCCTGCTTGTAATATGTCTGCGACAGATCCTCGATCTCCTTGTTGACCCTGAGAATCCGACATATGGCTTTCACACGCTGCAGCCCTGTTAAGATGAAACACAGATACATGAGCATAAACAGCAGCATATTGTACAGGTACTATGTAATGATGTCTGTAATGAGCAGAAGCTCCCGTATGACGGAAAATCTCACCTTTTACCAGGTTGACACACGGCTTTCTGGTCACAGCTGTGGTCCAGCTGTAGCTGACGTCTGTAGGGGGGCACAAAGAGTCGAGGCAAAGACGAAATAGAGGAAATGTTAATACAATGAAAATGAGGCACATACTGTAAGTGTAGAGATGGAAATAAAGAAAATGACAACGCTTGACACTGTTTCATTATGTTACTCATTCTTTCCAATGATCAAGTGGTCATTCGATTAATTGCACATCATTTTGGAATGGCATTTTAAAACACACTGCATCGGCTAAAATAGAAAACGACCTCAAACTGGGTTTTATTCCCAAGTAAAGGTGTGTTCGACCAATTTGCTGCTGAGTTGGCAGCAAATGGTGAAGGGCACAGCTAGTCTTTTTCACATCACTAATCTCTAGTGGTGTCTAACTGTGCAGGTAGTTTCACGTGTATCTGCGCAGGATTTGAGCTATTCCTCTGTAAAGTGTCCGCCTCCACCTCAATAAAATAACGGTGAATGGGATTTGCTCACGGCGCTCACACTACTGTCAAGTGAAATGTTAAGAAATAAACGGCATCACGTCTCAGCAGGAGCGCCGTTTGTGTTTTTACTGCGGCTGTTATTGCTCGCAGCGTTGGTGCAGCCGGGCACGTCAGTATACTGAAGAATAATGGCAGTATGGCAAGATACAGAATATTAACAACCCACAAGAACACACAGTGAGCGACGGTAATAAAACTGACATCATAAGAACATGAACTCGGGGGGGGGGGGGGGCCCTAATGTAACCCCAACACACAGAGACATCCTCACAGAGCTGTCAGTGATAAGGACTTCTACAAGAAAAGCAATGAAGGGGAACACATGCTGTGAAAATGCTCTCTTAAGAGAAAACCAGTGCTGTACTGATGGCTGATGAGCTGTTTTCCAGTACTGTGATATATTTGTCTTTATCGCCCTAAAGCTAAAAGTAACACCAAACATAATAGTTTTTATAGCACTATCTACTATCACTATTTATTTATTTACTATCTATCCATTTGCATAAGCAGCTTTGATAGAAGCATAAAGGGACTACAACGCCTTGCACACCCCTGTCTTATAGAATGATAAATAAATTATTTTGTACCTTGAAAAGTGGTTTCTGCTAAAACAAATAAAAATTGGCTGTGGTTGCACTGAGGCACCTTATAGAGAAACACAGAAATAACATCTGATTTTGAGTTGACTTTTTGAAATAGCATAACCTGTGTAACATCTTTAACTGGACTGTTCCCAGTGTGAAAGGGAACGAGTCTGCCAATATTAACTCACTGCAGATATATCTGTATCAGTGTGAATGTAGGCTGGTAAGAAACAAGATACAGATTTAAAAACAGGGTCACCATTATGTGCCCTGTCCACCAGAGAGCACTGACACCTCGATGTTTTCGTCCTGTTAACAGTGCATCTTGGTGTTTTTCGTTTTGTTTTTTTGTATGCTCATGTGCTAAATGAAGTTGCTCCAGATGTTCCAACACGAGACCGAGTTTAAATGTTGAAGTTTGTCCTCCATATCTCCAAAAGCTAACGAGAAAACGTGTCCCGAGTATCACGAGATCTCCCGCTGTGAGGCCTTCGTACCTGAACCTCCGTTCGGGTCATGGGCCAGCACTCCCTCGGACACCACGGAGCCGCAGTCCACACACACCATCTGGGCCTGAGAGTACAGATCATCGTCCACGATGTTGGAGGAGCCGCAGCCCGGGCAGCTCACTCCCGCTCCGGACATTTTCCGGTGACCTGCCGGAGAGCACACGATCGATAAAATATACCGTCACATTAATTTGAACAGCTTCAACACACCGGGGAAGACAGCAACCGCGCTGCAAATGTAAACATCTTTTCGAACGTCCAATGAGCGTCGCTGTCGCCGGTGTGATGGGGGCGGCTGAAATATGTCCGGGCAGATACAACGTCTGAGTGTCGATGGTTCCGACAGTACCACATAGTGGGTGACACATGGGAATATGGCTGTTAATGAAAACTAAACAAGTATCCTAAACTAGTTAATACACAAGGATCTTCACTGATAATGATTTTTTATTTAGATGTCAGGAACTGTTAAAGGTGCACTATGCAGTTTTGGAAAAAGAAATTCAAAATCACTAAGGTCAAATTTAAAATATTAATAAGGTAATAATATAATCAGCGACTTTTTCATACACATATTTACATAACTGAATAAAAAAATAGGAAATAAGGTTCCCAGAACACTGTATAAAACTAGAATGGTGGCTACTTTAAAGAGTCCTACAAAATAGTACAGTTAAACAGTATGAAGCTGTGCAGGCTTTTGTTTAAAAAGTTTGGTGAGTCATTGTATTCAGTCATGATAAACAATAAACAAAGGTTTTTGTCCTCTTCTTAACCAAAATTACATAAAGCCCCTTTAAAATGTGAAATGACAGAATTTGTTGTTTATTTGGAGGGGAAAAGGAGAAAAAACAGGAAATAAAAAACCATCAAGTGCTAGAGCAGAGTCCCAACTTGTGCAAATAGTAACTTTAATATAACAATAATTAATAAATGTTACATTTATTAGGTATAATTCAAGGTTAGGTTTATAAACTTCATAAATGGCCATCTAAATAATGTTTTTAGAGGAGCTACAAAATATTTATTTACCATTTAAAAAGTATCATAAACATATTGCTTAATAAATGTTTACAAAGCATTTCAGTGTCTGTTAATGGTGAAATAACCATTAACTAAAGTTTGGTTATCCATAAATGTACCAGTTATATAAAATGTTGATAAATCTACTGTACATAATATCTCAACTTTATCTAAGATATTACTTCTGAAAATGCATGATAGAAAAGATGTGACATTGTCATACAAGAAAAAGACATTTATTTTATTTTGCATATTTTAATACCATAATGCAGTAACCTCAGTACAGTGCAGTGATTCAGTGGACATCATGTTAATAGTGGAAGCTGGATAAAGTGCCTTTGGGGTTAGAAGAATCATGTAAACGTTGACATTCAGTAGAGCGAGAAGCTTCTATCAACATGACTAGTGCATTATCATTAGTGCATAGTTTTAACAGTAAAATAAGGCTCTTCTTCATACCAGAGATATCTCCAGAGGACAGGAAGCTAACAGTAGGACATACAGCAATTTAGTCTGACATGTTGGCAACATTCAACACTGCTGGAAAGATTTATATGCTCGACAGGAAAACAGTCATAACAAATATACAAAAGAGGTTGTTTCAGCGTCGCACATGTACATACTGAGGCAAAATATTACTGAATAGGTAGAAAAATGTTTATCATTTAATATTTTTTTCATAATGTTTGATTGCAAGATAACATGACCCCTCAACTGAAAGGCTGAAACAGCAGCAGTTTTCCAAAATATATTTCAACTCTAATCATTTTTTGCCAGTATATTAAACTTGAACCTGGTAAACTTAACCTTCAACACTGGGAATAAAGTGTCAGCTGTTCATCCACCTAGACAGTTTTCTTCATAGAGTTCATGGACATGAGGATGGTCGGTGACTCTTCCATGACACGCACGAGCAGGTTGTCGATATACTGCTCCAGCTCACATATCTTTTTATCTCTCTCTGACAGCTGGTTGTCCTGCTTGAGCACCAGAGAGATGAGCTCCTCCCGCGTCAGCTGGGAGTACGGCCCTTTCAGCTCAGTGTCATTTGCCTGTGGGAAAACAGAAAACATGGAGAATATGTACGTCTATATCAAAAACAAGTAGGACACGAATTTATGTTGATTCCAAAAAAAAAAGCAGCAGAAGCTCCTCTCTCACACAGAAAACACTTCTCCTGAAACGCCCCCTCAGTAGCCCCGCCTTTAATTCCATTACATCACACTATGTCAATCTTGTCAGACATTTGTATAATTCATGCCTATATCCAGGGCTAGAAGCGAAGCTATCAAGAAGCTGAAACATGACAAAGCCAACCAGAGACACGGGGAGCAGAGTTGGTTCAGGCTTGTGAGAGCTGACCAATCAGAGCAGACTGTATGTAGGGGGTTGCCTTAAAGAGACAGGAGCTAAAACAGAGCGTTCCAGACAGAGGGGGGATACAGAGCTGCAGCACGGGGCAGTATGAGGTAACTGAAGTGTTTTTTGAGCATTTAAGCTTGTAAACTGATTCCAGGAGTGACCCAAACTAAAAGTATTACAAAATTAGTAAAAATTTGTAAATTAACATTATGTGTCCTCCTTTAAAAACCACAACATTTTTGAATAAAGAAGAAAGGAGATATACCTTTGTTTTGTCTTGAACTTCACTGTGGATTCCTGTGGATTTGTTATCTATTTCCCCTTGAGCAACAGAGACAGGCTGCTGTCCCAGAGGATTAAGGGGTTTTACAGGCTGAAGTCTGCAATGACAACAAAAAGACAGAAAGACTTAAGCACACTCCTGATGAGACTGAAATGAAATGGAGTATTGATTCAGTGAGAGATGTTCAGTGTATCATTTTATGAAAAAAGATCACAGAGGAACCTAGTTATTCATCGCTTTTCAAAGAGAATACAGTAGTTTGTGTTAACACTGTGAGCTCCTTCATCCACGTCAACCTTATCAGATACAACACAGTTAAAAGTACAAGTGTAGATGAAGGAGTTAAACGATGAAAGACAAATCATGATTAATCACAGAAGAATCTACATTAGCGCTTTGCAGCGCAATGGATATGAGGAACTAGTGGTGTTTGATCTAAAATGTATGAAGACATGGATTAGCGAAAAATGAATATTCTGTTGAGGAACTGATCTGTCTCACCTGCGTGAGGTCACAGGAGGCGCCTCCTGCGCAACAGTCATTGCAGGCTGGGACTCTTGTACTGGAGCCTCCTCAGGGTGCAGTGGGTGGGTTAGATTATCGTCCTGTGTGGTCACACCTGTATCATGGCCTCCTTCCGTGTTTTGACTGATCAAGGTGCTCGACGTGGCGGCTGTGGTTGCAGGAAGCAGGGGAGCACGCGCCTTCTTCGAGGACTTGATTTTTGCTTGAGAGGTGGCATCTCCGTCAGCAGCTTGTGACACAGCTGGAGGCCCTTGTATTGAACCAGCGGTATCTTGGGCTGTGGGCTCATTTTCATCCTCATCATCTTCAAATGGATTTAAGCTATAAGCAATCGGCTCAAGCTTGGCCTCGGAGCTACTTTTATTGGCAATCTTGCCATCAGAAGACAAGGCTTTCTTGGGTTCAGCTGGCGCAGATGGTGCAGGGCGTTTACCTTTACTTTGCGCCAAGCTCTGGGGGTTCTTTGCGTCCGTGGGAGACCGACTCAGAGGAGCGATCATGTGCACCGAGCGCTGAGGGGGGACGCTGATGGTTTTGTCGTCTTTGTCTTTGCTCTGCTTGTTAACTTGTACCAGATGTAGAGTAGATCCATCCTGCTCCCTCTGACTCTGTCTCTCTGCTTGATTTCTTCCTGGAGGCAGAGGAGCCGGTCGTTTCTCCCGTTGACTGCCCATAAGATCCTTTTCATCAGTGGAAGAAGTCTTGCTTCCCGCCAGTGACACAGCAGGTTGACTCCTGGAGGAGAGACACAGACTGCATGAAATTCAAGCAGATGGAAGCATTTAATTGAAAGGAGTCTCACAGGGAAGACAATAAACTCTAATGTGCTAGCAGATACAAGGAGACATTCACTAGCCTTGAATAATCATCTGAATCAAGTCATCAAGGATGTTGAAAAGACAATTAAAGACTAACATTTTGTTTTGCGATATAGAGGGAACACATTTTTCCTTTTCTCAAATTTGAAAAAGTCAAAACTGTCTAATTAGAATAAAAAGGAGAATCTTTTAATATGCCAAGAAACTCTCATCCTGAGATCACTGTGGAAAATAAAAATCCACCTTCACTGTCGCTCTGAGTGATTACCCATTCTACAGAGTCTGTTTATACGACACCTGATGTGATGACGTAAGACTGCACAATGAGCCCACAATCTCAGCTGACACACGAAACATATCCTTGCTCACAGATACGCATCATTCTGCACGCTCTGAACAACTCTAAACACGCGCGCACACACACACGCAATTTTCATGATGGTGTCAGCTTTAAGTTGCATTTAAAAAAATTGGAGTGCTGTGAAGTGCTACTGCCGTGACTGACTGGAAAATTGAAGATAAAATACGTTCAGATAACATTTTCTGCGCATGTAAATGAGTCTGATGAAGATGATATAATCTCAGACATTCAAATCTAGTTTCACGACTTTGCCTTTCTCTTCCTGGTCCTGTTAGCTACCAATAACAAAAGGCAGGTTAAGGAGTTGATCTGTTATAGCCAACTATTATACAGAGACTTTTTGAAGTCTGTTTTTTCATGCTGTAGTTCTCTTGGCTCTTTAGATTTGTTTCACCAAATCCTGACTGAAATGTCTCAAAGAATCTGGTGATGAATGGAAGTCTGACATTCATGGTGCCAGGAAGATACTTTGTGACCCTCTGACTGTTCTTGTCGTGCCAAACCAAGGTTCTCGTATGTGGTTTTGAGTAAAATATCAGGTAGATAGCCATGAAGACATTTTAATGGTTTAATTACTTTGCTGATCCCTTCATTGAATCAACTTGTTGGACAATTTTTTTTTTTTTTTACCAGATACCTGAAAATCCAACAATACTCCCTTTGTTGCCTAGTGCCAATTTGTTAATCTTAGTATGCCAACTTTTGTTTGCAATAAGATGGTGGACCTTATACCTGCAGCATTTGCATTTTAGCCTGGTCATTGTAAGCATGTTAGCATGCTGACATTAGCATTTAGCTCAAAGCATCATGCCTAACTGACCTCAAAGAGTCACTTTAGGCTGCAGGCTCCCTGTCTTGTCCTTTTTTTTGACACATGAAAAAAATGTGCAGTTTGACATAAGCTTTGCCTAAACAAACTTAATAAATTAAATAAAAGTTATTTTAAAAAGTCTTCGTTTTCATGAGTAAATAATCTGAATGAACAAACTGACGTTAAAAGGACAACAGCATTTCAAACTGTTTTACTTTGTTTTATATGTGGCCGACCCTGCCATCTTTATAGCTTCAAACAGTGTTCTGGGGATCTTATTTTCCTCTGAGAACAGCTTGTTTATTCAGATATCTTCCTGAGTTTGTATTATATTATATTATAGAACCCTGATGAAGGTAAAAAAGCCAAAAAGTATTCGTGAAGAGGAATTCGACTTTAATCTAAAATTCAATTTGGATGGTGTTGACTATGCACACAATAATAACAGTTCTTTTGGAATGAAATGGTCTGTATGCATCAGTGTTTGTGCTCCAACCTTTGTTGGCCCGTCGACACCGTGGTGCTGTCAGGTGAGTTGGGATTCTCATCAAAAGGATTATTTGAAAAGTCTTCATCAAAAGGATTTGTAGAACGGACTTCTGCAGAGCTCCCC
Organism: Sparus aurata; assembly: GCF_900880675.1. Classification (NCBI taxonomy): domain Eukaryota; kingdom Metazoa; phylum Chordata; class Actinopteri; order Spariformes; family Sparidae; genus Sparus; species Sparus aurata. The sequence goes on from NC_044198.1 coordinate 15,189,282, forward strand.
ACTTTGGATTTCGACCCTGCAACTTCCTGTTTTGTTTTATTTTCCCTCTTCTTCTGTTCTTCAGCATTTCTTATAACTTTTTCCAGCTTCCTGGCTCTCTCCTCTTCCTCCATTTTAATTTTATTTTCTTCCACTTCTCTGCTCCTCCTTTTATTCTCCATCGAAGTATTTTCCTGCTCTTCCTGTCTAATTCTTTCCTCTTCTTCTCTTCTTTTCCCCTCTTCCTCCTGGTGTCGCTTCGCCTCCCCTTTCCTAATCCGTTCCTCTTCCTCCCTTTGCTTTTTTTCCTCTTCCTTAATCTTTCTTTGTTGCTCTTCCATTATCCTCTTCTCCTCTGCCAACTTCTCCCGCGCTTCTTCTTGCCTCCTCTCCTCTTCCTCTGCCTTTACTCTTTCCTCTTCCTCCTTTCTAATTTTCTCCTCTGCCTCAATCCTTTTCCTTTCTTCTTCCTCTAGTTTAATCTTTTTCTCTACCAATCTCTTATATTCTTCCTTTTCCCTCCTAGCCTTTTCCTCCTCCTCTTTCTTAATCCTTTCCTCCTCCTTTCGCTTCCTTTCTTCTTCCTCTAGCCTTCTCTTTTCCTCACGTTCCTCTTCTAGTTTTCTCACCAGCTCCTCTTCCTCTCGTCTCCTTCTCTCTTCCTCCTCCTTCCTTTTCTCCTCTTCCTCCTTTCTAACTTCCTCTTCTTCAATCCTTCTTCTTTCTTCTTCCTCAAGTCTCTTCCTGTCCTCTGCCAATTTATCCTCTTCCTCTTGTCTCTTCCTCTCCTCTTCCATGCCAATCCTTTCCTCTTCCTCCCTTTGCCTTCTTTCTTGTTCCTTTAGTCTCCTCTTCTGCTCTACCAGTTTACGCTCTTCTTCTTGTCTCTTAGCACTCTCCTCTTCCTCTCGTCTCCGTTGTTCTTGAGCCATTTCCTCCTCCATCCTAATCCTCTCCTCTTCCTCAATTCTCTTTCTTTCCTGTTCCTCCAGCCTCCTTACTTCCTCTTCTTCAATCTTTCTCCTTTCTTCTTCCTCCAGTCTCATCCTTTCCTCTGCTAATTTACGCTCTTCCTCTTGTCTCCTCCTTTCTTCCTTAGCCCTTTCCTCCGCCATCCTAATCCTCTCCTCTTCCTCGCTTTGCCTTTTTTCCTCTTCCTTAATCCTCCTTCTTCTTTCTTCCTCTTCTTCTTCCTCTAGTCTCCTCTTCTCCTCTGCTAATCGTTCACGCTCTTCTTCTCTCCTAGCCCTTTCCTCTTCCTCTCGTCTACTCCTCTCTTCTTCCTCCTTTCTTAGTTTCTCCTCCTCATTCCTTCTCCTCTCTTCTTCCTCCAGTCTCTGCTTTTCCTCTGCCAACCTTTGCTCCTCTTCTTGTCTCCTCATTTCTTCCTGTGCCTTTTCTTCCTCAATCCTAATCCTCTCTTCTTCCTCTTTTTGCCTTTTTTCCTCTTCCTCGACTCTCCTTCGTTCTTGTCTCCTCTTCTCCTCAGCCAACCTCTCAGCATCTTCTTCTTCTTGTCTCATCCTCTCCTCCTCCTCTTCTTCCAATGTAATCCTTTCCTCTTCCACATCCTCTTTTATATTTTCGACTTCCGCCATCTCTTCCTCCTCCTCTGTCCAGGGCGAGTACTGCCTTACTCCTCTGAGCGAATCAACAGATGGAGGAGAGCTGTCGGGGACGTCTTCCATGGATCCGTGTCCTGAGCTGGCCAGACTGAAGTTCGAGCCGATGCGAGAGGTCCGGGCCGGCGGCTCTTCACAGTATACATGACTGCCATTGATGCAAAGGTTACTCTGTTCTGTAGCACCGTGTTTTTGGAGGCCGGAGGAGGAATCCTTGTTGTCTGAGCTGCCTGAGCGTTTGTGTATCTTGAATTTGAACTTCTTTTTACCTGGAAGGACATGAGAAAATTAACATGCATGTGATAAACACAGACGACAAGAAAGAGAGAATGAATGAAATTGCTCCTAACCTTCAGAGGGATCCACATTCAGACCGGACGACTGGCTGCCGCTCAGCGGGGAGTTCTTCCCAGGCAGGACAGACATGGACTGAGACATATTCTTCTGCAGATTAGACTTGGGAGAAAACAAAGACTTCATCTTGTGCTTCTTCTTTTTCTCGTCCTTTCCTGCAGCCGCCTCAGCGTCCCCGTTCCCCTCCTCCTCACTGTCGGTCAGAACCTGAGTGAAGGATGGAACTATGGTCGACACAGTGTCCGATTCTTTTTTCTTGCCACGGACTTTGTCCTTCAACTTGCCCAGGCGGGATCTGGATTTGCCGGCAGCAGAGAGGTCAAACATGCTGGCGGTCATGTTGTTTCTCATGAACTGGATGTCGACGAGCACCTCCCCTCTGTCTTTGTCCGCCTTGCCGGTCTTGTCCAGCAGCTTAAACCACCTGTCAAAGAGAGGCATCTTATTAGAATAACAATTTTCATACAAAATCCTAAAATATCTGATTAATCTCGAAGGTTAAAAACATTCTGAGATCTGCATTAGATAGTTCTGAACACTAGGGGGCAGTGGAAAATTACAGCCATTAAGTTAGACCCAATTTACAGGGTCGACATTCATTTGGAGTTTCATTTGGAAGCAAATGCAAGTCCAATATTTACTTTGCTTTAAGCTTCGTTTAGCTTCCTTTTTTTCTTCTCACCATTCACACACCATTTGCAGTAACAAGGTGTCACCCACAAAAGACTTCTATTATTGGAGCATCATTCCCCTTCAGGCAGTCATTCATCATAATGTCGTCTACCGAGTGGTTAAAGGAATCACAGACACAAAGACTGAGATTCATGTACAGCGCGTTGACGTTTAGTCCTCGTCAGCATCTTTGCGGAAATTATGATCCATCCAACTGGAAGGGCGACTCAGAAGTGACTTGAATGTTTTTGGAAAGTCTGCGAGGCTCTAAGAGCAAAGAGGAAGCACACCATGAAGGAAAGTTTGTCTTGTTTTTTTTTTCAAAAAAGAAAAGGAAAAAGAAAAAATACTGCCCTGTCTGTGGCAACCTGGAGTTTATGAATGCTTGCACTGTCTCTGTAATTGTTGCATCAATATTTGACAGCCTGTATGAATGTTGTTCCTTTTCCATCTCACGTCTCACATGAAAAAATCTTAATAAAAAATGAACTGCTTGAGGATCAGACCTGTTCCTGTTACAGCGACCTGGTGCCCTGGAGACGTGCGTCAAACTCAGCTGTACTGCATATTTCCCAGACATCTGACCCTGCAGACAGTCAACTGACCGGTCTGCTCCCTGAAGGGAGAAGGTTTTATCTTAAGAGATTAGTTCCTGAACCTCACAAAAGTTACCAATCTGCTAATAACCTCATCTTCACCCTTTAAAACGTACTGTATGTGCCAGAGAGGAAGAGTGAATGCCAATAAACTACCAAGCAGGGTCCTTGTCCTTGGTTTAACCACCACGTTTAGATACAACTGGGACAATTGGCTACAACCTCAAACTAGAAAGTTAAAATGCCCTAACAAGAGACGTCCACTGAGAGCAGGCTTTGTCATCTTTGCACTGCTTCTGCACCTGTGTCACGGTCCAACACTGACAGAAGCGTCCTCGAATAAGCAGAATAAACTTAAAACAGAAGAATGAAAAAGAAGCAGTCAGCATAAAAAGTGCCTATCAGGCAGAAAATCTGAGGTCAGCCCACCACTGAACAAACAACTGCAACTGAAATCTGAATTCCTGGGGAAATGAGGAAATGAGGAAGGGGCCAAGTGTGCATTTTTTGTGTGTGTGAGTAAGTGTGTGTGTGCTCGTGGGCATGCCTGTGTATGTAAAAAGGAAGAAACAACTGTGTTGAGGCTTCATAATTCTGTTCTTGCATTATGAAACAAGAAAAACAGAAAAAATATATCCCGTTTCGTATTCATGTGCCATGAACTGCATTTTTTAACTCTTATTTTACATAACAACTCCTCCTGAGGCGCCACTGATGCATACTCCGCTGAAGACAGCGCCTTCCTCTCAGTGGTACCGAATAAGATACATCGTTGAGAGTCCTCCTCCTCCCTCAGGAATGCTTCAGATGTGGCAGAAACAAATTAAGGAGGAAAAGGCCTTTTCCTGGATTTGCAAAAATGGATGAGACTGTTGTCAGAGCTCCCCTGCCTCCTGCTGCTGTTGAGTAATGGGATGTGATTTGCAAATTTCAGGCTCTGAGATTAGAAATGTTCCACTGTGAGACTTTGTCATGATTTGCCCAATGAACGACAACACTGCTAGACAGATCATACATTTATTTATCATGCAAAATAAAAAAAAAGGAGACCTAAATTCATTTTTCAGTGTTCATGGAAATGTAAACATGTCAACTTGGCAAACTCCCAAACCATTTGACAATCATAGTTTTAGGCTATAAAGCTTTGTAGATCAGGGAGGAACTGCAGAGTCTGACATTAACTCTCAGGTTTATGACCAGTCTCTGATATAAACAGTCATGAAATATACTTTTATACTGGGAATAGTCAACTTTTTGCTTTAAGAAGGTGCAACATGTAAGGATTGACCACCTGTCAAATTAAAAAGTAATGGGCAACATAGAGCAGCCACTAACTGCTGGTAACTGTAGCTACTGTTAGATAGTTACCTCAGTTAGCCGTGCAGCTAGCATACCAGGCTAGCAGAACTTGGGGGACGTTGGCATTTACACCGCTAGCATAGGATATTTGACCCTGTACAAGTCAGGGCTAGCTAGTTAGCATGCTAACTTCAGTATATAGCTTTGAAACATAATCCATAGACATAAATGTCATAATGTTTCATTTGTACCGTTTTCGACCAAAATTCTTACATTGCACCTTTAACTTAGCACTTTGAAGTGAATGTCGATTGCATAATGTAACGGCTAGAGAATAATGGCAGCATCGGTGTCTGGATAGGTTCACTATAAACTTCCTTTAAGAATGCAAGATTGTCAGCCACTGTGTATGAAAAGGAACATGTTCTATGCACATTCACATCTCCATTAAGACTAAATGAATGCATAAACTTGTCCTGTTGTGTTGGTAGTTGCTACTCTGAGGAAAACGGGACGCAATGTTGTCTTTGAGACAGCGGTGTCAACAATAATACCACATGGAAACATGGGAGCATACGTGTATGTTACTGCTGTTGTCATAACTCCAGTCCTTCCTTGTGTTTCTAGTATTTTTACCCCCCTGTCCATGGTGTTTCTGTCATCGCTTCTGTCCTCTCTGTGTTTGTTGGTGAGTGCATGGGCTATTTCAACCCTGGTCATTCAGCCAGTCTTTGTCAGTTTGGTATGATGCTCTCACAGCTTACTCGAAATTGTCCAAATTATTAAAATATGTATTCTTGTCTGTCAGGGTCATGGACACTTGTTTCTGCACTATGTACCCTCAGTGAGAGGGTAGGATCACAGCATTACATATATGTTTACTTCAAGATACAAGTTTTCAACACTGTGATGACATAATTGGGTTTGTTTGTAGTTAGCACCTACATCACACCTGACAAATTGTTACACACATGGGATTTGTGCTTACGACAGTGTGACAGTGCACTCAGAAACTGTGGGGGGCGCCAGATCGTACAAAATGCCAATTTCTACATAATGTCGCTTTAAGAATGTGTTACTTTGGCTCTGATGCAGCATACAATCTTCAAAGTAACTAAAGATATCAAATAAATTTAGAGGAGTAAAAATTATTTGTCTCCAAAATGTTTAAAAGGAGGCAGAAAATCGAAATACTCATGTCAACTACAGTTACCTTAACTACTATAGAATAAAGATACTAATAACGCTGTATGTTATATGGTATACACTGCAGTACAATCACAGCCCTGACGTTAAAGTAGCCTCCTTGATTCTCTGATGCATTTCTCTAACACTGAATCATGCCGCTGACGGATATGCGCATGGGCAAGTACAAAAAGAGAAGAAGTAAGTTAATTCGGTTTAAACAGAAGGGAAGTTGTGAAAGTGTTTGGGCGTTATCTGGTTGAGGTAGTAAGCAGTGTGCAGCAGGAGGTGTTAAAAATGCCGTTCACTGAACAATGGCTGCAGGGTGATGTCGATGCCCTTAAACCCAGTAATCTCACACTCCTGTGAAGAGAAGAAAGAGTTCTGCTCTGCTGTACAGACAGAACCCAAAGAGGATAACACATGACTCAACATTTTGTACATTTATTGTACTTCACACACACACACAGACACACACACAGACACACAGACACACACACTTCCATGTGGAGCCTGAGCGACTGATAAGACAATACCCAGAGCGGCTCTTATCACAGAACGCAGCTGTGTGAGTGGGAGAAGAGCTGAGTGAGTAAAACAACTCCACAGTGATAATGTCCAAGGACCAGAGCTGTCCAGGCTTTAGTCTTTCAGTCCATATCTGTGAGTCATAGAGCAGGAGTGAAACTGACAAGTAGTTACCTTTTCAAACAAGTCAGCATTTGAAGCACACGTCATTTTTAGCCCAAAATCAATCACAATAAACGCTAGTGTACACACAATGTCAAGATTCTGAACAGAAGCTTTTAAATGAGGCTTGCCTTACTGCATTTTTTAAATATCCTTACACGTCACAATATTCATTCAATTGACAGTTTTTCTATATCGGGGGTTCAAAGCACAGTTCAATCAAAAGGCTCAACACATCCTAAAACCTGAACAACAGTAAAGGTCATTTGCAAACAACTACCAAAATGACATTTATGACTGTTCTAAAACGACAAAATGTAAGTTGCTTATGCCTGACATTGCCTCACATACATGACGTAAATGAAGTACATTACATAGTTGTGAAACAGTCGCTGTTTGGTTACCAAATCTACAAAAAGATCATGGTTTGGGTTAAAATAAGTACTTCACAATAAGTACAAAGACATGGATTACATTACAAGTGCATTAAGAAACACAATGTTACTGTACATTAGACATGTGACGTTAGTTCAGTGTAAAACAGAAGTTAAGTTAGTTGACATAAGTCAACACTGGTGAAAGACTTGGTGAAAGGCCTCGGGCACCCAGTCTACCCAGGTTCACATGGACCACAAACAGCGCTCTTCTGGGTTAAAGTCCCGTGTTTCACCCATCCATCCATCCCAGCCTCTTTCCTATTAAAAAAGGATTATCACGCGACGCCCTTCTTTCCATTTCTGACTTCCTCATTTGCTCCCATCATAAATCACCTGGACCAGTAGAGGTCACTTTCAGAGTAAATACTGACAACAATCTAACAATCAGCCAGTGCTGTCGTTTCTCATTGGAGGACGAGCTGCTGGTAGAGCCACTGACGGAACGTGTGCTGTTTTGTTGACGGTCATGATTCAGCTTTTTGCTTGTAGCCACAACTTTTTCTAAACTCTAATAGAGCCAATGCGAACATTCTCTACGATAAATGTCTTTGAAACTAAGCGAAGAAGGGTCAATAAAGAACAATCATCTAATCATCACGTGACCAAAGGCTAATCGAGAACATAAAAAAAGATCAGATGTCTGAAAGTTAATATCATAAAAAGCAACTCAAGTCATATCTAGTCACTGTTAATTTCCACCTTAGCTGTGTTTAATTTAGACTGACAGAACACACAACGCACGTCAAGAACAAGAGCAAAAAAATCAGAATTCAGCAAACACCTTAAACAGTAGAGCTGCTGTTCTGACATGTTGTGGGACATGTTTGTCTTTTGGGGGGGTCAGTGCACTCACAGTGGTCTCGCTCTGAAAAACTGACCTTGCTAGACTGTCACTGTTGGCATCAGTGTTTGTTTTGCGTTGATAAAAAACAGTCAGGAATGTGAGGCTAAAGCTGGATTTAACCTCAGAGGCAAGGTGCATTCACACAGGACTGCTGAAAACAAGCCGAGTATTTACTCAACACCATCTGGAGCCTGTTGCCCTATTCCACAAAAAAAAAAAAAAAAGTGATGTTCATGGCATGGAGATCCTCATGAAATTCGATTCATTTATGCTTGCACATCATCTGATCCAATATCGGATTTTTCTGAATGCCAGAAAAAGCAGATGTGATCTCTGCAGAACCCCAAATATGCACGATTAAACATGCAGCACACAGCCAGGTGAAGTTCAGCCCAGCATGCTGAGAGTTGGGACACCGGCCAGGCCGAATGATATGAAAAGTTATTTGTGCCTGGATGCATTTTAATAACAGTTCATTTCATGCCCTCCAATTTCATCTGGAATGTATTTTTCACTGTGGTAGCCACAACAAACTCTCATATTGGCTCTTCGTAATAAAAGGTTTGCTATAATATAGATAAGACAGAAAATCTATATTGTTTTATAATGAAAAGAAAAACATGGGCGGTAATGAACCACAAAATCAAATCCAGCCTCGGCCTGGACAACATTACAATTACGGCAAAGACTGAAGACAACAAAGAGCAGACAAGCCCACAACAACAACACACAACCTTTGTCAAGGTGGAAGGAGGAAGGAGGAAGTGTGTGTGTGAGAGAGAGTGTGTGTGTGAAGAGTGCGTGTGGGTGTGAGAGTGCGTGTGAGAGTGCGTGTGGGTGTGAGAGTGCGTGTGTGTGAGAGTGCGTGTGTGTGTGAGAGTGCGTGTGTGTGTGTGTCCATGCGCTCTCAGACAAACAGGTTGGTATGCGGCCGCCTTTGTATAATACCGGTCACACGGCGTGGGGACTAAAATACTCAGAAACAGCTTAACACAACAAGTCATTTTTTGCAGACATGGCTGGTGGGTGTTGCATTTCCAATTCGACAGGTATCATGAATTAACAATGTTAAGAGAGCAGGATATTTTTCGCATAAAGAAGGTCTAATTATGATTATTGAGGCCATACAGGAGGACGAGCCAGGCCTGTGAAACCTGATCACTGTCATTATTAGAACAAACTCAGGAGAGAAGCCAATCGTCACCTCTTTTAATGCTTCAGCCTACTTTGCTTGGCGCCTGTGCAGCATAATAAGCAAGGAAGGTGAAGTTTTGGGTGGAATCCATCCGAGGCTGACGAGCTCAGTCAATGACAGAGAGTGAATCCCTTTGACTCGCGTCCTTCGCCCGAGTAAGTAATGCTGATTGGCATCCTCGAAGGCCGCTGCCGAGGGAACAAATCCCTTAAGCTGCACTGGAGCGAGTGGGCAACGTTCACAAGTCAAACCCACCAGAGCGGGCCTGTGCAGTGATGCGTGTGTGTGTGTGTGTGTGTGCGCCTGGAATACCTCACCTCACTGCGGAAAAAAAAGAGCAAATATCACACAGGGAAACTCGCAAAGAGCCTTTTCAAATTTTCAAATGAAAGGGAACGTATTCATAGGGCAACACTGATCCACAGTTTTCAAAGACGCTGCAAAATTTCTTAATATTACATTTCTTTTCAATAAAACATGGTGTGTACTTATTAGGGATTTGTTAGGGATTATGGAGTTTGGTCCTGCAAGACCACAAAGCTGCAGAGTGACTGACAGAAGCAGCCAGGGGTTGCTCCCTGTGGTGCAGACAGGAATCAAAGTGACTCAGTCTTCATTTTGCCTTCTTGATTTCCTCAAGAATTAGATATTGCACGTTAATGTTACATTTTCTAAGGAGCCGGAAAAAAACTACAAAACAAGACAGTGGTTGCTGGCTAGAGGCTCGAATTCCTTAAAGATCCACTTAAACGATACATCATGGCTTATCATCATCTTGTGTGTATATTTACAACATTAAATGGCAGCTCCTCCTTTAACCATTTGTGATGTCACAAACAATACTTGTAGGCCCGCCTCTTAAAAATCTGATCCGTCAGCGAGCACAGAGAAAATGTACACTTCAAAAAATGAATGTGAGTCCAACCTTTCAGCAGCAGTTATTTGACTGCACATCAAACTTTGGCAGATTGATGTCTTTTGAACCAAGCTCAGCGGTGCCTCCTTTAAATTAGAGTTAATGATGTTTGGCGGAGGCTTTCAGACCATTAGTCGATCGATTGATTAACTGACAAACTGATCAATGAATTGACATTTTCAAGTTTTGGACTGTTGCTCAAACAAGACAAGACTATTCTTAACTCTGAGATCCTGTGGAGGAGAGTCTGGCTACTTGCTGACAGAGAGCAAAACATTAGTTAAATGGGAAAAACAATCTGCAGTTTTACCATCAGGGAGGATATATTTTCACATGTTTTTTGTTTGGTGGTTGGTTTGTGAGCAGGATTACACACAAACTACTGAAGGGATTTCCATAAAACTCACACAGATGGTGGGTCTTGGCCTGGAATAGAGCTCATTAACTTTTGGTGCAGAATCAAAAATTATTTCTCACCTTAAACATTGCAAGATAGGGCTCTTTTATCTATGGGCTCTCTATCGGCTTTGGTACTGGATGAGGCTCGACTGATTTAAGGGGCACTGATGGGAGTAGGCAGAGGTGTGCGCTCTACTATGTTGACTCAAATGATAGACCCTCCTAGAGAGCTGCACCTATTAGCTGCTTAATCAATTAATCTATTGCATGAAACATTTGCTGGTTCCAGCCTCTTAAATGTGAGTATTTGCTGCTTTTTGTTCTCGTTTATGGCAGTAAATGAAGAATCATTGGGTTTTCGACTGTTGGTTGAACAAAAGAGGCAAACTGAAGATAACAATTTGAGCCCTGGGAAATTATTTGGACATATTACGCTGATGAATCATAATGAAAATAAACGGGTCGCAGCCCTGCCCCCTCTGACTCCCGGCGGTGTGCACCTACTCGGTCTTGTTGCGGGTCCTGTCCTCGCTGAGCTGCAGCAGGTTGATGACAGCCTGTCCCAGCAGCTTGTCTGGACCCACCAGGGCCCGGTGCAGGACTTGGACATGGAGCGTGGATCGCTCCGTGCCTCCTCCTCCACCTCGCTGCTGCTGCGGCAGGTCGAAAGTGGCCTCCTCCTTCCAGACCGGGGCCACGCTCTTCTCCGCCACCGAGGTCTGGTACTTCTCCTTGCCCACCTGCATGACCGCGTACGCATCGTTGGTGCCGCCTTTCCCCTTTATCCTGAGGCCTCTGGCTTGGAGCACCGTTACCTGGGCGCTCGCGGGACACCACAGCTGATCCGACAGGGACATGCTGACGCCACTTGTTGCTGGATTAACCCCGCGCACAAACTGAAAATCCAAAAGACAAACACAGCGGCGGTGCCTACCACCATGGGTCCACCGTGACACTGACCGGAGGGAGGGAAAAAGTTTTCCCGTGAGCTCGGTTCAAGTTGAGGAAACAGCTGATTGGGCGTGGTCACACCGACAGGGGGGGCCTCGGTGAGGACAAGACACTCCCCCAGATTACAAGAACGCTGGAACACGCTTGACACTCAGTTTGGCAGTCGCATTCACACCCCAACAGTTGTTAAGTGGAGACAAAAGGCCACACCTGACGCTTGTTGACACCTGTCAGAGCGCATCAAGTCAGCAGCATTCAAGTTCGGACAAGCCTGACTGATTTTTACTGAAGATGACAGTTTTCAATCATCTGACCCCTTGATTTAGTCTGTGTAGATGCAAATGTCACTGTGTCCTATTATAATTTATCGTCCCTGTGACAGCCTCCTCCTTCCTTTGTCTACTATCTGTCTGATCTAGGTCTGCAAACATGAGAGCAACGCTGTAATGATTGTCTTGGAGGGAGGACAGGAAACCTGACAGGCCCAGATAAGGTTCATATGGTTGGATTTAGTTTCAAGTGTAGCTCCAGTTCGAATCTTAATCAGGCTGCATGGATCAGGTGGACTGAATGAACCTCGGATGCGTTTTATTTGTCTATTTTAGACAATTCGTGTACTGTGAAATAGCTGAATCCCTGTGTTTGCCTCAATGTAAACTGAGAAAAACCCTCAAGTCCCATGAACCTGACTAGATTTAGGTGCTTATGGTGTTGATTTGTATGTGTATAGTAGAGTAAAATGTCCTGAGTGGTTCCTGATTGAACACTGACTCCTGCTGTTAAAGAAAGGGAATGAAATTAACACAATCTCTGTTCCTTTGCATCGCTCTAAATCTCAAATGTTTAAAAGACTTTCCTAACAACCTGAGATAAACAAACATCTTCCATAGGCAGCGTGAAAGATTTGATCTCAATTGCTCTTCTCCCCTTGTGCCCAGCAAAGATTAAAGGTGGAGACGTATATAGCGCTTTGAGCCAATTAGCTCGGTGACGCACAAGTGTTGGCACTGTCAGACTGTCTGACTGTGATGTAACCGTTGTAGTAGTAGGGCCTTAAAATAGTCTGTGAAGGTAAATGGCAGTGTTTTTTGAAAGACACTTTTAATCAGACATACAACAGGCTCACATGGCAATAAGGAAGAGGCAGACAAAAAAAGATCACAGAGGGACTTTTGTATATAAACTGTTCATTTGGTCTACGAAGTTTGTTTTCAGAAGACTGAGATTGTCACGATTTCAATTATACACTGAAACTCGGTTAAAATGAGCATTCAGTTGCAATCAAAAGCACGATTGCGGATTCTTCCGTGATTGTTTTTTCACCTGCTTGTGTCTGAAGAAAAACAAAAACAACACTTTCAGCTACAAGAATCAGACATTTTTGCAGGTAAGGAAATAGAAGAATCATTCTGCCCTCTACAGACTCTTCTTGTCATCTTGTGAGTTTGTTTCAATAGACCGGTTTAACAGAGTTAAAACAGAGTGTTTCAGACAGAGGGGGGATACAGAGCCGCAGCTCTGGACAATATGAGGAAACTGATGTGTTTTTTGTGCATTGAAGCATGTTAACATATTCTATTAGTAACCCCAAATAAAGTTATGAACCTAAAAATGAGCATAATGTGGCTCCTTTAAATAAATGATTGAAATGTGATCAATCATACAGCCTTAGTGTGGTACATTTACATAATTTGGCAGTTATGTCACACCACAGCCTACTTTTTTAAAGAGGAATTAAAAAATCTAAATGACAGTTATCAGGGCATGAATCCAATGATCTGCTGATCTTTACAAACTCAATAGTCAAACGATGGCACAGCCATTTTTGACATTTTTTTCTAATTTCACATTATACAAACAATGTTAATACATGTAGATTTTACAGTACAAAAACATAAATATCACAACATAAAATGCAAATGACATAGTTACAGTAATTATCAACATCCCATCTATGAAGATTCACATTCATCGTTATGTTAGCTGTCGCTGCATGAGATGTAAACACCGCACATTCACCGTGTTGTCATTGTCCATTTGCTGAACCATGATAGCTTTTATCCTCCTCTGGATTTTCCTCTGAACTTTTGTTGTCCCCCTGTTCCTGCTCACCTACAAGAACTTTACTGTAAAGTTTCTGCTGCTCTTCCTTAAAGGCATCTTTCACTTTTGCTCGTTTCAGCCCTCCATCCCTGAGAGCACACAGGCAAGAAAATAGTGTTAAAAACTGACTCAACACAGTGTTACACAGAGCTACTTCTTACACAAAAATAAACAGGAAATATCCACAATTGCATCTCCGGGGTGTAATACTGTACAGTTTTTGTCAAAGATACTTTCGCTGAGGAGGGAAACTTGATGATCGATTGAAGAAAAATGGGATAAAGTGTAAAGGAAACAGAATAAAAATGGCAGCGTACAAAATCATGAGATCTGTGCGGAGGATATTGTAACTTTCCTCAAATTACCCACATGAAACAAACATATATGCAATATTTTCATCTCAAATTTCTTGCCTCTATTTGAGGTTTGAATAGTGCTCTTTTAGCTCTGGTATGTTGTGCTTGTTGTGCCCACTTCTTCTGCAATAATGGAGCCTAACTGCAGAATTATAACACCTACTGTTTATCTCGATGAACCAACTATAATTATTTGTACAACAGATGGAAACATGGATAAATTTGCATTCTCTAACAAATTTTTTTGCACTTCATTTGGATAGAAACCTACTACTGACTCACCAGATGAGATCCACTAATCCTCCTTGTGCAGCTATGGCTGCTTTTACTCTGTTGGCAAACTGCACTGCATCCTCTCCTTCCTACACACGGACAATAAAAGAGAACAGGCTGAGAAAAGGCGGAAAAACTACTCCAGTAGATATAATAAACAACCTGAAAATGTGATTGCTTTGATAAGACACTGAACATTTCTTTGTCTGGATTTGAGTTTCACCTCTCTGTTCATTGGCGGCAGGTACCAAACGCTGCAGACGATAGCCCAGCTGCTCATCATCCTCAGCAGATAATTCACCATGCCAAACTTGCTGCTGTTCCAGAAAGCATCGCCAAACAGAGGATCATACTGCAAGACAGAATTACTGACTTATCAGGCGTAGGTAGGAGCAAAATGAGCAGAACGGGGAAAATAAAGACAGAGTGAAGTTCACACCTTAATGGCAACTGGATAGACGGTGCAACCAATTTCAAAGCTGCCCTTTTTGAACATCATCACTGATGTGTTGTTGATGCAAGTACCTGTAGGAGACACAGTGGGAAGCTTTCATCAGCACTAAACAAATGGGCTCTACATCTGTGTTTTGAGGAATTGTAGCATCATACACACCCTCAGGGAAGATCAGGATTGGCTGCTTGGTCTTGTCAGCAACATGATCACTGAGCCTAAAAATTACAAAGCAGAAGTGATCAAATTATATAAAATCACTTCACTTCACGAGATTAAGTCCAATGACATTCAGACCCAGTCAGGATAGCGGCTATTATAGAAACACTGATTATGATTGTGATTATATACTCACATTCACGGTCTATGGTTAAGTTCACTATAGTGCTTATACATGAAAAGAAATGTAGTATATACTGCTTTCTTAAATGCCTTTAAACACCACACTGCCAAGGTTGACAGAAGTATGCAAGCTGCTTCATGCTTTCTTGTTCTACATTTTGTTATGAAAATGCTCACGGTAAAGTTCATTGTTTAATGGAAGACAGACTGAATGCTGTTGTGTTAAATATTTAGAAAACATTGTTGTAACACATTCTTAGAGCAAGGATACAAAATGTGCCGTATAAAGCAACAGTGGTGCTCATGGCAAATGCAGAGAAGTTGCAGTGTTACCTTTTTGCCACTAGATGTCTGTCTTTGACTTCTGATCTATCAAACCAGATGTGAGGAGAGGACTTGACCATGGCTCGCTGGACCATTCCCAGCAACCCTCGATGAGCCTGGCCTATCTGAGAGACAGGTTCAACTCAACTTCAGCTGAAAGACACAATCTCTACTCATCTCTAATACTCGAAAAGCCGAGTGATTAATCATTCATAGAGAAACACAATCTTTTGTACCAGAGAGTAGCAGCCATCGTTGGCCAAGATGATGACATCAATGGGTGTTGTGTGATTGGCCACGCAGATACCGCCATTCTTCGGTTTGTTCTCTCTGAAATCAAAACAAGTTTGTTTAAAACACACATACAACTTTGTGACAGGCTAACAAATATCCAATCCTGAATGAGGCATCTTTACATCACAAGGTTCCGTGCTTGTCTTTATATTTAATGAAATAGAGACATTTAGGAAACTGTCAAAGTGTGAATATCACCCTTCTGGTATTCATAACGTATTCAATAAATATGTCACAGAGGAAGCTGCAGAATATTAAATATGTTGTACCTGTTATGATAGGTGATCATTGCTGTGAGAGATCTGACACAGATGCGGTAACACATCACATGAACCTTCTCAGTCAGGAAGAACCTTAACCTGTAGACATACAGCATAACGCAGATAGACTGAAAGAAAATTGGTTTCTATGATAGTATTAACTTTGATATCACATAATTATTTCAGTCATTTTTAAAGTTCATTCCATTTTCAAAACATTTGCTGGTTCCAACTTCTTAAATGAAATAATCTCTCGTACGGACTGTCAATCAACTACTTCATGTTTCAAAGAATAAGAACAATCCCTTAAAATAAAAACAAAAGCAAAAAATAAAAGCACAAAATAAAAACATGGTTGCTTGTAGCTTTTGATCATCTGTCTATTCTTGTTACAGGGACCTAACGTGAACTGCTTGAACTGTGATGAAAATCAGGGGAAACTTACTCTCTACTTGGTAGAAAGCCCACCAGAGTAGTCAGGACTAGAATCAGACTAATGCCAGTGGCTGCCAGAGTAACCCTGCAGAAAAAAGGACATATGGTTGACACAACATTAACCAGTTTTTCACCCAATCACAGCTTTTGCAGTATGAGATGAATAGCACATAAACCTGCCTGTGTGCTGCTCTGACCTGAGTGGCAGCAGGATACCGTAGCGGATGAGGACTCCCAGGCCCCAGAGGACAGTGAGCCTCAGACTTATATGACGGAAGTTGTAGTGGCTTCGAGTCAGTAAGTTCCAGGTCTCCAGTTCCTGGGCAGAAAAGCGCTTAGTCACCTCATCATCCACGATGCTCTCCACACCTCTGCGGCAGAAGTAGAAGATGTCAGCCATCTCAAACTCGGGCTCTGAGTGCAGACAGCTGGCAGATCCCCGGAGCTCCTGGATCCCCTGCTGCAGAGAGAGAGGTGGTTCTTTGACTATGATTCCTACAATGAGAACACAAGGAAGAAAGACAAGTTAATGGTAAGAATAATACAGGAATAATGAGCATTAATGACTGATAACATTTTAACATATTACCACTGCTATATGGTTTATAGAGTTGCTGATTCTTTTCCTTTGCTTCCATCTCCATCCGTAACGTTGCCCACTAGTATAAGAGAAGAAACATTGAGTCAACTACATTAGAAAACAAACTTTAAAGTTGGACAAGCAACAATAAGCTACACAGTCTCTGGAAACTCGACTTAAAACACCAGTGTGGATGCCAGAAAAACTATTCACTATTTGTGCACACGCACACGCACACACACACACACACACACACACACACACACAGCCTGCCGCTTCTCCTGCCCTCCTTGTAAAAGCCAGCAGAAAGGCAGTCTTCAGATTCGGATTGACCAGTTCCAAGGGCTCAAACAGGCCTCATCCAGGGCCCAAAGAACACAATTTAAAGGGACTTCATCCCAGGAGTGTAAGTTCTCCCTGCAGTATCTTCACCACTTCAGATGTTAGTCCCATGGCTAAAAGTCTGATCTCCCAGGGGCTTGTCCCAAAATCCAGTTCTCTGAGGAAAGGGAGGCATCAAATTGCCCTAACAGTCCCTCTGAGATGGGAGAGCCCAGGGGTCCCATCCAACGGGGAATGCATTTTGTTCTAAAATCAGTGAGATTAACACTGCAACAAAACTATTTTGGGCTAATCTCAAAAGGCTTCATATTACTGCAGTAGTTTTGAGGTAAGATGTTTCTCTCATGTTGTACAATATGTAATCAAGACAGTGCATTTTCACTTTACCGACAACATACAGCATGAATACAAAGGACCTTGATTTTGTACCGTTCTTTTAATATTGCACATTAAACAGACACAAAGCTCACCTCAAATATCTTGAGAAGTGTCGTCAAGTAGAGTCTGCGAATACCAATAGACACTCCAAGTACAGCCGGCACAATTGTGAAGACGAACAGAAGGGTCAACCACACAGTGATGGAGACGCTAAGAAAATGTAACCAAGTCATGCTGCTCAGCAGAGGAAGAGACGGCAAAGAGACTGCACGCCACAACGAAACCAGTAGTCTTCTGATCCGTCTGAAGTCGCCGTCTCTGAAGCTGACGGTGAAATTTACATCAGGAGAGACTCATTGTCTGTGCCTGAAAAAGACAGCACAAAATATCAGGATCAGTCAAGAAAAGTACAAAGTCCCTGTGCTCACTTTCAGGTGCTGTGTATTGTGACTGACTTTTAATAACCCTTCAAGCAACATCATACTTTGCTGATGGTCTACATACAAGGTTGGTTTTTGGACACACAGTCTCATGTATGAATTATTATTATTTGATTGAAATAGTAGTGAGATATTCAAGCACCCCCGGCCACAGTTTAATAATAATATTACAGTATAATTTCCATGGTATCAGAGCTGAGTGGTCTACTGTTGAGGGAGACATCTGCTATTGAAAGAGACAGTGATAGTAAGGCACTTCCCCATAGTACAAGTGCATGTTTTGAAAGACTCAAAATTACTCAGATATGTGAATCCTTTCTGAAATCCCCCTAGTTTTTTCTGACAGCATACTTAAGAGCGACTCCAGCCTGAAGTAATAGCTGTTGCTCACAGTTGTAAATTCACAGCCATTCGGAGTAGCCTAACTCTTGTGTGAAATCATAGCTGGTAAATGCATAGAGGAGATGCCTTCAGTTCACCTGTTAGCTGGCTAGTGTTTAATGTAGAATTTTCTGAGTTACCAATTAAGTAATTGATTGAAAAAAAAAAGCTGAGTAATGCTAAAAATGCAGCTGTTACTCAAAATGTTCAACAATGTTGGCTTGTTCTGGAATAATGACGAATTCAAAGTAGTACCTTCGTTTACTGGGATATAACATGTCCACAATTAAATTACAGTAGTTATAACTGAAGGCAAAGGGACACCAATATATAACACAGGATTATAGCTAATGTGCAGTTGGAGGTCGTTATGTAGTTTCACTTAACGTTGACTATATTTAAACCTAACTTGAGAACAACGCAGGTAAGCTAGTTTATTTCTATTTAAATGAATTGAATTAACAGCAAAGACTTATACATGCATTTAAATAGTCGTCTACTTACCTCAAATGAATTATTGTTTATTGGGAAGTTTAGCTAGGCATTGAATAAGTTTATTTCCTAACATGCTAGCTTAGAAGAAGTGAGCTGCTAGGTCAGAAATATGCTCCCGCTGACCCCCGGCTAACGGCTAATAACGTGTTAGCTGCTCTTACCGTCCTACTCCTGTGTCGGAGGAGGATTGAGGTGACAGGCGGTGAGGGAGTTCCTCCATCTGGACGGTCCGGGACGAAGCACGGGGATCTCTGACTCTGTGCTGCTGGATTTACAGGGTTTTAGCAGCGTGCTAAGGCCACAGACAGAGTTGTTAGGAGTCGTCATGGCAACAGGTGGCCAATGAGGGCCGTCACTGCACTGTTGGCTGGACGAGAGCAGTAATCTGATTACAGTGGGGTGGTCCAATCAGAAAGTAGGTGAAGTCAATCTGTTGTATGAAGTGTAAAATAGGCACAAATAATAGTGTAGCCTATTATGAGGAATCATACTAAGTATGCCATTATTAGACTCTAGTGTCAATACCAATGGTTGAAATTCTACTACAGATGCTACTTGCACAGATTTTTTTTGTAAATGTCAGAAATGCATTTGTTGTCTTCCAAATGTGTTCATATGAGACTCAGTATGATACATTATTCATTGTCAATAAACCACACTGAAATGTTTGATGATGCTCACACTGCCTTTTGGCAGAACATCACAGACTTGAATCTGTCTTGTCTGCAGATCTAGCTGGATTTGAGGCTCTTAATTTTCTCCATCAATCCAAATAATGTCATAGCAAGTTCCAAGTTTTGCTCAAAATGCCTCCTGTGATAAGTCCATATAGTCTAATTGTCATAACTTCTAATTTATTTACAATCTTATTTTTAAAGATATGTCAACACCTTCTCCTTTGAGTGTTTTGTTTGTTTATTATGTATGCATTATTAATCATGAAAATACATAAAAGTATACAAAAAACCCTATATACTGTATGGGTACTGTATGCACGTTCGACTCTCAAGAAATGATAAAGATCTAAATCATGAAAGTCACGTGCAATGGCTATTGCAGTCACCGTCTTAATGCAATTGAACAGCTATAGGCGAAGTTGTGCAGATGTTAATTTAGGCCAGCAGATAGTGACTAGCCTCTGGGAAGGAGGAGTAATGTGGAGTAACTCTATAATATTCTCAATTACTGTACATACTGTATCTTCTTAGGGAGCTGAGTGCAGTCACTGGCTCAAATGTAGCTATCGGTCAGTAAATACCACCAGACTATAGCCTGACTGGTTGTTAAACCACAACACCTTGTTGTGTCTCTTTCTTTTCCTACATGTGTTGAAGGCAGAAGAAGCAGGATGTGAGTGTTAAAGCGTTGGCATTGTTGGAGGCGAGGCCCCTTTGATGGAGCTCGGTTGACTAATAGAAAATACTTTCAGGGAGTAATGTAATTAATCACTCTTTTGTTGAGTGATTAGTAATGAAATTAAATTTAAAGGTAGTTTCATAAAATATACAGGAGCAGCATATCAGCAGAGAAATGAACCACTGCTGCTGGATACTCTGAGTTAAGTGGCTCACATGGCTCTGTGACCCTAGACTTTGTCTGGACCAGAATCACAGGGGGAGATACCACAGGGGACCTGAGAGTGAACGCGGCTGGACACTGAGCTGGGACTGAATACAGCCTCCAGGTCAGTTTGAACACAGAAGATACAGCACGGAGGTGATAGAGCGGCTTTGGCCAAGACTATGTCTTCAGGGACGACAAGGCACGGCAGGCGGGGATGGGAGAGGCAACAAAGAGTCAGACATCAGTAGAGGGTGAAAATTGAGTGTAGAGCTGGAATATTTTCATATCTTACTCAATAAATTGAGGATTTTTTTAAACAATCCAAAGATTATTGTGCAGGGGAAACTTACTCTCGTGAGTTTTATTGAGTGTAAGTGGAGTTTGATTTGTTTTCTGTATGATAGATTTACAAGGCAATTAAGTAATTAAGTAACTTGCCTAATACTGCTCATCACTAGATACTAATGTACACCTGTCATCCAATCAGAGTTTAGAATTCTGTGGCGTTTGGTTTTCATTGTGGGGGACCAGGTTTTTTTCACCTAAGTCCGCATAATGTGGCTGTCAAACTCATGTCCTCATGAGTTACCTCAAACAAGAGGTCACACTCCCAACACACATATGCTAGAGATATCACTTCTGTGCTCAAGTTCAGATAAAAACCTTTATTTTTATATATTCTGCTACAAATTTAAGTTGTTTCTTGCATGCATAGTTTCACACAGTTAAGACAAGTAAAATGACAAAGTAAGATTTCCCTTTAGAAGAACATCTTGACTTTAAAGCATGCATACTGAATACCCCCATGTCCATTTTGAAACAGTCAACCTATTGATTTAGCTGCCCCGGGAACCAACCAGCATTTCAAAGCAGCCATTTTGAAAATATAACCCTACGGATCGTATTTTCAAAAACATACCGCGTACACTTACGACACTGAAGACTGAAGACTCAAATAAATTTTTGTAAACTTTCTTTGGCTTTTTGCATAAAGAAGCTAATTCTACTTCTTTACAAATATAGATCATGAAGGTAAGAGGGTAAAGAAATTGGTCTTAGAGATTTATACTATAGGGGCAGTTTGTGGATGAGGTTGATTGTTCAATTCATTTTGAGGTATTAAAGTTAAAAGTGTAAATGTTGTACCAAAGTGAAAATCACTTCAGGACTGTTCAGTAGACTCAGTAGACTCACAAAAGCCCGTTAGACAAGAACATTTATCAAAGCTCTCCGATAGAAATTAAAGCATGAACAGAACCTCTCTTTCATGTATAGTTCTGATGCTCCGTCGATCATCTACCTAAGGATGATCCGTCAAACTCTGCCTGTATTTGTGCAGAGCAATGTTCAGATTTAAGTAAAACACACATGTAATTTAAAAAAAGGCCGATCACAGTAGTCAACTCACTGTACCTAGAGAGGATTTCCTTCAAGTATTGTTGCAGTTGAAGGAGTCTTATGCACACTGAAAATTACATATATGTATATATATCACAGTAAGATAGGCATAATGTTATTAAAGTCAGAAGAACGGCATCAGTGCTACATTACACATAATTACAAAACAAATATTGGCTTGCTTTAACCATTGTCGGACAGTAGCTTTGAGAGACATAATAAATCTACAGTGTACGGTTGAGAGAAACGACAGTGTGCACGAAACACAAACACACAGCTTTGACAAGATCACATGAAAAAACATCTCCATATTGCCATTTTGGATTTGTGCTTAATATGTCCTCTGCGTTATAAAAACAAATGTTCTGTATTGGTTCGGTTGTTTGCTGGCATACTGCTGTAGTCGAAAATATGTCTGCTTTGTTGCTACATTTATTAACATGATATAGGCTTTGTGCTAAATACCCATTTCCCAGTGAGACAACAGCCATACCAGCATTAGAAATGTTGTTATTACTTAAGGAAAATATGCTTCTCAAAATATACTTTGTAAAAGTCAGAAATGCAGCTGTTGGTTTTGTTTATGCTCTAAGAAACAGCAGCAGCATATAATCAACAGTGTTGCTCCCGGCTGGAATCGTCAGCCTTTGTGCTTCAGCGTGGCAGTTTCAGGGCAGGGTTGATATGTTTTTGTTTTCTCGTTCACTGACAGTTCAGAAGTTCAAGAGCCATCAGTAGTCCATGCTGGTCCTTCTCCTCGTCCTCCCACACCGACAAAGAGTCCACGTCGCGTTTTAATACGTCAGCTCTGATACTCTGAACTCACCGAGACATCATCCGCACAAATTCTGTTAGGTAAATAAAAAAGGACAGACAGATGTTGTACAGAGCTTTAGTTTAACGAAATTTTCTACAAAATGATACGATGCTGCAAAAAAATGGGCAGAACTGCTCTGAGATATAAATGCAAGGATATACGTTGTGGTAGTTGAGAGTTTGTGACTCTGCTTTTAGGTTTCTGATGGGTGGAAAGCTGTTGGTTTGAGAACTGAACAGCAGCAATTTGTCAAAACAGGAGTTGCCAATTTACTTGCCAAGTGCAAAATACTGGCTGAGCATGACTTCAGTTCATTCAACTGAAGATCTATATAAGAATTCTGCATTTAAATGTCACATCAGATGGGTGGTTGCAAAATGGTGTGCTCCCCAATGGCGACGCAAGTTTGACCACAGGATCATTTTTGTTCATTACCAATGCCTGTTGCATTGTTTATGGGCCCAATAGGGCCCGCTGACTTTACTGTGCATTAGCTGTAAGTTAGCTAGCAGCAGAATGCACCAATGCTGTCTGTGTGACTGTGTTTTTAATTCAGGTAAAGCTCTCACTGAAGTCAGCGCTTACCAGAGTCTCTGGTTCTCTCTGTTCCTACCAATCTTCTTCTCCTCTTTCTACATTTTCTCTCCAGCTCCAGTCAGCAGTCAACATTACAGTACATGCACACCCGACAATGACGGTCACCTTTGTGAATCACTGCTGCAGTCAGGTTGATAAACGGGAGTGAAGATAAATCCACTTTTTAATCTCAAATGTTAGAAAGTAAATTCTGAACTTCCCTTCGGTCGCACTCATAGTAACTGGCACAGATAGACACAGTTAGCGACTAGCTGGGGAAGATAGTGGAGCATGTAGCAGCTTAAGAGTCAGATATTCCCTTCAGGTGTTGGTAGGGACCAAAAACAGAGCAAAAAGAAAGTGAATGTTGGATTTACAGTTCAGATGGACACAAATTAATGTTAATTTGTTTCTAATGAAAGAATTAAATGAGCAGACCTTCATTGTATTATATACAGTACATGAAATATCCTGTATACTAAGTTTACTTCATGTAAATTTTGTGATTGCAGCTTGTTGCCTCTAAGATGCCAAAATATCAACTGATGCAAGATTAATGTTATTTAATGATAATTATTGTAGTATGCTGCACTGCTGTCACATTTTGTCACTAGCACAGATCAGTCCTCAAGTGTTTATTAATGTTTATTAATCACATGTGATATTTGCTCTTTGGTTTGCAGCACTGTGTTTCAACACACAGTGGGACTTTTAAAAACTTAAAACACACTGATTGGTAGGTTTTGATGAAAGAAATTAAACAACTGATTAATTTCAAACTTCCATTTAGAATGGAGCGAAAAATGAAAATTATTGTGCCGCTGAAAACAGCAGTACTTTCTGATATTTTTTTCCCTGACAGCATGTATGCATCTTTTTCTCTGTGGGTAATCTATGAGGTGCCATAATCCCTTGGTATAGAGATAATCTGACAGACAGACCTACTGCCTTCATCCCCTCACCTCACTATCAGCAGGGTGGGGATATCAGACACACACATGTTGGGATTTTGCTTATACTTGAAAATGTGTGTGCAAGTATGTGCGTGTTTAAGAGAGAGGGAGCGAGAGAAGGTTGAAAATAAATACCCACCAACAGAGAAAGGTATTAGTTAGGCATGGCTGATTTCCAGGCTCTGCATGCAGTGAAAAATTCTGTTATGACGTTTGAAAACGCAAAGTATTCTGTCACATTCTTTACCTTCAAAGTCCACATGCCCGTCTCCGTTTAGGTCAATGTCTCGTAGGATGTCCTCCAGATCTCTGTGTCCGACCTGAAAAAGTCAGGATGTGGGGAGAGGTGTGAATGTCCGTGGCACAAATTCTGGCAGATTACACGAGTAAAGGAGTAAACAGACAAGATTCAGACTGACACCGAGATTGATGGAGAGCTACAAAGAGTGGGACAGACTCTCCCGTCAGCTCTGTACCTGTTGTCCTAAAAGTTTTTTCATTGCTTCTCTGAGTTCTGCTGTGCTGATCTGGCCGTCACCGTTTGTGTCAAACTGAGGAGAGAAAGCATATATCTTACCACTGTTGGCATTCTTTAGTTATTAAAATAGGGGAGAGAAGCCTTAAAGAGACAGGCACTAACTAAACTAACTAACACTAATAATAATGAACAATTGAACTCTATCAACATTTTCTAGTAGACAACCAAAATAAAAGTATTTTCAGTTCCTGTAATCCCCTCTGAAGACTCTCTTTCAGCCCACTGAGAAATTTGTTTGACCATACAGCTGTTGTACAACGCTCGATTTGCTATTTCTCGCGCGTCTGTCTTTCCTCACCTCCTTGAACGCATCCCTCAGCTCTTTCACCCCAATCATGTCGGCAGTTTCAGCCAAAAGTTTGGGCCCCATGAGTTCAACGAAGTCCTCAAAGTCAACATGTCCTCCCACTGTTGGACAAATTGAGAAGCGAAGGCCGGGTCAACCTTCAGGGTATTCTCCGAGACAGAGAGACTTAGCTATATTTAAACCCTGTCTGATGAATAGTGACGGTGAAGCCTAAACAGTTTTTTAAAAATGGCTGTAAAAGTATTGAAATCATGAATACATTTTTTTGAAATAATTCACAGACATGTACTAACAGCACAGTTTTACTTACGATTCATGTTGATCTGCTGGCTCAGCTCGATCAGCTCCATCTCTGTTGGCATGTAGCCCATTGTTCTCATGCAGTTCCCCAAGTCTTTACAGCCGATGAACCCGTCTTTGTCTTTGTCAAACTCCTTGAATGCTTCACGAAGCTCTGAGAGAGAGAGAGAGAGAGAGAGAGAGAGAGAGAGAGAGAGAGAGACAGGTATAAATGTGAGAGAGATGAGAAAATGTCTTGACAGTTTTGTCAACAATTATGTTTGTATGTATTTACCATCCATTTCTTCGGGCCTCAACTCTCGGTCCTGTGAAGGATCAGAGTGTATGGTTAGAAAGCAAAAAACTGTGGATGTTTTCAAATCATGCCAAAACGCAGCATTCCTTGCGCAATACGATGCCGTGAAATAAATAAATAGGCGACTGCAGGCGCGTGCTGCAGACTGCCAAGGGTCTGCAGGTTTCCTTCCATGCAGGGAGGAAGAGCTCATCGGTGAGGTCACCTGCTGAGGAAAACATGCAGCCTCTTGGCAGTCTGTCGAAAGATGACACAGTAGGTGCTGGGATAGAAGTAGCAGAAATGAGACAAAGTATAAGATCTTGTAGTTGTGTGTGGATGCAGAGACAATGGAAAGTATGCAACAGTTCCCTTATTTGCAAGTCCACTGAATTTTAAATAGCTCAATCTCAAGCCCTGCATCCTCTACGAACAGTCGTGTGAGCCCGTCATCAGAGGCATCAGTCACACATCGTTCCTCTACTCTGAGGATTTCAGCGTCTCTGTTTTCTTCATTGTGTCGCTGCTGGAAATACAATGAACAATAACCGTCGTGTAAGGCGCATTTCTGCCATCAGCATAACCCCACTCTAATAATCCTCCAACCTCCAGCCTCATGCATAAACATACACACAGACACACACACTCTCTCTTGCATTCAGCATTCTAGCTTTCAAGGAGACTTCATCCTTATAATGATTTAACATTCTAAAAATACCATCTACCCAGTTCCACCACGCTCGTTCACATGCTGTAAGTGCAGATGTTACAGTGAGAGGCGACACGCATTCACCACACGTTCCTGTTATTGTGCTTGTTTTTGTGTCGTGTGCTAATCGCTCGGCATGCATGCACATGACATTGTCTGGACTTACGTACAGCCTGCCGGCTCTCAGCGAAGCCCTTGCGTAGAAAGATGCATGCAGGCCCCAGTACGTTGTGCATGTTGGCTCCGTTCTGGGCCAGGGCCACTAGCGGCTCAAGATAGGCCCCCCCAGAGCCCCCCTCCTCACAGGACTGCACTGCTTTGTAGTTCTTCTTCTGGTCCTGGAGCAGCATCCAGGGCAGGGGGGCCAGACATGGGAGCATGGGGCAAAGACAGGGGTAGAGACCGTGACTCAGATTTGTGGCGGCATGGAGTCAACAGGGAGGAGGGAGGTGGGATGGTGGTAACAGACATATGCCTGTCAGTCACAGAGAGGTGTGGAGTCAGGTCAGTCATGACGGAGGAAAAGCACCTCAGTCAGAGGTAGGAGGTTGTAATTTGTTTTGACAAGAGCAACTGATGCCATCCATGAATGTGTCCTGCACAACAGAACACTAACCAAGCCTTCATTTCATGTGTTATAGACACAGCTTTTTTACATTTGAAGCTTCTACTGAGGTTTTATAAATGAAGCTTCAAATGTCTGTCTTCATTCGTTATGACGTCATCACCCTAAAAAAATACAAAAAACATAAAAAGCCAAGAAGAAAAAAAAACCTTAATTTGAATAAAGTGACTCATCGTAGGAAATGAGATTGTCTTATTTTATTAAATCAGCCTTCCTTAATAGAGGTGCATGCCTCCGTTTGCGTGCAGATAGCTGGAGAGCAAAATTTTAATGACCAAAAGAAAATAGCAACAAACATGGACTGAACATGTGGTGAATTTTAGAAAAGGTTAACATCTATCTCTTGTCTATAAATTTGGATGTTTCCATAGTTATGTGAGATGTTTGGATCACGTGAGTTGGAAACATTCCCATGTGCAACCACCAAAATAAATTTCTAGAAACAGGATAATACTAGCTGTTGATTCCATTCAAGTTCACTTTTAGCACTGACAGCTGTGCTATTGTTCAACTGAGTCTTTTATCTCCTAACCACTGTCATTTCTTTAAAAGATTGTGGTATTTTTCAACAACAGCTTTACTTTATCCTGGTCGTCGATACTGCATACAAATTCAGTTGTTGAAATGTAATGCTCATTTTGATCAGTTAGATATCTTAATCATGACTACCCTACATAATACTAATAATATTAGAGGAATCTGATCTGTATCGCCAATTGTGCTGTAATACCAGAACAGAATAAATAGAAATGCAAAAGAGAGAAAAAGCTTTGCAGAATTCAAATGTCAAATTAGAGTGTGAACGTCAACCTAATGGGGAAGCTTCACAGCTTTAAACTATTTGGTAGAGCCCTGTTATAGATAAGGTCAGTTGGCCAAAGAGTCATTGGTCACAAATTAGAGACCAACTTAACAGTTCAAATTTAATGTTGTTTCTATATTAATGCGTACAGTTTTCCTAGCTGCCAAGATATAATGATAACATTTAACGTTTCTGCAGACGGCAGATGTTGACGTCCAAAGTTGACATTTGTAGCAAATGCTATTAGTCAACAAGGCTGCCAAACAGCCGAGAACAGTTTGGGTACCACCAGTGGATACATGTAAGGACACCTGTATGTGTTTTATTTCAAGCCATCTCGATCTGTGACTGTTCTCCTAAGCCTAAACTAGTGTTCTTTGTGCCCAAACCAGAGCAGATCACGAGCATTGCATTTCAACAAAAGAGACATTTAAACTCAATGAACATTAAGCAGCGACATAAAGAAAAGCCCAGTTTCAACTCATCTGTGGCATAAACTTACTTAGCTAATATTTATTCTGATGATTGGGTTGATTATTTCAACATTTCGGTCTGGTTTCTAAATAAAGTGGTCAATTCAATTAAATATATATATTTCATGGCCAGAACTGCAAAAACAAGACACAGGTTGAAATATACAGGAATGATCCTCTAATACCCAATTTGTTGTCAGTGAGGAACAACAGGCTCCACATGAGTAAACTTTTAACTGACAGCTTCGTGACTCGAACTAATGATTCAATCTGTACATGTTAGTAGTATTAGTGTACACACAGGATGCATGCTCCTATAGTATCTTGCATTTCTGCGACAATTTTTTCTTTGGTGCACATTGCAAAATAATTGTCCAGAGGATGAGGGTAAAGTTCAGCCAGGCATTTAATTATAATCACCAATTAGCCAATCAACCAGGGGGCAGAAGTTGCTTTCACAGCCAGTGATCCCAATTAGGCAGAGAGCTACAGGTTAATTAAAAACGGGGCGATCACTGCCAGTCAGTATTTAGAGCTCCCTCTAAATAAAGGCAGATAAGGTCCAACCATTGCGCCGACTGATATCTCGCAGAATACAAGAGATGGAAATGGACTTGTGCGACTATCTATTGCACATTTTTTAACATCTCTTCATGCTTACAAAAAGTGAAAGCGTCGGTCAAGTCTTCAATTACCGCGGTGTGACATCCAACTCAGTGGAGGAAAATCCAGCAAAAAGCGGGTGGACTCGACTGTCACAGCGAATTACCAAGGGACTGTTTTGCTTTAAATCTCTCAGACAGCAGCTATTTCCTGTCCTTGGATGCTTTTTTTTTACATGCAAACATAATGAAAAATTAATATGCCTACATACACTACATTAAAATGCACATGGTGTTATATGCTCTACGCATGACCTTCACACTCCATCTGTTAGCACGCCAGCCCTAATGCCAGTTCATGCATTCCTACAGTCCCCACCACAGGAACGGATGCCCACTGGGTAATCTGACCAAGTGATGCATGGAGCAGGGCTGTCTGTGGGTATATCGTGCCAGAAAAGTACTATGAAGCCACGCGCTGGCAGTTATATAACCAACAAGAACAAAAAAACAACAGCGTTGGAGAAAAAGCTGAAGTGAAGAAAGAACTTCTCCAACCCAGTTTTTTTTTTTTTTTTTTGCACAGATGGCATCAACAGTTGCTTGTCATATTGTGCTTCCTCAAGGATGTGCAGCTGCTGATATGGAGGAAAAAGTCTATTTGTGGGAATGTCTGCGAGTCAGTTCAAGCGCGCGGTTACACGATGGGGACAGCAGATGTAAGAGACGGAGGTTGTCTTCTTGAGCCTTTTCATAAATGCTTCTGAGCGTTCCTCCTTTGCGTTCCTCGATTGTGCACTTACTGCGGGTCGTCGCGTTCCTCTCAACGCGAGTGGTACGTTTGAGCTGATGGAGTGAGACAGCACACCTGTTCGCCACATTTCCACTGACTGATCGCGTCCAGCAGGTGCAGGTGCAACAGCTGGCTCGTAAGCGAGATTTTACAGACTCTAAAGTTTGGTGCCATGATCCAAATTCACGGGTCAGGAAGCAGCAGCGACAACCAACTCCCCTGTCCTCGGTCTAAAGGCTGAAATGGTTTTTTTTTAGGGAGAGCGAACATGCACTATGAGCACAGAAGGAACTCGTACCTACAAAGACATACATTATGATGCAAGTGTCATATAAGTGCTGCGCTCCGCTTAGCGCGTTTCATAAATTTCATGCAGAATGAGTTTGAGAGGAGATCACAAAAGTCCCAAACAGTAATCAAGACTGTAAGCTGCAGCGTTGGCGAACACCGGCTGAAACTGCAACAAGAGACACGAGCTTTATCTCCAAATCCCCTCCCATGTCAGTGCCACACAGAACACACAAGGCAACAGTTCAAGACAGCTTGTTAGTGAACACCCAGTCGGTACAGACGGCGCACAGGGTTCAGTCAGCACAGGTCCAGTCAAGAAGCTCTCGGTCAGGTCGGGGAGACAAACATGCAGCAACATTCAGGGGATTCAAAGAGTGAAAAGCCTCCGAGCGGACCTTACCTTCTTGGTGAAAATTTTAAGCGACTTTACAGAGTTGCCCATTGCAAAAAAAATAAAAAATAAAAATCCTCCTTGTTTTATGTTTTCTCTCTAACTGTGTCAGTGTTGGTGTGGCTGTTTGTAGGTGTACACGTGTGCATGTGTGTTGGCATGTGTTTCCGGGCATGCATGGGAATAGGAGTGATTAGAAAAGGGAGAGGGGGTTCAGTGGGTCACTGGCTAACGTGAGAGGACATTTGGGAAAAGGCAGGGAGAGGAGCAGGGATACCACGGGAGGTTAGAGGAGGGAGAGGACGAAGAAGTGTTACGGGGGGAGGACCTGGAGGCAAGGACGCCGGAGGAGGGGGGGGGGAGGCACAAGGCGAGGGGGAGGGACAGTGAGACAAAGGAGGAAATATGTAAACAAGAACAAAAAGGACAGATTGGAACGACACGGAGATAAGCAAGGGAGAAAGGAAGGAAGCATGCATGTGATCTGAGCGAGATGCAAGCGCCAGGAGTAGAAAAGGCAAGATTGCTTATTCATTCCATCCTCTCTCCTACAGTGTCTCTCCTCCCTCCCTCCCTCCCCTCTACTCTCTCTCTCTCTCTCTCTCTCACCCTCTCTCTCTCTCTCTGTCCGTCCGTCTGTCTCTTGCTCTTTTTCCCTCACTCTCGCTCGCTCCACAGTTTCAAAACATCCATGCCAATGTGACAGAAGAAGCCCGTTCGGACAAGCACATTACCTTCCCCTGAGCGAGACGCTGGAGACACTAATCCAAACGTGCCAGCGCGTGCACACACACACACACACACACACACACACACACACACTTGATTAAACACACACGGATGTGGGGCTGTGTAGCTAAAAATATAACACACGCTCTCTCTATTTTACCCCCGATTCTACCACATCTCTCCCCCCACTCTTCCCCACAGCATCCATGCATCCATCCCCCTCTCTCTCACGCTCTCTCACGCACACACACACACACGTACACAACACACATGTAGAGATGCACAAAGTCATGGTAAGCTTGAAGGGCATGGATTCAGATCAAAGGCGAAATGTGCAAGAAATGACAGCACGTGCGAGTGCAAACACACTCAGCGGGCATGTAAATGCTCGTTCTCAGCCTCTCTCGTCCACACACACACACTCACATACACACACTTATTGTAAAGCGTTCTGACTGAAAAAGTGAGAAACAGGCAGTGAAAAGTAACAATGTACAGATACTTCCAGGTGATTGTGCTCTACTGGAGTATTTGCATTTTATGCTTCTTCACATTTCTGCTCCACTACATCTGAGAACTGTTTTTATAGGGATATATTTAAAAGCAAACTGGGATTTTACAGACATAGAATATGATACATTGTAATATCTCAATGTGCCAAATGGTGTATATATGTGTATTTTCTTGGTGTTTATATGGTTTTAATCATCTGTTCTTTTTAGGGTTTTTTTTTCTTTATTTCCTACGCCATCAAAATAGGGGTGTCGTAATATACTGATATCGATGAATGAATTACTGGCATCATGTTAATAATAGACATGTGATAATATAGTATAGGTATCTCTTCTATTAAATAATTTCCGTTTCTTTCCATTCTTGCTTTGTCATCGTCGATGATAGTTATGCATCTTATCGCTGGTTGCCGTGAAAATGGATAGTTAACAAGTTGTGGTTACAGACTCTTCTCTACCTGCTTTGACTCATATTTTGAGTGTCATTAATTTGCCAAAAAGGAGACAAAACACATGATAAACAAAGTTAAAGTTTAATTTGACTTTGATTTCTTTGGAGGTCGCGATGTATCGTTATCGTGAATTCTTGTTCATTTGCTTTCGTTGTAAAGCACCTTTCACGCTGGCCTCTAATAAGCACTGCACAAACAAACGAATTATTGTTATAATTCAAATGTTGTCCATGAAGTAAATAACAATACAACTCAATTCAAATGTAATCTACTATCTTAATTATGCTACTTCTAATGTGTATGCATCTAGTTAATCTAAAGTGCATGTTTGACGCCGTCATATCTTATCAATAACAAAACTTTCACAAATGTTACGTTAGCAATTTAGTCTACGTGTCAGGTCACAGATGAAAGAACATGAACAGCTTCACCCCAAACTAGTGAAATGATCCAGAAATAAACAAGCTTGCTGATTTCATGTTTGAAATGGAAACTGCAGGTTTTCCCTGAAAGTAACTGTCATGGTGAATCAGTCATACTTGTGCATTCCATGCATGTGATGAAGTACTTTACTTTACACATTACAACTTTTACATAAGCTAAAGATCCCCTGCAGACATAAAAGTGTAAATTCTGGTCCTTCTCCCTCATTAACATAGATATACGTATATAGTTATTTTTATATACTGGACGCAGTGAAAAGTCGTTAATTAGTCTATGTGCGTTGGATGTTTCAAGTTCCCACATCACGCTTGTGTATGATGTGTATTGAACCATAGCTGACTTCCAAACTCTTGTACGTGCATGTTTTAAGGTTTGAGGTGAGCCCTTCAGTGGCTGAATTCAAAAACAGCCCTCTGGTGTCAAACTCTGCCAACATCATTCTGCACAGTGAAGGTCAAACATCCAAGTGAAGCAACAATAAGCACAACACACACAAACACGGCCATTTCAGGTCTCCACTCCAGCAGCCGAGGTAACTTCAGCGGCGGCAATTGCAGCGCTAATGCACATCCCTCAATTGTCTCTCCTGTTCGACCTTGTCTATTCTCTGCTATTTTAATAAACACATTCACGCCGGAGTCGTTTCGCATCTCGCTCCCATTCAACATCTCTGCGGCTCCTCTGTGTGTTGCTCTGCGGATGATTCACCCAGCCTCTCACCGGAGGCTCATTGTGAACTTCAGAACACATCAGACGTCAGACACAGGAGCCGTCAGCTCTCATAATGTCAGACCGGAGTGTGCACGGGCATGAGATCCATTCCTCCCCACCCTACTCTCTCTCTCTCTCTCTTTTGCTCTCTCACTCACTCACACACAGAACACACACACTTTACCAACGAGGAGAAGATTCGTCTGAAAATCCTCTGAATCCTAGGCTGCCACTTTTCAGGTGGTCACACACAGATTTACCGGTGTAACTTCAAATGATGTGAAATTGGCAAAATATTCATTGGAAATAAATCTGCATGCATCAACAAGTCATTCAAAGAGAAAATATTAATAACTGCTTCCTTTTTAATGAAGATATTGAGGCCACAGCCATCCAGTGTGTTGAAGGAGAGGTGTAGGTGGTGGGGGAAGGAGGGCATCTGAGTGTTGTTCTTTTGCAGCTATGGGGCGACGCTCTGTATCTTTTCTTTTCACTGCGAATGGAGTGAAATGTGATCACGTCGTGGTGAAGATTGCTCTGAAAATGCAGCGTTTACATCACGGTGTGCTCAAAGGGAACAAAGAGGATTTTTTTGCGCATACATTTTCTGTCGTCATCAGAGCACTACCAGGCTGTGTAAGAAAAAAAAACACACAGCGCACACTTGCGTCATCTTCTTGTGCTCGCGCTCAGACGTCACAGTTACATTAATTCAGTCAAATCAGAAGACGCTCGTGGAGATTATTCTGGTGTGTCGGTGTTATTTCAGATACATGTTAGTTTGGTTAAGCCCCATGCAGGCGGGGGGTGGGACTATTGGCATGTCTCATTTCAGTCAATTTAACCTCTGCTGTCTTTCCTCTGACTCATTTATCTTCTGTCCTCTGTCTCACAGTGTCTCTTACTGATTTCCCCTCTCAGCCTCAGGTCCCCATGAATATTTAGCATCGTCACACGCACGCAGTGCGCGCTACGCCCTTACATTTCGCTGCCTAATCCTCGTTTCAAAAAAGGGATTTAACCAAAAAGTGAATTTTCTACCTCCTTCTTCGCCGCGCACGGGTACAAAAATATCCATCGTAGTCTAAAAATAGCCCTGTTCTACTCTAGACACACTGGAGGCATATGCTGTGGCGAGGATGCTGCTCTCTTTCCCTCTCTTTTCCAGCCGGATCTCTCTCCCTGCTTTACTCTTTTTCTTTTTTTTTTTTCCTCTTTCTCTCCTCTCTCTTTTCACCCACTCAAGGTCAGCGTGACCCCGGCAGAGGAGGAGAGATTTTGTGAGAGAAAGAGAGACGGGGAGAAAAAAAAGGAAAAAGACAGACAGGAAGCGTCAGTGGGTGCGAGTGCCGAGATGAGTAACAGGAAAAACCAGGCGAGGAAGTGATGGGCTAATCTGTGTTTCAAGACCTTTCCTCACATTGTCTCCAGAGCTGTCAGGTGGGAGCAGGGAAGTGAGAGTTGATGAGCATTTTTTTTTTTTTATCTTACATAACAATCATCAGGTCCGCCAGCAGACTCACTCTCTTCCTATTTTCTCCTTTTGTCCTCTTCCCGATTTATCCAATTGCCTCGCTTCCATCACTTTCTTCCCCTGCCCTTTCACTTCTCCTGTCTCACTGATGTGACACAGACACTCGACCGTTAATCTTTTCCTCTCTGTCACACACACACACACACACACAAACACACACGCACACACTCTCACTCTCTTTGAGTTCAGACCTATTAGTGCGAACGGTACTTGCTCCCTCTGCTGGTTAGCGCACATATCCTTTCATCTAAATTTAATTTGAAGGGAAAATTGTCATCGCCGCAGTAGATATCAGACATCTTTAAATAACAGGCCAGTGCCGATATCTCCGGATTTTCTAGTGGAGAGTTTGCAGAAGGTCAGTGAAGCTGTCGAAAAACCTAAGGATGTGCTGATTGTTCAGAATCTCTTAAAATAGAATCTAAATTTGTTCTGGGACAAAAAAAACTGCCCGTGCTCCGTCCTTGATCAAGGTCTAACCCGGATAGTTTCAAGGCCTGAATGTGCAGAAATAGTGAGAGTTTCTTTATCTTTATCTAATGAATCATTACATCACAATCAGTCTCTATCCAGCCACAGTCAGAAAGCCAACCACCTTTCACATCTGTCCTTATTCTAACCCCCACACTAGCCTTCATGGTAACCACGATTCATCTTATGAATATGAGAGCGTAGCTTCAAGAAACATGTCACCACACGCTGGAAACCAGCTCTTTTATTTCACAAATCTGTTCTGTCAGGTAACATGTTTTCCAAAAGACTGGAGTATTTTTTTTCCAAGACAATAAAACCCCACTCTACTCTTCCCTCCTCCAGTCTCTCATAATCAGGTCTTGATGGGCTGGGACTATTTATAGCTTGTTCCACTGGCAGTGAACGAGTCCTGTTGGGATTGTATGCAGATCTTGATGTTACGTAAGAAAAAAAAAACGAAATGAAAGAATTTGGAGTGTGTTATATCTCGCCCTGCATTCGGCTGCCACGTTTATTCACGGAGCATTAAAAGGCATCTTATTGTGACTGCGTGGTCACTAAAAGGAAACCGCTTGGTTAAAGATGCTGAGCAGGTGCGAAACACATGCATGCACGAAAATCACTCAAACGTCAGTCGGCCTTTCTTGCTCTCTCAGAAGTCTTTTGACTATTAACATCTGCGTCTGATGTGACTTAACTTCCCAGAAAACCTTCGAATAGCCAAACTTTTGATTAGATGTTTTGATAACTGAGAAATCCTGTTATTTGTTCATATTCCTCTTCGTGAAAAAACACTAAAAACTGCCGTAAAATGTGCCGACGTGGCCATTCAAATACACAGCAAACACAACACTTCCCTCACTGGAGAATATCATAATATATAGATCTGATGGAGCTGCCAAAATATCTGCTATTTCCACACACGTCAGCAGCAGCCGCCGCAGCAGCAGCTCCACAGACTTTATATAGCACACCGCTGCATGGATTTCTGCCGTGCTGGAACCCCTAAGACTGATTGAAGCTCTGGCCTGGATTGAGAGGAGTTATTTCTGGAACACATTAGCGTTCGGGGAGGTAATTGTCTCCTCTTGAGCTTTTTATCACCGAGAGAAGGATTTCAACGAAACAAGAAAAGAAAAAAAGATGGGAGGGAGCAGACGTCCTACTGTACCGTGCAGGTACACCGAGTCACAGGAGCACAGACGTGCGGTACCTCGCAGAAACACCGATGCGTTAGTGGGTGAACAGGTGATGCAGGGAAGACGTGATGAAGACACCCTTGACTTGCCGCTCATTACAGTATTAGTACAAGTTTAGATTTCACCTCAAAGTGTGTCTATATAAAAATGGTTACTTACCTGTGTATATGTGTGTGTGCAGTGTGTGTGTGTGTGTGTGTGTGTGTGTGTGTGTGTGTGTGTGTGTGTGTGTGTGTGTGTGTGCGTGCGTGCTTGTTTCTGTCTGAGTGACAGGCTCTCATCACTGAAAAGTTTTCCACGCAGCGGGAAAGTCGATCCCCCTGCCGTCGCTCAGGTGACAGCCACAATGAAAGCGGCTGTATTTATATCGGGACACATGACAGACTGCAGCCCCTCCGTCATGAAGCTGATGGATACAGGAGCCAGATTTGGACTGAATGCACGCATCCATTTTTAATCTGCTCAACCGGGGTCACACACACACACACACACAGAGCACGGCCTTAACAGGTTCCAGCTTCACCTGCGTCTCACCTGTGAACCTCCACCAGCTACAAAACACTTTATACACACATCGGCTGGTGTGGTGACTCTGTGGTGCCCTTTGTTTACCCTTGCCCCTCAAACATCCTGAGGTCCACACCTGGACATAATGTGAGCTGGGAGTGAGACACTCCTCCTATTCTGGGATTGATGCGATTGATGCTTTTCCTCACCATTGGCTCCGATTGCATCCCGAGCTGTCTATAGCGGGGGATCTGTCTTCGATTTCCACTCGTGTTTAAGGAGTTTTGTCAAGGCCCCCTTGAGACGGTGTATGGGAAGTAAAATGCAACTGGACTAAAACATATTGATGACTGCATTTGTGTATAAAAAAATTCAAAATCTTAACAAGTATATTCGGAACTTCAGATAATTTTTTTACACTGCTTGCACTGGTGCACCTAAAAGTTAGGGGGCACCAGCACAAAATGTAGGCACACCGATAATATATTTTTTAATTTAGTGAATATTTTAAACGTGAATGAATTGGCTCACATGCACCCAGCCGGTGCTTGTTAAAAATATTTTTACAAGCTAAATTTTTTTAAGCCAACCTGCTGAATTTCAGGCGCACTGGTGCCACCGATGAAAATAGTGGCACCCTGGAGCCCTGAAATGTGTCTAATTTCTAGTCAAAACATCTTATTAGTCTTAATATAAGAGACAAACATAGGAAAAGTAACATTTCAGCGAGATATATGACTTCTTTTTTTACCATTTTCACTTGTTCCATTGGTAGATAGTTGTTTTAAAATGGTATTTTTCCCAGTGCATTAGCATCATTTTGCTGAAACATGTTTTATCATCATAGGCTCTTATGTGTAAACTTTTGTTTTCTTCAATAAATGAGCCTCTGTGTAATATAAAACGTGTTCTTGTTTGTATTCCTGAACAACAAAACAATTAAAGTCAGCTTAAATCAAGCCATACTGACATCTGGATAGTCTGGATACATGATGCTTCTCTCATGAAAAAACACCCACTTTTAACAGCAAACAATAAGCAATAAACACTGTTCAGATCTACTTCTATGTTTCACTTAATTGCAAAGGTGTGAGGAAACGGCTCTGATGCTTTAATTTGGTGAACTAAAAGCTTATGAAACAATCTTACAGCGTGCTCTTGTGCTTTTTGCAAAGTTCAATGTGCAGACTTACGTGCCCGAAGACTGACTTCACTATGGGATGGAGACTAGAGTCGTACTCGGACGCGGTTGCGCTCAGCCTCTTGGATTTGTGGCTGGCTGCGGGCTGCGCCGGGGCGCTGGTCGCGGGCGGGTCGGAGCTGAGGCTGGAGAACGACCCGCTGATGACTCTCTCCCTGGGCTCGAAGAAGAAATCCGCGTCGTCCGCCTGTTTGGGATAAGATGGGGTTGGAGAGGTCCTCCTGTCCTGCCGGGAGCCGCCCTGGTGATGCGCTGCAGGAGGCGGCTCACCTCGAGAGGAGTCGTGGTGGTGATGGGAGTGCTTGGTCCTGGTGGGCTTGCTGCGCTCCTTCTGATGCCGGCTTGTCCTGTGCCTCACGTCCTCCTGGGCGTCATCCAGGTGACTCGCCTGCCGGTGAGAGTGGTGGCTCCTCTGCGCGCGGTGCTCACCTTGATTCCGAGAGTCCGCGTGTCTCGGCTGGCAGAGGGGTCTCCGCGCGCTCGTCTCGCACTCCTCCGTCCAGCCTGCATCCTCGCTGCCTCCAGCTCCGGCGGGCTGATGCTGAGGAAGCTGAGTGCGGTGGCTCCGGTGGTCTCGTGGAGCGCTATTGGAGTGTGCGGACCTGCGGTTGAGCCCCGATGATCTCAGCAGAGAGGTGGTGGACTCGCTTTTGGGCAGAGAGGAGCTCATCGTCCTCCTTCTCTCGCTTGACGGGCGAAGTGATGAAGCTGCTGGAGGCTGGAGGTCGAGTAGAGGAAAAGGAGGCAGTCCTCCGCCACATGCAGGTGTTGAGCATCAGTGGGACCCCGCGCTCTTTAATCCACGCGCGCACACTCCAGCATCACCGTGATGGAGCAGCAGCCACCTGACTGATGTGAGGTGCAGCCTGATGTGGCAGCCGGGCGGTAACTTTGGATGGCGGCACTGTGTTGCGCTGCAGCGTGCCACGCGCAGTACACGCGCAAAGTTCAATGAGACCCACGTCACGGATCCATCTGTGGCGTAATGAGCCGCCTTGATTAATCTTCCCTCTCTGTGTTACCACTGCAGAGCTCCTGCTTGAGCGTCTCTGCTATATGTTTACACCTTTAAAGGAACACTTCGCACAAATATGAACATCCAGTCATCATCTACCCTAAACATGGGGACTTGTTTTAAAATGTAAAACACAAAAACATGAAAATGGCTCCATATAGCTAGCTTGGTGTATTGAAAGTCTCTGGAAGCGCAGAGATCCCAAAATGATTTTGAAATTAGTTATTTACACCCAGGACACACAGTTGACCTTATGCACTGACTTCAGATGGGGTGCATGCTAACAGTTTTAGCTTAGCAGCTGCAGTGAAGAATTCAGAGTATAAAAGGTTGTAATAACGTCTCTTCAAATCATTTCAGGTCTTTGGGGTCTTCTGGGTCTCAGATTACGCCAAACAAGCTGTATGAAGCCATTTAATATATTGTGTTGGTTCTCTTTCCCCTCCTAAGTCTTTATCTACTTCAGTTGTTTAGGAACACGCTGTTTTGCTGTGAAGCCCTGGAAATGTTTTGTGGGCTACGAAACATCACCCCACTTTCAACTGGCATCAGAATGAGTAGATACCTTTAATTTTTGGGTGAACTCATCCTTTAACGTCTGTGGACGGAGTCCTCTTCGAACACGTCAGAGAGTAGCCCGTCTGTCTCCAACAGATTTGAAGCACAACTGTACGTTTTCTTAAACTAGACACAATTTGAAGGCTCAGAATCAATGCGGGATACACACACAATAACGTAAGATTCATGCAAATGTGACAATATAAGAGCCCCCAAAAATGTTCAAGGATGACACAAAAAGGATGACAGAGTGAAACCACGCCACACTCACTAGGCCATTTGAGCTATGAATAGTAACATAACCTTGTTGTTGTTAACAGTGAGGCGTTTGTTCATTAGTCAGCTGCAGAATAAACAAACGGGGGGAATGGGATTCACAGAATAGAGAGTAAAATCTTCAAGATTGAAATAAAACAACAAGATTAATTCATTCTAGACGCCAAGCTGCTGAAGGACAGTTGAAATCATAAAGAAAGCAACTAGGTAATTTCTCTTATAACCAGAAATTCATCTGATGTTGGTCAAAGAGGTCTTTTTTGTTGTTCATATTTACATCTTCCCCCTGGCTTTTGTTTTATTTGGATTTGTTAAACTTCAAAAATGCTGTAAATATTCCAGGTAATGTACAGGCAATTATCTGTCTCCCTGCTTATATAAGTTTATTTTATTTTATTGGCGCAAACACAGGAATTCACACTCTGTCAGTGTTCTAACTTTTGCCTGCATGAGTCAAGAACATTTTAACCTACCCGTATAAACAACACAGTTGCATAATCTGGGTATAGCAACGGTGCCAAGGCATGAACGTAATGGAGCATTTGACTGTGATTTTATTCAAAATAATAACAGCAAAGGTTGGAAGGAAAAGGAAAAAGAAAACGAAAAAAACCCAGCTGAAAATAAAAGTGTGCCAGTCTTTCAGTCTCATCCCATCTGCACACCCTGGGTCATAATTCTCACAGCAGATGTCCGGGGATGCAGGGCAAAAAAAGTATGTAATGATGTTAATATACGAGGCCAATTAGACACTCGGGCTCTCACGAACTGTGTTTCGCAGTGCAAAGCTGAGATATGAGCAGATTTTTGCCCTCCTCTCTCTGGGGAATTTTTGTTCTCTGACATCTGTGTCTCTGCCTCCTCTGCTCCAGGGAGAGGCAAAGTATCTTCACTCCACCGCTCCCGAACCCCTCCCACGTCAACATCAGCCTGCTGTAACTCCTCTGCTACCTTTGCCACCAATGCTGAGCCAGTGCTAGTCTGAAAGTCATTATCAGGTGTGACATTACTGACCTCATCGTCCTGGAAACATCCTCTTTTTTCCTGATGTTTTTCAGTTCTACTTTGTGTCATTATATGATGCTCCTCAGAAGCCCCTCCCTCTCTATTTTGCTCTCCCCCTCTGTAGACACTGGGCTGCAGCAGGGGATCACGAGCCTCAGGGTGCAATATGGCCTATTTAATGTCCACAGAGACAGAGAGAGTAAAAAAACAACAGGGGATGTGGTGTGTAAGAATAAACAATATTTAAAAACAGAATCAGAGCAACAACAACAACAAAAAAAACAACACTGGAAATGTTGTTTCCTTCCCTCTCTTTGGGGCCACGTCTCTTTCTATTTTTCTATCCATCCCCCTGATCCCCACCGCCCCGACGTCACCCAGTCCAACACTCAGCGGGGTCAGATGGTCAAACTAACTTTCATGACAAGAGCCGCGGCGCTCACAGCTGCTGCTCCGCGCTCGCAAAACAGCACAGTCGTTGGGAATGAATGTAAAACAGTATTTCTGGATACAGTTCGTGCCCCGAAGGATGGATTAAAAAATCCATGTGCTCACTTATTCTGGAGCACTGTGGAGAAAGAACGCGTCATGCGGAATAAACGTTCTGGGTCCAGCAGAGACAAGGACCCAGACTGCCAACAACAAAATAGATAGATAGATGCAAATGCAGGGGCTGCCATTCAAAGCCAATCACAGCACAGGAGGGAGGAAAGAGTCAAAACAGTCTTTTGGAGGAAAAAAGCTTCCGATGTCCTCCATCCTCATTTTTAATTGTGGTGCATTTAATGGAATAACTATCTAATCTATGTACAAAGTCATTTCATTATTTTTAAATTTTGGCAGATTCAGCCCTCCATGGTAATTGGTTATCACATCAAACAGTGTAATATGGTTATATTTGCTGCTACAAAAGATGATGCCTGCCAGCCTTAGGCTCACCATTAGTCTCACTTTCACTCCCGTTGTTGCCAGTAAATATCAGGATTCTGATGAAATTACAGCCAGGAAATGTAAGATTTTATTACCCTCTCGTATGCTGAGTAAGTTGGTGAGAAAAGATTTGTTTGTTAGTTTTGCAAACATTTTTTCTCTTTTCTTCCCAAGCACTGGCTGCATTCAGGGAAACGTACCAGTCTGTCTGTCAGAATGAGTGTACATTATTATTTTGTCAGTCCAGTCAAATACAACAACTGCAATCCTTGTGTCGAACACACTGAACAGATTTTACTTTATGTGCACTTGATTGTGTTCTTGATATGAAATTTAATCCGTACATTTGAATTGTGTTCATATTTCATCCTAATCAACCAAGAAATTCACAAACAAAGCTAACTCATTCATTCTGTACTCTAATTTTCATTGTGATATTCAGCAGTTTTGTTCAGTTTTTAATCCTAACCGCTCCCTTGTCCCTGACTCTTACTGTATCTATGATCACATCTTGCATCCCCATTAACCTCGTCCCACGGTACAGTTTGGTATCGCTGAAAGATTAATCAGGGGGGTAAATAATTAACCACACAGCAGCTTGGGGAGCACTGGGTGAAGAAAGAGCTCCCTCATCTGAATCATCGCAACATTTTGCCCACTCATCTGATGAGCGTTTTGTGTAGGATGTATCATCGACACTAAAATATGAACCTTGAAATCGATACCTTGATAAAACTCAAGTTTCAGCTTCAGATGAAAGCTCTGCTGTCATCAAAAGGCTGATATGATAATTAACTGGATGCTCCAGTGAACCAAGGCACAGCTCCTTTAAATTAATAATCACATATTTATTGATTAAGTCCGCCATTCCCCCTTAAATGCACAGTATGTTATTTCTGCAGCTCGGGGGTCTGTCTGTCAGAAATGGGAAAATAAAGGATGTAGTTTGGTGACTTCTTGAAGTAGCATGGGATCTTGGGAGTTGTTGCCTTCATTGTTAAACAGCCACCATTGCCAATGAAAATCGATGTGACAATGATTCAGAAACAGTCAGACTTCCTGACTTCCTTCCTTTTACCGTCCGATGTACGATCTGATGTTTCCCCAGAAGTTATAAAGAAAGATGACCAATTAGACGCATCATTACCTTGAAATTGTGTTTAAAGGCAGGAACACACCGGCCCAACCGTTGGACGTCTGAAGCGTTTGGAGAGGGTCGGGAACAAATATGTTTGGTGTGTTCAGCTGCGTCGAAAGCTTTCGGGGCCACGCAGATGTTGTCG
This sequence comes from Sparus aurata, assembly GCF_900880675.1. Lineage (NCBI taxonomy): Eukaryota > Metazoa > Chordata > Actinopteri > Spariformes > Sparidae > Sparus > Sparus aurata. Next base: position 15,232,117 of record NC_044198.1, read on the forward strand.
GATCCGACTGAGCATGCAAAGTCTGACCCCCAATTTCCACTGGATACGTGTCCGCTGCGTTGCAGCTCCGATCTGGTTTTGCTCCGCCGTCCGCCGTCCGGCAATCTCCACCGGATTTGAGTCCGCTGCGGCGCAGTACGGTAGACAGCTGGCTCACAAGGCAGAGGAGTTCCCGCGATAATCACATGATCACTCACGACCGCAGTTATAGGTCTGTGTTATTAAAATCAAGAACACGAAGTGTTCCCGACCGAGGGATTAGCAGAAAAGCTTGTGTTTGTCTCTTTTTTTGAGATTTATGTACTGGTGTCAACACCGAGTGTTTTATTTTGAAAGGTAACCGGATGCTGTTTGTTATTTTAGCGCTTGACTTCCTGTCTGCTCGGTGCTAAATTCAGCTGAATTGCTGCGTCGCACTCCGGAATCCGCCAGATATAGGAGTCCTGCGTATCTGTGCCGGAGGGCGCCGGACTGCCGGAGCTGGGACGGAGCAGATACGCAGCGCAGCGGACCTGGTGGAGATTGACACATTGACTAAAGTGAAACGTATTTGTTCCGCTGGCGTGGCGGAGACGCAACGCAGCGGAGACGTATCCAGTGGAAATTGGGGGTGAGGAGGAGGGCCGTCGGACGTCTGAGCCATTGGATTCTCTGATTGGTTGTGTGCCAGCTGAATGGCCGTTCTGATTGGCGTTGTGCTAGCGAATCAGCGCGATGTGTGGGAGGGGCGGAATACTGTGTGCGCATTGTTTTTCTATGCACTCCGTTCCGTCATTCCCCGTTTTCATGTTTTGCAGTACTGGCACCAGACTAGTTGTTATGTCCGTTCAGGACGAATTAATTTGTGTTCGTTTGGTAATGCCTCGCTGCATGTTTAGTATGCAGCTGTTTTTAGCGGAAATAGTTAAGTTTCGTTTTGATCGAAAGTAAAGAGAGTTGCGTGCACAAGGCTCTCGTTTACAACTCACAACACAAGCGCCATCCGCTTATTGCATCTCGCGCAAGCGCAGAACGTACACGCTACTGTGGAGTAGGCTGCACGTCGAAGCGGTGTGTTCAATGCCGCTTTTCTGCCGAACGGGTCAGACAAGAGGCAACGGAGTGGTCGGAGAGTGGTCGGATAAGGCAGTTGGACGTCTGGGCGGTGTGTGGGGGCCTTAAGATTTACGATTGCGCAAAATAATCATGGTTTTAGCTCAGTTTGGATTCATTTTTTTTGTCAGATGTAATTCTCTTGAAATTAATTCAAGTAACTTGTAAAACATTATTAACGGTAAAAAAAAAAAAAAAAAGAAGAGGATAAATAAACTAAGATGGTAAAATGGATGGATTACACATAAGGGATGGATGTTTGTAAGTGTGTGTGTATGTTTGTGATGATGTCTTGTCATTCCTCGGATCTCAAGTCTGAAGGTCTGCTGGAATCATTTTTGACACTTCCCTTTACAGTTCAGTGCAGCAGCTGTCAGTATTTCGGAGTCAGATTTTCACAATACTGTAAAAAAACAAAAAAAACAAAAAAAAAAAGTTCATTAAAGGTTTGCTTCCCGTGCCAATTCACTCTCAAAAATGACTAATAATTTTGTTTTTTGTGTTTGCTGTCCTCACTCTCATTACCATCTGTTATCAGGCTGACACGCTGGTGTTATCAGCATATTTTATCATTATGTTATTTTAGCATTGGGCAACTTGGCGATTGATGAAGGCAGTGGCAGCAAAAACAAGGCTCTTGCGGACTCACAGCCTGCAGTCGTGTGTTAGAAAATTACATAAACAGTTACAGATCTTGTTGTTACGGTTGTATTGAATCCCAAAGTCAATAAACAACATTCTGTTTACCATTTCTAAGGTGTCCTTGAGCAGTTCATCACCTCGGAATATAAACTTGTCATCAAACTGTGGCCTGCTGATGGATGAGCGTGTTGAATTTTATGGATACCAAAGCACTGCTTAGATAAACTTTATAAAAGCAGTTCAGAGACAGATGGCAGTAATCACATGGCCATGTGATGTCTTCTCGGTTGTTTTATCAATTTTTTGCGGTCTCTTAGAGGTTAGAAGTGAGTGAGCAGTAGGACAGTCTTATAGTAGTGCATGTGTTACTCTTCTCTCTGGTTTACTTTTACCATTTGCTTTTTTAATCTTTCTGGGAAGAGGATGCTTTTGTTTATCAAGGCACTTATTCATTTCCAAGTAACATTGTTATGGGTTTTAACAACTTTGTATAGTTATCATTCCACTGGAATTTTAGTGATCTTGTTTTTTACAAAGAAGTTTTAACAAATACAACCCACAAGGCAGCAAAAGAATTCTTGATAACATTGAGCTACTAAATGTAACATTTCATCTCCCCCCTACCATTGCATTCACATTACGACACCGCTGTTGTTCGAGTCATCTGTGTCAGTTTGTGCACGAGCTAACGTTGCTAATGGTGCTTTCAGCCGGAATGCAACAATGGCACCGCTGCGCTCTTGAACCCATTATTTCTAATGGCTTGTGCCGCACCATGGCAGGTTTTCGCTTTGCTGAGCAAAGCGGCGGGCAGCACCCACCCACCGGCCAGCACTGTGCTGAACCCCGCGGCAAGCACAGCTCAAACTGCATCCTGTCTGAAGGACCAAGAACTCGCGCTAACGTTAACATTGCTAAAGCTAGCTAGCTAACGTTAGGGCCAGACAGTTTGCTGGAAACACACTGTTGAACTCAGCCGTTCTTGTGTTTTTTCTCTACAAACTGGCAACTACCAAGACTGTTGATCGCTGACAAAACACAGATACTACTTGATACAAACAACGTTAAACTACTGACTCACAAACCTCGTCAGAAGCTGGAACCACCCGTCAGAATTCTTACACGGACAGAAACAAAACAATCATTTTGGACCTGACAGACATTTTAGAATGCAGGTTGTGATTAATAACCTTAATCACATTCTTAACAAATTCTCCAGGTCCAGATTTCTCCTGGTAGAAACCATGAAACTCTCATAAACTCATTTATGTAGATATTATTTTGGTATCTGTATCAAATAACGTGGCACGGGAATCACTGGATTTGATTCCTTTTGAATCTTTGTATCCCGGCACCAGTCGTGTCTGGTCACAGTTTTCCACCCGACATCGGCGCTGAGGTGTGTGGCGCCACAACCTCGCTCATTGTGTGTGACGGGGAAGGAAATCACAGAACAAAGTGCCAGCAGTTGTTTTTTTTTTATTTCAACTGGACAGACTAAACTACTGTGTGTGTTCATTTCTCCAGTTTGTTGTTGTTATTTCCTTTTAGAAATGACAGTACAAGTAATGTTTAAATGTCTGAATACAAAAAAGCTGAGGTCGAACAAAGTGCCACTTTGCTATATATCTACAGGCTTGCGATCCTATAAACTCCATTACCTAACCCTAATCCCACTTAAAGTCCCCGCAGGTGTTTTCAATTATTCTGTCTGATTAGACCTCTGCTCAGTTCGATGGTGGGCACAGCTCTTCTGGGGTTTTAAACATCGTCAGTCAGAGCCCATATTTAGCCGAATGTGGTCCACATGCTCATGAGTGTCCTGCCCTTTTCATTGAGGATGACCTGGCAGCTAAAATCTTCTCAGGAGAGGAATAAAAAAATTTGATTTCAAATACGTTTTCTGAGATATGATGCCAGTCATCTCTGCAGCAGGGGGTTTCGTGTGATGACAAGCTGGGCCAGGTTTATTGACATTTTGGAGAGAACAGCCTGACCCCTGCAAGCCTTTTGGCAATTTACATGTAGTGTAGCACTGACGTCGCAGTGGCATTTTAAACATAAGAGTCAAATTATGCTGTAACATAACGGGTGTGTGGGGTACTTTATAGTTTATTAGGCCCATCGCACTGACGTACTGTCAAAAAACCAAAAACAAAGCATCCATTTTCTTGAGATGACTGTCTGAATGGGTGGATATAAGTGCATGGTGCTCATGTGCTTATTTCCAATCAGCCACAGCTGTATGAGGGAGGTGTTAATTCCTCAGGGCTTAAACTGCTTAATTTCCACCCACTCCAATAATGGCTTCATCCCAGCAAATGGAGGGCTGGTGCAGTTCACTCAGCGTGACTGTTACCAGTCACAGCAAGTGAGTTTCACTTTGAATGAGGTGGATAAAAGGAGTGAAATAAAGATTGCTGCAACTCACTTCTGATTTTTTTTATCATCTTATTTTACTATTGAAGAAATAATGCAGCTATAAAAGGGGGAAATCAGTTTAAATGTTTATTTATGTACCAGTCATAAATAAAACCAGCAATTTTTCAGCTAGATTTCATTCTTTTTCTGTTTTTTTCCTTTCCTTCAGTAAGTTATATTCTTCTTGTGCATGTAAAGGATTTTAGCAGTTAAAAAGGCCAAAGTCCACACCAACAGAAGCTCCTCTTTCCCACAGAAAACACTGCTTGTGAAATGCCTTGTCAGTAGTCTCACCTTAAATTCCGTGACTATATGACATCACAATACAATCACCATGTCACACATTTACATAACCTATGCCGAGCCACTAGTCTGGCATGTAGGAACTCAGTTAGCACAGCTGCTCTGTTGTTAAGGGCGCTGGCTCAGGCGTGCCTGAGCTGACCAATCTGAACGTTCAGGCTTAAAAATGTTATCGTATTTCAAGTTTATGCTTTTTTGCAATGTTTACACTTCTTTAATTTATTAGCAAAAGTGGCAATCAGTGATAGCAGACAATATATACATGTCAGTAATTTACATGAAAATGTAGTCCATAATATTGTTTGTATAATAATGTATTCTGTCTTGTTTTTTTAAGCATTAGTTTAGACAAAACATAGCTGCACAAATCTCCTGCAGTGACTTGGTTTGAGTCTACTTTTGGGATGATGTATTACCCAAGAAATCTATGTGTAATCCAAATCATCTTGAACTTCCATTTTTGCCCAAATGTTACATCTCGCTCTGTCTTTTGGTTCATCGGGGGGGGTGACTCAGCCAGACGAAAACAGTTTTAGAATTATTTACGCCTCAGAGGAAAACAGCAATATTTTGGTCACTCGTCTGTCACTCATGAGCCTCAGAGTGCACAGTAACAAAGACGAGACATGTGACTGTTGGGGGCCGTTAATCACCCTCTCTCGAGCAACGTAAGGTGTAAAGGTGACACATTGCGACAAGAAAAAAAAGAAACATCTGTGATTGAATGATGCACTAAAGGTGCAGTGCACACATGCTGTAGGATGGCGGATTTGAGTCAACAGGGGCTGGCACGGGTGGGCGGGGGGTTTTGGTTTGACGCAGGGAGGGCAGAATAATAACTGTGCACTATTTATAGGAACACGACCTACAGTATGGTACCCTTGCAAAATATGCTGCTGCACCATTTCATGAGCCGAGCAACTGTGTAGATATACATTATGTATTGGCCTGTTTATTACTAAGATTAATTAGCTTCAGAATTCAAAATAAATGATTCAACTTCTTGTGATGCGGTCCTGTAGGCATGCCCACGCTACTATGTTCAGAGGAATAGGTCTGTGACACTAAGTAAATGCAACAATAATCAACATTAATATGCATGTGTTTTCTGGCTATGTTTTCTATTTACAGGTCATCGTAAAGGTCATTGGTGACTCTTTAACATTTCTGCTGTGTGCATATTCAGCAACAACAGATGCAATGGCAGATATTTGTCCCATAGAGTAAGAGATATGAGTACTTTTGTCTTTCATATAACATGTTTGACATTTTGCAAACATTTAGATGAGTATTACTATAAAAGTCCAATATTCATGTTTACTGAATCCTACCCTCGGCCAAAGAACAGAGACAGCAGAGACGTGACTGGCCATATCGTATCCATATAGGCCAACAACAATACTTATCACCCATCTACAAGGCAGTACTGAGCTCCCTCCCCAGACAGCTAACGCCTATTCACACCTGGGCTCACCTAGTCCGAGCAACCCACATGAAGGCTGCTTGGGTCAACGACCAACAAGTGGCCCTAACAACTCTGAATCTCACTCAGAGCTCACGCGTGTCCTTAACGAGTCTGTAAGGACACTCCCACACAGAGTTTAAAAGTTTGCTACTCCCCTCTTGTTAGTTAAGTCAAGAAACTGAGACACGTTCAGCTGCCTATGATACGGCAATTAGAGTTAGTGTGACCTGGATGACTGAGAACCTTCATCAACATCGAAGATGTTGCATTTACCGCCTTCTTCAAGATTTGGAAATATGCCTCAGTACTCTGATCTACTCCTGATTCCAAGAAGAGAACTTCCACCCAGCCCTCATTACATTGTTAAATAAATCTACCCTGCTTGATTCTATGCTCTGAGAGAGCCTGAAGGCCTCTCTCAACAGTCTCTGCACACTACGCTTCTGATTCTTTCTGATTTTCTTCCGGCCTCTACAGCACAGTTAATCACCATGGCCAGAAGAGCTAGAATCTAATCTTGCCCTTGCAAAAACACTGCTCATGTGCTTCCAAATATCTCTGTTTTTTCCTCCCTTACATCTTTCCTCCACTGCCTGCTTTCCTGGAATGACTTTATCTCGGCTCTGATTCTAATTACTTCAACCTCTTTTTGGACAGCCTGTTCACCGTGCTGTGTGACTCTCCCCACGCCGATAACATTGGGGTTCTTTCTCACAGTCACTTCACTTCACATCTCATCTATACATTTACCACGTACTCGAAAACTATGCCTACTCGGAGGTGAACTCTGAACGAATGACCAGACTGAGAATCCAACAATCTAACAATAAGTCCACTTTTTTTTAACGTCCACCAGTTTTACATCACCATGTTTGTTCTCAAACCACCTTGCATCTTTGTATCTACTATCTGCGGTGCCTTTCACCGAGGCATTAGCCCAGAGCTGGATTTGGCCCCTGGATGCTGCACGGTGGCTGCCCAGTGCTCCTCAGGGTAGGTTAAATGCAGACCAAGTGTCATACTAAAGAATCATCTTTGTCTTCTTTTACTACTTGTAAGAGAACTGTTTTCCCACATCTAGGCTACTCTCATTTTCCCATCCCTCCATATCTCGAGTTGCCCTGCACCGTTGTTGTGTATGTAACTGTTCATCCTCACGCCACAAACAAACAAAGTGCTGTCTTTTTGTTTTCTCTTATGTACTTACTGTCAGTGGGAGCTGATGGACACTTCAGCATATCTCCAGTTGTATCACCCTTAAGAAAAGCTTAATTTACATCCTGACAGGATGTAAAACCGAACACAAAGGACGTATCAGGTCCTTGCCAGTAAATTTACGGTTTTAAGGACACAAAAGCACATCATAAAATGCTCCTAACATGAGTGTAATCCTGCCAGCTTCCACTCCCCGTACTTCCCCCCAGCTACGTTTCCTGTTTTCCTCTCTTTCCCAACTCATTATCTGGAGAGACTGATCTCTCACATCTAGCGGTATCCTCTCGCCTCTGAATCTCCTCTACAACCAGTTCCCTCCTGCTGTTACTTTGCTCCATGTAGGTCGTCACTGCCGGTGCTGTCGTCCTTGGTCCTTCATCCTTCGAGCATCTCATTGCATGTTTAAATATACAACATTTCCTGGCCACTTACAAATCTAAGAGCTAATCATTCTCTACCTTCGAATTAGGAACTTCATTCAGTCTCAGGGACAGTAACAATACTGTCAGGAGAGCGAACTGCAGAAGGTCTGGTGTCTTTGTACTCTCCTTGTCATCCACTATCTGCTTTCTCAGCTCCAGAATATGGTCCTTATAAACACTGGTGGACTCATGGGTGGGTACAGGGGTAGGCAGTTGATCCCTTGGTGGCCCCCTGTCCAAAGAAATGCTGCGAAAGTGCCATATTAGATGCCCCCTATGGTGGATAAAACATAATTAACCTGCATCCTCGCCCTCTTTATTGAGCTGTCAATCTCACTTAACTTACTCACACCGCTTCTGAGATAGAACTTGTCTACACCAAAACCTATACATTGGTGATGATGTTTCAGAGATGTATGCAACTGTAAATATATACACTATCTCCCCCTTGTGTTGAAGCTCTAACTGGCCACTATACCAGCAAAGGACAGAATGCATTTAAATCATATCAATGTGCTCTCCTTCAACTTTGAAATGAAGTCTGACAGTCGGGTGTCTGGCCAGTCACTGTACCTTATTCGTTTACAATTTTGATAAGCTAATGATATTAAACATAAAGGAAGAAGGATCCAGACAATATAGATCAAGTAAATTGGTGTTGTCCTTTAAAGACAGATTGTTAATTCAGTTTATTCAGTCATTAAACAATCAAGATTTTTTTTTTCTCTTCTGATTAACTTGCTGTAAACTAAGACTTGATTCACGGTTACTATAAATAGTAATGCCAGGGACAAAAGAGCTCACCCATGGTTTCCCTGAGGGTCAGCACCCTGGAAAGTGACACTCGATGCCACCTTTGCCAGAGCGTATTCAGCACCTTGTTCAGCACTCGACCACGGGGGACAGGGGACCATACCTGCAAGCTAAAGGCACTGAGAATCTCTGGTGTGACGGCCCTGTGGCTCTGCCAAGGCTGATGCTTGTGTTTGTGTTTTGCGTTGCCCTTCAGATCCGGATAGGTCGATATCATATGAGTGCAGCCGAGTGCGCATGGCCAGTCCGTTCAGTGTGCGTTTAGAATCAGCTGGCCCCGTTCCTCACCTCTCTTTCTCCTTTCTCACACCTTTTCTTTAGCTTAGTGACACTACACATTCACACATCCAGGCAGCAACACTACTGGATTTATCCTTTAAAGCTTTTAGTTCATTTATTTTTCTCAAATCTATTGACATTAAAGGTGCAACATAAAAAAATGTTTTCAAAGAATAAAAGATGTCTGTGTATTGTGTTGCAGAGATATTTACATAAATTAGCATGCTAACCAGCTAGCCGCAGCCTGTCTGACCGACCTCCGAACAGTCCAAAGCTCCTGTGCCACCGGTGTAAATACCAACTTGCCAACTACATGGCCACCTGGGCTAACTAGCAAATGACAACCACAGTCATAGATATATAAGGAAAATGCAGTTAGTATTTACTGAGGTAATATGCTGCTCCTTAGTTGTTTTGAGTATGACTTCCCGTCCTTTGTCATGGCTTAAGAGCCGGGTCGTCACAGTAGCTAAAGCCCACCAGGGGCTATAAAAAGGAGCATGAAGAGTAAACAATGATATAATAGATATTGCAGCACCTGTAACACATAATTCAAATATATTACGATCCATTTCCCATTTCCCCGACGGGCAAACCATGTGCAATTAGCCGATGGATTATCAAATTGGCTTTCCTCCATGCTGGCTGGCAGCTTTGGCAATCTAGCGGCCCCCATGCTCAGTCATGTTGCCCACTGCTCTTGTTACCTGTGTGGCTGAAACTGAAAGTGTCGAACTTTGCGGGCCTTCTAAGCTTGGATCAAGAAGTTAAAATAAGTCAAGTTGGAGACTAAGGTATTGGCAGCCATGCTGACTTCATGAAACCAATGTTTTTCAGTCTGGGCTTCCGCCACTTTACACAGCTTAAGGGTAGACCGGCCATCTGGAGATTCTGGGTGAGATTTGGGCTCAATGTGCTACAACATCAGAAACACAGTAAAACCTCACCTTCTGTGTGGTAGACCTGCTCTATAGTAGTGCGGTCGACCAGCTCAGTACAGGTGTGTGAGAGGTGCTCGGTGACAACATCTCATAGACTTCCAAGACGTTTTTGGAGGTAGACAGAAGTATTTCATCGATAAGACACATGTGTACCTGTATACGACCACAGGGCCTTCAAAGCTTGTCAAAAAGTGTTAGTAAAAGGAATTGTTTTATTATATTTTCAATTTAAACACTCAAGTGCAGGTTCTCCGACCCATTTGCTTCCACAGTTGACCAAGTTCAATTTTACTCTTCAACAGATGGTTGTGAAGTTTCAGTTCAAATGATGCAAACATCACAACATAACAACAAATCAATTTAATCGACTCTTTAATGAACAGCAGCATTTCCAAGAGCGCCTGCAGTTATTGTCAAACAGATAATAAAAGAAGTTAATCTATTTTTGTAAACAGAAATGTAATTTTTTATTACAAACGAGTATTAAACTCTCAGATTGTGTCTAAATCTAAATTGTTTTGTGGTTTCTTTCCTCCCCTTTATTTAGAGTCACAAAATGCACAGGTGCATTTGCACAGGTGCATTTTGGGTTTTGTTTTTTTGTTTTACTGCTCCTGGCACTTTTTTCACACTTCACATACTTAACATCATCCTTCACTTGTAACCCAAATGCTGCTGTCTTGTTCAGAAAACATGTCTGATGTCTTTGTTTAAGCATCTCCGTCATACATGATTGTTTCTTACAGGATTATTTTGGGTGCATGTTATCCCTCTGCAGAACTCTGTGGCTTCAACTCTTTCAGTCCAGTTTGATGGATTTTTAAAGGTTTTCTAATGTGTGATGAACTTGTCCTAAGCAGGGTTGGGAGGGTAACTTTAAAAATGCATTTCGACTAAATACCTGTATAAAAAAATTATATTCATTGACCACAATGTTAAAAAAGACGTCATTGAGATATTTGCTTTCACATGTCTAAATGTATCTTTTTTTTCCGTAACTTTACCAGGACAGAGGGTTTTTGTTAATCGTTACATAATCAGTGACATGTGTTCTGTTGAATTGGAAACAGGAAAACATATGAGAAAAGGAAAATGACTCACTTTACAGTTTAATAGTTTCTGTGTCATCATTACTGAAAAGATTGCTTTCATGTGTCCATGTCAGTGATTGAGCTCAGTGGAAATGCACACAGCAGTCGTTATCATACGTCCTACTCACAGCTCCATCCTGTGTAGAAAAGAAGAATTTTCAAGTTGAAAATTGTAAAATGATCAGAGCAGATATTTAGTGTTTGGGGTTGATCACAATCTCCTACTTCTGCGTGACTGAAAATCCTAAATCCAGTTTGTGTGTACAGATTTCTCTCTGGCTCAAGGTACCCTGAACTACAGGCATTTTTAACAACCTTCTACTGACATTAATGACAAAGATATTGTAAAAAAAAAACAACAGCGAGAAACAACACTGTAAAAAAAATTCTGTAGAATTTACGGTAAAATGCTGGCAGCTGTGGTTGCCAGAACTTTACCGTAGAAAATACGGTCACAATATAACTGTAAATTTCACATTAGAGAACTGTTATTTGTTTACGGTAATTTGCTGTAAAAATAACAGTTATCATATAAACCTGTTTACGGTAAATTCTTTTAAAAATAACATATATACTGTAAACCTAATTACAGTCCATCAGTGAAAAAACAGGGTAAAACTGTAAGATATATTACGGTATTTTATTGCAAAGTTCAACTACGGTAAAATACTGGCAGCTGTGGTTGCCAGAATTTCACCGTAAAAAATATGGTACAACACACATGGAATTACAGTTTGTTGGCGTAGATTTTACAGTCAGCAAATGCAAATGGTAAATTATAAAGGAAATAACCAATTAAGCCCATTGTAAACCAAAGTACAGACTATAATTGATAAACTTTAAGAACATCTCTTTGCATATACACATTCTCTTTGAAAAACAGAACTTGTCTAGTATACTCACAAGGCAGTGTTGACATCTTCAAAAGACAGTGTGTGTCCATACATATGAAGGATAGTCCATGGTAGAAGAAATAAACATCATGAAAAAAGGAGCCACTTGCCCTGTGTTGATCAACACTAATGAGTCACTGAGTCCAGACTTGGCTGAAGAGGGCTCTTAACATGGACATGGTGTTCAAGAAACTGGAACTTAAAGCATTCAGCAGTCACCAGTTCTGCTTGAAGACTCATGTGTTGTCCATCTGGTGTCCACTGTAGACTGGCACGATCCTCTCTGCAGCCAGAAAAAAGAAACAAAGCAAAGGTTAGATTGATGCAGTGCCTGAGCATGATGCCTACAGAGATAAATTCAGCCTTCTGCTGTTAAACTGAGCTCCAATGAGCTATACATAGAATGAAACCAGTACTCTGGTATATAGTTTTTCAGGTCATCAGGAGTATTTCATTTATTTTATTGTATTAGTGTGAAAAGTAGAAACAGTCACTTTTCAGGACTAAGTGATCATCACTATTTGTTTCACCCTTGTCGAATTGCAGCCTAAATCCTGAATCCTGTCCATAATACTGATTTTTTTTTTTCTACTGTATGTTTGTATGAAGCTGTTGGCACTGTTCACTTGAGGGAGATCGATTGAGTGTAGTTTGAGTGCTTGCATCTACTCATTTGCTACACTGACATAAACCATAGCTTACCTCTAATTAGCCTTGACAAGACTGGTGTTTGAGTCATTGGGTCCAGACTTGACTGAAGACAGGTGGGACAGAGTCTTATACAGACATGTTACAATGTTAAGGAAACTGGAACTTTGGGCAGGTGTTGTCATCATTCCTGCTTGAAAATTCACCAGCAATCTTCAATCAGGTGTTTACTGTGGACTGGCATGAATCTCACTGCAACCAGACAAAGAAAGACAACAAAGAAAAAATTGTTAATGATAATAATGATAATTATTATTATATAGCACTTACACTGTTGCAAAGTGCTTCCCGCAACAACAACAACAAAAAACAAAACATTAATTAAAGAAGTTGGAACAGAAAAAAAATTAAATGGTGAATGAAGAGTAGGTTTAAAAAATCTCATAAAAAGGCCATCCTATAAATATGATTTCAGGAGGCGCTTAAAACAGTTAACAGATTTAGCAGATCTAATAGATTGAGAGAGACTGAGGGAGAAACTGTGGAGAGTGACTACAGCTGAAAACACACAATCCTTTGGATTTGACATCGAATCAGTGATTTTGATTTTTTTAAGGATAGTTCCGAGGATTTACCCTTAAGGAACTCCAGATAACAGGGTAGTAGACATATATGGGGGACATAATTATTGATGTGGCCATGTAAGTATTTGACAGGTATGAAGAAACAAAAAAATTTAATGGCAGCACCAGTTCAGAAGCTAATCTATTTAAATGTACTCACTGAAGATGAGTGCTGATAACGATGACGACGAATCAGAGTACTGGCCATACCGCATTCCTGCAAAGTTGATTGCCTTACATTATCCAGCTGCACCGTGCTGTGGAGAAGGTGAAATTATTTGTTAAAAAATTGTATGGCTAAGGTGTTAAAGGGATCATTCTCACTTGTTATGTTATCTTTGAATTCGCCTAGATCAAGTGTCAATAAATGTTTCCTTCGTAATACATCCAAGTCTCCTTGTATCATCTTTTATTAAGAGTAAACCAGTTTCTCCATTATCAAAGTCTTAACCGACTTGCTACAGAAGTTACAGCTAAACATTTTTCTAGCATTAGCAACGTTAGCTGTAGCTAACGTTAGCGACTTCTCAGAGCCCTTAAGTGACTCTTTTATTCGGCAAAAAGCAGATAATGACATGTCCAGCAACTTTTAAGATATAGCTACCTTAACTCCTCTGCTTGAAAGTCAACGAATAAGAGCTAACGTGGCTCTGCGGCTAGCTAACGTTAATCAGACAGTCTCAATGAGCTGTGAATGTGCTTACCTGAAGAAGAGACTCTGCTCCTGTGGGCGCGAAGAAATGGCGGTGACCTGAAATTTCAAGCTTCCGTTAACTGGCGGTCCTCTCTCTCTCTCTCTCTCTTCTCTGTCTTGTCTGTCTGTATCTATCTATCTATCTAGCTATCTAGCTGTGTGTCTGTCTCTCTGTCACAACAACAAACACTGCTCCTGTGGGCGCGAAGCAATGGCGGTGAACTGAAATTCAAAATTTCTAGCTTCCGTTAACTCCGTGGTCATCTCTCTCTCTCTCTTTCTCTCTCTCTCTCTGTCTCTCTCCTCAATTCAATAAAGCTTTATTGACACGAACAACTACAAACACAACAACGTTTTCATTGTCATGTTTTACATATAATAAAAAAGGACATGTACAAGAATAAAATAAAAATAGAAATTGTGTTTTCACTATCCAAAAGAAAGATATAAAATAAAATATACTATTATTTTATGGAAGCCCATTTCCGCCACTTGACAAAAATTATGAGATACTTTGACTATCTCATAATTATGACTTAGCTATCTCATAATTTTGACTTGGTATCTCATAATTTTTTTTCATCAAGTGGCGGAAATGGACTTCCATATTATTCAAAAAGGATGTGTTAACAATGTTGCAATAAAACTCTATATGATAAACTCTAATGATTGTTGTAGGCCTATGTTTTCCTGTGGGACAATAAAGTTAATCTTATCTTAATTCACTGTGTTTTGACAATAATACAACATTTATAGTTTTCTATTGCATTAAGTGCTTTGTGTCAGCCCGAACAATGCCCCTTAACTGTGATATAATAAGCACATACCACGGCCTGTCATGATGTATTGCTTAAATATACCATACTTTTTAACATTCTACTTTCTATACAAATGATGGTATGATTTAATGGTTGTGTACCGTAAATGTAAACGTAAACATCAGCAAAATCTGTCATTCAGACAGAATGATACAATGTCAATTTTAGGGTAATTACACGCTTGTGACATTACGGTATTTTACTGTGAATTTAGCAAACTTTTTATAACATTCACAGTAAATTCCATATTTTCTACTTAGTAAGGCCGTAAAATTTAAGTTATTTACTGTTTCTTGATTTACGGTAATTCTTTGTGTAAATACATTTCTTTAATGTATTTACTACAGTGATATACAATTTTTTATTTTACGGTATTTTACTGTTGCTATTGACAGTTTTTTTACCGTAATTTCTACAGACATTTTTTACAGTGAATACATTCCTTGATTGACACTGTTTGCAGGCTAAAGTTCTTTGGGTACAGAGAATCGTTTGAAATGTTTAGTTAAAGGTGTTCAAAGTGACCTTATCTATAATAATAAAGTGTATTTAATGCTGAACAGGTGGGATGATTATAACCATTCAAGCTGTACGTTTCTTTCAAAACTGAATGTTATGTGTGGGATGTTTCATGACGGCCATATCGCTGTGTGTAAAGCAACAGCTCACACAAAATATAATGATAATGAAATGACAAGAAAATACATAAAATGGCTCCGTACAGCATGTCCACCATAATCAGTGTGTCCAGAAGCACCGAGGTCCTGAATTGATTTGAAAAGATGCCACTTATACTTGTCTAAGTGGAAATCTTCAATGCAGCCGTTGAGCTAAAAGCGTTGGCGCCCCTCGTTCGCTCGACTGTGTGTTGAAAAGAAATAACATGTTTTGAAATCGATTTCAAAAAGATGTTATAGGTGACTTTTATTATTAATCAATTACTTTTTTAGTTGTTTTTTAATGTTTTTAAACAAGTCCCCACCTACTTCAGTAGTTCCGGAGAGTGCTCCAACCCCTACAAAACCATACGCTGTGGACTACAAAACGTCTTCCGCCTTTCTTTTGGCCTGGTGGCGAGTTAATAATGACTGAATTGCTCTTTTTTGGGGGGTGAACGTGTTAACATCCATAAGCCCATCAACAGTTCAGATGGCACGGCTGAAACACAGATACAGCACTTCACAGGCTTCACTTATGGGCATAACCAACACCCCCACCCGTGTTCGGAGGAATTCCGAACTTGGCCTCAGTTTAAAGACTCCCGTCCCCTCTCGGTCACTGACACAGAGGTCACATCCAGCATAATGGTATGACTGGGAGCGGGATGTGTTTCCTGATACTGCGGGTCAGAGTAGTGGGAAGTGGAGGGGCTGCAGGAAAAGCAGAGAAGAGGAGGAGGAGGGGGTTTTATGGATGTTGCGCAAGAATGAAACAGATGTGTAAAATGTGGTTGAATTCAAAGAAAGAGCTCTGCAAAGATCCCCGGAAGTGAGGGGAAGTTGAAAGCCCAATATAAAAAAAAAGAAGTTCATAAGAGTTTCATTTTTTTTTTTTTTTTTTTTTTTTTTTTAGCTGACAAGCGGGAATACTGGTTACATCATGGTTATTTCCCGCATTCTTTGGGGATTAAAAACGAGCTGTCAATGACTTATTTACACGCTATGGTCACTCTCATAGTTACGTCCTTTCTTCAGCTCCACACTTTCGCTTCTAGTCTTGATGGACAGGCAGGAGGCAGGATGGAGGCAGGAGGGAGGGAGGGGTGAACCCGAGCTCGGGATTAAAGCAGTGCGCACTTGAGCGTGTGTGTGCGCACTGAGCTGCAAGCGGCAACAGTTCCTCCTGCACAAAGTTTCCGACGCAGAAAAGTTTTGTTCTGATGGCTAAATACAGGCCGTGGGTGGTGTGCTGCTTCACCTTGGCCGGTTTGATCAGTGCGGTCGCCATCATCTGCCTGTGCATCTCCTCGCTGGTGGACAGAGGATGTCCCGGCGGCAGCTTCAGGCGCGCCGCCGTGTCTGCAGACTCGAAGCTCTGCTCCGACATCGGCAGGTAAGACAAAGGGAAAAAAAAAAAAAAAAAAAGTTTCATTGAGTGCAGAGTTTGACCTGCTTTTTGCTTGTCGCGTTGC
Source organism: Sparus aurata (assembly GCF_900880675.1). Taxonomy (NCBI): domain Eukaryota; kingdom Metazoa; phylum Chordata; class Actinopteri; order Spariformes; family Sparidae; genus Sparus; species Sparus aurata. Next base: position 15,248,608 of record NC_044198.1, read on the forward strand.
AGCAAAAAACACATAAAACCCTGGACGTGACAGGATTTGAAACGTTCATTCGTGCGTTACCTGAAATGTGTTATTTTAAAGTTAATTCGTGTGTTACTGAAGTGTTCCGAGCGTGTTGCATTATTCACAGAATGACTTTAGTTATTATTCTGTAGACCGTGAGGCTGCCCTCCCCTGCTCCTGTGGGTTAGATAAAAAAGCTGAACTGAGCAATGGGATAAGCAGTTTAAGAGATTTGATAGGCTCTGTTTGAGGAGTGAGACTTAATGCCTGCAGACAGTGTGTGCAGACAGATTCTCCTCACCACCCTGTTGGATGTGACTGTAAAAGGTTGGGGACAGGTTTAAACAAATACTGACTGATGTTAATGTTTGTAATATGGAGTGAACAGACTTGGCTCTCTCACTCTCTCTCTCTCTGATGAACCAAATCCTTGATGCTGCTCAGTCAGTCTGTCATCATAGTAAGAGTAAATATAGAGCAATAGGTGAGTCTTTGTGCTTGTAGGTCTTCCGGCTTTTGTGTTGAGTGAATTCTTCTCTCCCCCTGCCAGGATTTGTAGGGGTTCATTTCCCAGTTCACAGCACAGACAGTGAATATGAGCTCCACGAGTGATGCACTGAGGCAACATGATCACCTGAGGACAGAAGCTTTTAAAGGGCAGCGTTTGAGTGTTTCAATGATTCAGATAAACATGCTGGATTCCCTCTGTTGAAGAAGAGAGAGGAAAAAAAGACATGGAAATGTCAGAGCACGGACTTTCATCAGGTTGATGTGAGAAAACATAAATGCAAAACAAAGAAGGGACAGCATATCACCAGAACAACCGCTTACCGCTGATAACGGTAGCTACCGTGAGCTCGTTAGCTCTGTTAGCCGTGCAGCTAGTGGTCCGGGCTGGCATGCTAACTTTAGGAAATATCTCTGCAACACAATGCAGAGACGTCATAACGTCAAAACTGATATTTCTTTTGATGTTATGACGTTTGACTGTTTAAATTCCAGGAGAAGTGAAGAGTGTGTGGAAGGTTTTTTGTTCTGATTTTGCCGACACTTGGTCCTCCACGCACCTGTCCGCCCACAGGTGTGCAAAAGTTTTGCTCTGAGGAACGATTTCAGTAAATTCTATTAGTTTTAATCCACATTCAAAGTTGCACTAAAAAAATTTCATTTCATCAAAATTAATTCAAAGAAAACACAATTTCATACTGTTTTACTTTGTTTATATGTGGCGGACCCTGCCACCCTTCTAGCTTCAAACAGTGTTCTGGGGACCTTATTTTCCTCTGAGAACAGCTTGTTTATTCAGTTATGGAAACAATAAACACGTCTGGGTTTGTATAATCGCCTCATTAATATTGTAAATATCAAAATTCTGAGTTTTAATTACTTCTCCAAAACTACACAGCAAACCTTTAAAGATGTACTCATTAGTCAAGACGGGAAAAAAATGATCAATGTTGTACAACCAAATTGTTTTATCTCAATAATAAAACCTGATTAGGCATAATTACAACCAAATCCAAATGACCCAATTCTTTTGTCAAACTCTCTTTTGTTTTTGTTTTTTTTGTTGACAAAAGCTTCTTGATAGTCACAACACTTCATGTTGTTGGACCAAACTGCTGCATCTCTGGCTTCTTTCTCTCTCATAACCCTCAACATTTGGGAGCTGGTTTCCTGTCTTTACTTTTTCCAAAATTACCTGTATACCATGTTAGGTATAAACAAAAACCAAACAAACCCACAGTACATACAAATGAAATGACCTGATGAATGTTGCTAAGGATTTATACAGAAAATACCAAACCTGGACTCGATTGTGTCCCTCTAGAGAGCAAATCCCATTCACAATCACATTAATCACTTCATAATATCTACTATTATGTCTTGCTGTTTGACCAGAACGGACAACTGTGTTTGTTGTTCTGTCTGTTCACATGCGACTCATTTAATTAGATTCTACTGATTCAATTTGACTTTTTCAATCTTCCCCTTTAGACCTTTTCTTCTGTGAAACCCTGCAACCCTAACTACAAGGCACTAAGGTGGCATGACCTCAACAGAGCCAAAACATTCCCATAACTACCGTCTTGTTGCTCAGTGAACATGACTGACACAATGCCAACCTTTCAGTGAAAAGACTCATTCAGAGCTTTCAGATGCGATCTAGAATTAAACTTTCAGCCTTTGTCGTGCAGTATAATCCAGTTGGATACACCTAATTATGACAAATCAATTGTAATTTCTAAGGAAGGCAATTTACCTCAAGATGAAATCTAGTTTAAAAGGAAAAACCATGGCCAGCAACTTCCTGGTATATTGCTCAAGCACCAGCACATGGTTTAAACTTGTCTCTTGGCAGCGCTTCCAGACCCTGACACCCTGAACAAAAAATGAACCGCCGTGGTCCACACTGATGCATCTATTAAAAGTGTGTACACATGTGCAGTTGTGCAAATGGTGAGTGTGTTCATAAACTTCCCATAAATCCTGTCATGATGACTATTTCCAGGACCATGCTCCAGCAGGGGGGTTCAGCAGTAGATGGCGCCATTGCAGCTCTTCTGTGCACAGCGCTGGTCAACCCTCAGAGCATGGGGATTGGAGGAGGGTCTATAATCACCATAAGAAATAAAACAGGTCTGTCTTCTCATTTGTTTCGCTTCTCCCCAAATGATATCGACTGAGGCCAATAATTCTAACTTCTGATCTTTCTCCAGGCAGTGTTAAAGTCTACAACTTCAGGGAAACGGTCCCGAAGTCATTCAAACCTAACCTTTTAAACGACTGTCCCACCACATTCAGACTGAGCACAGGTAGGCACGATTGTCCCACGATGTGTTGTAGCTTGATATAGATTTCTTACTCATGCCTCCTTATGTAGTCATCACAATATTCCAGTAACAGTAGCATCATTCACAGCATCTTAGGTGTCCTCTCACAGAGCAGTAATTTATAAGTACTATATAAACTATTTAAAGGAGCAGTTCAACTACAAATTAAAGATCAATCATTATCTAATCGAGTTTTTGTAATCCACAAAACATTTCTGGAGCACCTGAACACCTGAAATACATGGGGGGGAAAAACAACCAAAGAATTAACATAAAATGGCTCCATACAGCTCTCTCACTTTAATCCAAGTCTCAGTATGCCCTGAGGTTGATTTGAAAAAACTTTATTTACACCTTAACACTGTATTGCTGAGCACCTCCAGAAAAGTTTTGTTGACCAAAGCTTCACCGGACTTTCAATCATTATGGGAGTAAGTTGATATGATACTGAATTTTTGTTTTTGGGTGAACTGTACCTTTAATAAATTGTGCACAAAGTAGCTGTGAGCAGATATAAGAACACAATTAAGTTAAGAGTCACTTAATCGCCGCCTGTCAAAACTCTGATTGGAGTTCTTGTTTCGTTTGAGGTTCGATGTTGTTTTGTAGCATTAAACATTTCAATCAATTGTTGGTCTGAACAAATAATATCACTCTATCGCTCAATCATTTGTTTACTGCAGCTGCCCTGTTGCCCACCTGTCCATTGCAGGTGCCCAGTGGATCGGCGTTCCCGGTGAGCTGCGGGGCTATGAGGCAGTTCACAAGCAGTATGGGAAGCTGCCTTGGGCCAAGCTGTTCGAGCCAACAATTAAACTGGCAAGGGAGGGCATCGATATGCCGCCATATCTGGCAAGACTCATGAGCATCCCCATTGGGAGAAGTCATGTGGAAAAGTCCTCTCTCTGGTACATCATCTCCCTAACTTCCTGCTTTACCGACTGAGAGCTTTAAAAGGTCTCAAATGATAATTGTTTGTTACTTCAAGAATATCCCATTTGTAACCAGACTGATGATGGCAATTTGAGGGCACTAATGATCTAAAAGGGATTGTTTCACTGTTGAGGTCCTGGAGATAACGCTCCTATAAATCCCTGCTCTAACTCATTTCATGCTATTTTTATGTGACCGCTGGGTTAACAATTGACTATGTTGAGGATGTCACATTATGTCACAGTTTTTCACCAAGCTGACCCCCCTGATTTGAACACAGATTAGTGAAAATGACTGCACACTGTCATTCTTATAATGGAACTACACAGATGCAGAGACAAGTTTCTACTGAATGACTTGATTAAGTTCAGAAGGTGCATGTCATATGCTATAAATTGCATTAAATTAATGTGATTTGTAGCCCAGAGAGGTCACACATCAGTCAAATGATTATGCAGCACCAGTCTCTCTCAGTGTTTTCTGTGTATAGTTCCTGTCTTCACTATGTTCTTTCTCATGCATACTTTCTTTTCCAGTAAGCTTCTCTGCAACAAGAACAAAACGGTCCTGGGCACAGGAGACATCCTGAAATTTACTAAACTCGCAGAAAGTTTGGAAACAATTGCAAAGCAAGGGGCAGACGCCTTCTACACTGGCAAGATAGGACAAGACTTAATCAAAGACATTAAAGATGCAGGTTGGTGCAAATTTCAACATGGTTTGACAAGTTGGGGATTTGTACTTGAATAGAATGAAATAGTGATGTTAAAAAAAGAGAAGTCAGCAAAGCAAACAGAGCTAAAGTTAAACAAACTGTTTCTTACATGTTTCTCTCAGGTGGAACGTTGGAATTGGAGGACCTGCAGTCATTCAAGGTGCAGGTGGTTGATGCATGGAAAGTTCCTCTGGGAGATACTAAGATGCACATCCCTCCACCGCCTGCTGGGGGCGCCCTGCTTGCCTTCATTCTTGGACTGATGAAAGGTTTCATGTACTGTCTGATGTCTCTCCTGTTATTCCTGAACGGACCTATTGTAGCAGTTGAATTGAATTAGTCCTTTAATCTGAACAATGGAGAGGTACGAACAAAACAGATTGTCGTGTCTTAAAGTTGGTTGTTGTTCCCCTTTTTCTGCAGGGTACCACTTGACTCGAAGCTCCCTGCAGGGACACCAAAAGATTCAGATGTACCATCATTATATAGAGGCAGCTAAATTTGCTAATGGACTAAAGAAGAGCATCTCTGATCCTGGCTTTAGTGACGGAAAGGTTTGGAACTTCATTATTATTACAACATAAGATATTACAAAGAAACCAAAGATATGTTCTGGTTTTCCCTCTGATGTCCTCACACTGATCTGCCACAACTGTGATTGACAAACTTTCCTGATGGACAGCTTTATTTATTGCTAAAGTTGCCACTGCTTAGCTAACTGCTGCCATCTGTTGCTGCTGTGAGCTTGTTAGCTCAGTTAGCAATGCAGCTAGCATGTGGTATTATATGGCACCTCTGTGATTTGCAGAGTTTGCTAATGGACAGATATCTTTACATATTTCTAAAGTAACCACTAACTGCTGCTATCTGTAGCTGTCGTTAGTTGGTTAGCTCAGTTAGCCATGCAGCCAGCATGTGGTATTATATGGCACCTCTGTGATTTACAGTTTACTAATGTTCAGAAAGTTGTTGCCAAAGTAACTTCTAACTGCTGCTATCTGTAGCTGCTGTGACATTTTGAGCTCCCTCAGCCAAGCAGCTAGCATGTGGTGTCACATGGTGCCTCTGTGGTTTACAGAGTTTCCTAAAGGACAGATAACTTTTCTAGTTGCTAAAGTTACTGCTAACTGCTGCTATCTGTAGCTGCCATGATCTTGTTAGCTCAGTTAGCCATGCAGCTAGCATGTAGTATTATATGGAACTAAATTGCTAAAGCTAAATTGACCGCAAACTGCTGCCATAGCTGTCTTTAGCTAATTAGCTCAGTTAGCCACATCTAGCTTTCATATTAGCTGACTCTGTCCGGACTGAAGGCTCAGAAGATAATTACATTAATACTTTAATTTGGGGGGCCAGAAGGAGGATATTTCCAGACCCAGGGAAGGGTCTTGAGGGACACAGTGGGAATGCTAACAAAGAGGAGAGTGGCAGGGAGAGTCAGTGAATAGAACCGCTAACTGCATGTCCCTGCTGAAAAAAACAGCATAGACCAGCACGATTTCCATGCTGGTCTATGCTGGTTAGTGCTGGTTTGGTGCTGGTTTAGCTGGGTCCCATTAATTATGAGGGCCTACCAGCATAGTCTTGCTGGTGATGTTGCTGAGGAAGTTGGTCACCAGCATCCCATGCTCTTGCTGGTATGCTGGTCACCAGCATCCCATGCTCGTGCTGGTATGCTGGTCACCAGCATCTCATGCTCGTGCTGGTATGCTGGTCACCAGCATCCCATGCACCAGCAATGGGAAGTTCCCTGCCCATGCTGGCAGGGAACACCTGTGCCTGAGTCCTGTTCAATCAGCATCTTGATTTGCCACACCTGTCAGCTGGATGGCTTATTTTAATGGATTTTAACAAATGTGTGCTCAACATCGGAAAGAAGAAATTATTCTTTGAAAGAAAAACTTTATAAAATTGTTAACTTAAACTTGTGAGAGAAATGGAAGCAACAAACAAAGTGTTGCATTTATAGTGCAGTTTGTTTCGGGTGCCCTCAAATGAGCCCAAAATCTTGCAGGTTTGAAGCTTTTATTCAATAAACTTGGTGTTCTGTGACAACCTCACTGAATCTGTGCCCTGTATTGGATTTTCACAGCCAAATTCACTCCTCCTCATACTCTGCAATGTGAAATAAGTTGTTGACATATCCCATGCTGGTGACCAGCACCAAAACACAATATATGCTGGTCTATGCTGGTTTTTCCAGCAGGGGTCACAGTCCTGGATCCATCCTGTTATCCAGATTACATTACACTACATTAAAAGTTAATGGGGTCTCTTCTGGGTAGAGACCCATCCTCCATCCAAATTTAATCAATCCATTCACTACTTTTCTGTGTTATCCTTCTGACAAACTAACACACGGACACAGGTAGGAGCACCAAGTTTCCAAAATGTTAAATTAAATTCATTTGAATTAAAATTAAAGAGAAAAGAAGAAAAAAAATCTGAGATATAGTCGAGTTACTTCACACCCCAGCATCTTTAAAATCCTTTTCCAGTCTAATTATGATATTCTTCTTTCAGACCGCAGATCATTTGATTGATCCCTCCTTCATTAATCGAATCAGGGAGAGGATTTTTTCAAACCGCACCCATATCAACTCCTACTATGACAACGTTCGGCCCTCCTCCGATCACATGGGGACGACACATGTGTCTGTCCTGGATGAAGAGGGACTGGCTGTCTCCGCCACCAGCACTATAAACCAATTGTGAGCAGGAAGCCTCTTCAAACAGAAGTATCTACTTTATATTGTATCAGATCTATAACGTGATGTTATCCACTCATATTGTGTTTTGTTTTTGTAGATTTGGAGGAGCCATTTACTCCCCACGAACAGGAATCATCCTCAACAATGAGCTGGCTGACTTCTGTGGGAGAGCAGACAAAGTGAGGGCAGGTAAAGTCGCGCAGCCTTTTAAATCTAATCATGATAACATAGTCATTTAGTCTTTCCCCAGTCTGATATGGAGTGTGATTGCTGTCATAGGTGAACAGCCTCCTTCCTCAATGACTCCAGTAATACTGGAGTCAAAGTCTGGAGGGCTCCTTGTGATTGGTGGATCCGGAGGAAGCATGATTACCTCAGCAGTGGCCTTGGTAACTCAGTTGAACTCAGTTTGCATTCATGTTTTTCGGCTTCCATATTTGTTTCGCTCACATGATTCTCCTTTATTCTGGCAGTCATTAATGAATCGCCTGTGGCTGGGGATGAGTCTGAAAGAAGCCATCGCTGCACCCATAGTGTTTGTTGATTCCAGGAACAATGTGAATTTTGAGGATGGTTTTGACAAGGTGAGGTTCTGTCCATTAATCCCATTCTGCTTCACTAGACCGTGACCATCTATCTAATAACTGAACAACATTTCTATTTATGTTAATGGATTCTGATGGAGATTACCACGACATAATCTTACAAAATCAGATTTAATCTACCTGAAATCAGTTTTAAAAATCTGAAGTGGGCTGGATAAGTGGTATTAAATCCGTGTGTGTTTTGTGTGCCCTCAGTCTGTGATAGAGGGCATCAAAGCTCTTGGACACAAAGTTGGGGACTGGAAATATTTCCTTAATGTTGTTAACGGCGTGGAAAAGGAGGACGGATGCATCACGGCCATAGCGGACACCAGGAAGTTGGGGGTGTCAGCTGGATACTGACCGTACAGACCATGAGGAAGCACCAGCTTCACACTAAAATCTGCCCTGAAGACTGACCAACTAAATCTTTAGCCTTAAGAACAATGAATGTGCCGAAACTGTGATAACAAAATGTGAGCTATTTGGTGCTCGAGCTCTTCGCTGATGGAACTGATGAGCAGCACAATCAGTCAGGCAACTACTAAGTTAAAAGGATTATCCTTTTAATTTATTATAACTTGGGTCTTATTTTGTAGTTTTGGCTGTTAAAGAAAACTGTCTTCGCCATAGTGAGTGCAGAGATCTTGAGAATCTGCTGAAAAGAAGTCAGATGGGACAAGAACAGAAAGTGGTCATGTGAGCAAATTATCTGAATCTTCTTAGGTGGAGGTTAACTGGAAGGAAAGAAGGTTTCTTTGTCTTATTTTGCCCCTTTTTTTTTCTAATGTCCGATGTATCCACTCAGTTGTTTTTATCGGCAAATTGAAGATGCACATAAAAACAGTTGAATGGAAATGCACTTATCGAGGAACATCTGTGATAATGGTCTAGCAAGTACATTGGGTTATAGTTGAAGGTGTATCTGATATCTGATATCTGACATTAGAACATCATATTTAATCTTGTTCCAGGATCATCAATAAAACTTGAAAGTCCACTTTCAATCACTACCCTCACTCAAGATACGGGCAATTTTTATCTTGTTTGAAATAATTTGTTTTATTAATACTGTTCATATTTATCAATATCAGATCGTGCCATAGTTTAAACATACAGTATGGAAACAATCAGAGACTTTAAAAAACTTGCAGTGCTAGATACAAGTAGTAGTTAACTTAGTGTGATTGACAGAAAAAAATGGTCAAAACTCTGAAAATCAGAACCAAGTTGTAATATACCAGATGTTTCTTTCGTGCTGATCGGGCCACTCTGTATATACTCATTTACATTCCAGCCGGTTGTCACAAACGCACCTCTAAAGGATAAGTTAATGACAATTCAGTCACCTGCTCATTCCTGTACCGTTGAAAAATCGAGTGAAAATTCACAGTCTGCAAAACATTTCTGAGCTTAACAGCAAAACTCTGAAACAATTGAAGTAGATGGGGATGTAAAAAACATCCAAACCCGCCCCCATCAAATGGCCTCATACAGCTTGTCCTGTGCAATCCAAGTCACCAGAGGCCCCCAGATTCAATACTGATTTGAAATAACACCCTTATGCTTGAGCTCCCACTTCAGATGGGCTTGCATTAACACTTTTAACTTAGCAGCATTTTGCTCGATAAAGGGTGTAAATAATCTTTTCAAATCAATTTTGGATCTCAGGGAGACTTGGACTACGCTGGACAAGCTGCTTGGAGCCCTTTTGGGTTTTTGGGGGGGTTGTTTTCTTTTACATTTTGAAAAAAGTCCCCATCTGCTTCCGTTGTTAAGGAGAATGCTGTTTTGCTTAGAAGGTCCAGAAAAGTTTTGTTGACCATGAAACTTTAACCAACTTTCCATCGACACAGGGGTAAGTAGATGATGATTGAGTTTGAATTTATAGGTGATCTGTTCCTTTAATTTCATACGACGTAGATGATGTGGATTAACGCACCAGGAGGTTGCTGCTCTTACTGCTGAGATCTGCTTTTATGAGGATTACACACTTCTGACCAAAGTGCAATGTGTTTGCAGCAGGAGCCTTAACAGCAAATTTGCTCTCGTCCAACAAAACATCAACAACCGCGGTGTCATGATTACTTATTGATAGCAATGAATGTTTGACTGAATGTATAAGAACTGTATTCTGTTTATGAGCCATGTAACCCTTCCAAAGGGACGTCCTGAATGACATTTGAGCTGAAGGCTGTTGTAGGATGTCAGCTGCCCAAACCAGGAACTCTAACTGTGACCACAAATAATTTACTGTATGTGAAACAACCGTATTCTGGTCCCTGAGCATGCTGTCATCTTGATTTAAAGATTGAGAAATGCTATCAATTTCAACAATAGATTCACAATGAACAAAATTATGTCATAAATGTAAGTGTATTTTCACACAACCATCATGTCATTTTGTATTTTCTCTGTGTTTTGATACATCAACATTTTTTGTAAAATAATAATACTTTTTTTTTTACAAATATTAACTGTGAATATCCGTTTTGTCACCATAAAACATTAAAAATCTAAACAAAGACAATTAATCGCTGAGTCCCTGAACTCTGTATTACCTTTAACACACATATTCCCTCTAAATACACGTACTTGTATTCTGTATGTAGAATGTATTCTGTATTCTTTGGTGTTAGTATAGCATGATCAGCAATAACCTGCTGCATGTTTTCCTGTTTGCCTTGTTCAACAGCAGCACTTTTGCACTGAGACAAAGGAAGCCGTAATGAGATGCATTTCAGCAGAAAGACTTATGAATTAGTAATGATTTCTTAAGTGGATTCTGCTCCATTTTCCCTTTGAGGCGCTAGATGTGAATTGTGAGAACATGCAAATGTTCTAGTCTGTGTGAAGCCCCACTGTCTTTGTTGTATGACAAATGAGTTAATCTGGATAAGTTGTGACTTCATAGCTTTTAATGTCACGACATTAACCGCCATTTAAAGTAAGCATCGTTCTACATTATACCAAAAAACGTCTCCCCGCTAATAGTCTCTCACTCAAGGCAGAGGCAGTTAAATAATCCTGTGATGACTCTCTGACTTCCAGTGTTAGCACACATTCAGTCACAAAGTCCCCTGATGAGGCAAATTATCTCAACAGCAGTTATTTGATGTTATTATACAGGCTTTCTGTTTGTGTGTGTCATTATTTGTAGCTGTCATATTGCCGTGCAAAGCAGTGGCACTGATATACGTACGGGGAGTTGAGATTTTTTTCCACGCCTAAAGGGTAAGTAAATTTGCATTTCTGAGTTGCATAACTCCATGGTTCATTAAAACTGTGTGGAAGTCAGATTGCGCTTGATTGGGCCTTGAAGGAACATTTCCAGCGTGACTTGCTTGTTTTTTTTTTGCGTTCGCCATCTCCTAGGAAAATAATTGTATCCACACCGAGTAACGCTACTGAATATCTTATATATTTTTATGTTACTTTCGTAGGGCGTCCTGGTAGAGCAAGGTGCTAAGACACATACCCATGCAATATTGATGTATTGATGTAGTCTCTCACCCCACATTTCCCGTCACAATCTGCCAGCACCTGTCAATCAAGGCAAAAATACCAAAACAACAAAAGTTCATCCAGCCATTTAAAGTTTTAACTCTTGATGTTAGTTTTGACATACAATCGGGTCAAAAAGTCTGAGAACACTCAATCATCTTCTATTTTGCATTTGTTTCAAATGTAATACACATTTATTTCATAACAAATGACTCTATCAGGTTAACAGTTTGAGTGAAATGTTGGAAGTTTTAAAAGAAATGGTCATGAATTCCAGAATACTTTTTTTGTTTTTTGGTATGCCCCCATTTTTCATTAATGACAGCATGCACTCAACTCGCATGGACTCCACAAGTCCTGATAACTGATCTTGTGGTGTCCCTGAATATTTCTTAATAGGTTTTTCTCAGTCCTCAAATGCCCCCATAAAAGTTGGTGCTGAGGTCAGGTGATTGTGGAGCAAAGTCCATGACAGTCAGGACTCCTCGGTGTATTTTTGTCTTGCAAAGCTTTAAGATGTGTTTGGGCTCCTTATCCTGCTGCGGTATGACGTCAATTTAAAACATTGCATCCAGTCCACGCACCTGTACATTTTCTTGACTGCATGGTTGGGACACTGTCAGTCCATTGACACACATAAACACCCGGCACTCAAAATTACTGTTTTAACAGGAGTTCAACCAAACCAACGGTAATCCATCACTATAAATGAAGTCAGCAAACACGTTGTGCAAATCGAGGTCAAACTTGAAGTCCAGCCAGCAACATTTACTGACCTGTTATAGCAAACAGTTGTATAAGGGACCTCTACAAGAATCTGAGAAGCAACCAGGATTCTGCTGGGACAACTGATCTCCCCTTAATAAACACGTCAATGTAATCTTTCCACCTGGATGGATACTATTTTAGCCATCCAAGTGATGTCGCCCTAGGGATGGCAGTGCAGGTTAATCTGTCAGCCATCATATTTTGTTCTGGCAATTGTTTTCTAAGGCTTTGTTGACTTCATCACCCCCTGCCTTCTGATCACCATCAGGTCAAAATGTTAATTTTGTCCCATATCTGACATTCCAGTCAGTCTCAGTTCCACTATGTTTAATGCTAATAAGAAAAAAATAATCAAACTAATACAAAAACATTGTACTGTAGACTTCAAGCATGTTAAAATGATCTTTGTGAGTTTGTTAGCAGGCCGGCGTTAGCATTAACCAGGCTGTCCTCATCAGAGAAACAACCATATCAGTTAGACCGTGAGAGTAGTTTATAACCAACTATGTTTATGTCTCTTTTGAGGCAGTAGTTTGGTTGGTCATAGTTATTATTACAGCAGCAAAGAGGGAGGTGGCATGAAAAATAACAAGTCCACATGAGGAGGAGGCTAGGGTGGATGGTTTTGTCAAACAAGCACAGGACTTTCACCCAGGAGATCGCTTTTTGTAAGGAGTGTGAAACCAAAAGACTGAGTTATATGAAATTGCATAGTGAACTAAAGTTATTTTAAGCCAAACCACAAAGATTTCCTAAACCAAACCCAGGAGTTGTCTTGCCTGAACCTAACCAAACTGTGAGCATATGACGAAATCCGGTAGTCCATTTGGTGCCAAAGCACAACTGTGCCTACACACACAGAGTTGATAGCATGGCTGAAGACTCTCATTCTTGTCGACCATCAGCGTTAAGTCTGTCAATCAAACCACAGTTGGGCAAACAGACGGTAAGTAGCCAATAAAGCTTCTGTTCTGTTCAGGTTAAAGCTCCAGACCTCAGACAAAGAGCATGTATACAGTGTGTTCTTAATATTATCTCCAAATGTTTATTTCAAGTGTTTATTTTGAAAACCTAAAAATCTACAACATCTACATTATAAATTTCATAAAAGCAATAAAAAAAACATTTCTATTTGAAATGAACAAATAAGAGATCCATTCACACTGAGATTGTCCTTCATTTACTTTAAAATAAATATATGTGGTATACAATAACACAAGTGCTCTGAATGTAAATCACGTCCATCATAACACTGTTACAATCATGTACAAATCAGTGCAGCAGTGTAAGGCCTTATAAATGTACACTTTTATACATCTTGCTAATCATGTAACACATTTACATTCCAGCTGAGAAAATAAGAGCCCTGAATCCCAGTGGTGACAGCCAGCAGCAACAGCTGTAATGTTGTTATAGGGTCATTATAGGCCATTGCACTCTGGGTTGTGGGAAATTACGGTAAGTTATTAAGTTTGACCCTGAGGTGTTATAAACCTTTAATTTAACAGCGGCATGTTCCTGCTCTGTCAGTGAGTTTGCTGTCACCTCATAAAAACAAAATGTTTTTATGTTAATCTAAGAATAACTGAGAGTTGAAGCTTGAGGTCTCTCTGTTAGTTTTGGTTGATTTCTTTCAGTGGATGTGTCCTTAATTTAGAGTTAAATTGTTAGATTGTACTGTAGACATCATATCATATTTTCATTGAACAACAGCAGACAGCTCTACACTGCTAATGATTTACAAAAGTGCTTCATAAATAGTTAGGCTTTGTACACGTTTATGACATACGACAATGTGAACAACATGCTGTGCCTCTGCAGTGAAAATGATGATTCCAGCGTTCACATGTACCCCTGTCTGACATAAAATGTGATATATAAATGTGTTCCCCATGAGAGTCAATATTCAGAATTAATTTCTTTCTGAGGCGCTTTGTTTTCGAGGTCATAACGGACAATAAGTCAGCGCTCTGCTATCTGAGTTCCGTGTTGTGAAGCAAATTAATATTATTCTCACCTAATGAGGAAACAATTGGCGGCCAGGACAGTTCCTGGTACTTTATCAAGTCTCTAATCGCTCAGCTTGTTCCGCTGGTGTCAAGGTTTACACAGCTACAGACTCCGTGCCTAATCAGTGGTGTGTTTATGAACTCAGTACCCAGCGGCGTACCCCCACTTGCGAGGGTCTGACTGAGCGTGGAGTCCGTCATCATGTCGAACCACCGCCTGTACCACAGCTCCTGTTGATGTGAGGAACTCCGTCTCATGGTTCTTAGATGCCAAACCATCCAGGATGTTCTGTAAATAGGAACATAAGAACATGTCGATTCTGTGCAGCAGTGATGAAATGTCACTAAGTAGGCTTACATTTACTCTGTTACTGTAATTGTGAGCTGCTTGTTGAGTATTTCCATTTTCTGCTACTTGCATACTTTCATACTTCCACTCTGTGTATATGGTCTATTTGGTCAAAAGAAGAAAAGAAACCTGATTCTGATCATCACAAAAATGTTGAATACCAGATCCAATTATCTACCAGGCCGTTAAGTATACAGTACATACATGCATGTAATTATATGTAAACTTTTACTTGTACTTTTGATACTGAGTACATTTGTTTCCAGACAATGTACTTTAGTCGTATGGGTGACTCACTTTTTCTGAATTAATATTTTAAAGGAGAATTATTCTGCTAATTTTCAGGCTCATAAGTTAAATTTGGGTAATTAATAGAATATGTTTACATGCTCTATTGCTCAAAAAGCACATCAGTTCTCTTATACTGTCCAGTGCTGCGGCTCTGTATTCCTCCTCTGTCTGAAACTCTCTGGTATGGCTCCTGTCTCTTTAAGGCACCCCCTCCTGAATACCCCGTCTCGTCTGATTGGTCAGCTCAGACACGCCTGAGCCAACTCTGCTAAAAAACAATAACACAGCGGCTGTGTTGGTTAAATCAAATTTGACGTGCCAAACTAGTCACTAGGCATGAATAATGCAATGTATGACATGGTGACGTAGTGTGATGTGGGTTAGAGTCACAGAATTAAAGGCGGGACTACTGACAAGGTGTTTCAGGAGCAGTGTTTTCTGTGGGAGAGAGGAGCTTCTGTAGGTGGGGACTCTGTAACTGTAACTTTAAAGATCTTTTATATGCACTAGAGCATATATTAAACACTGAAGGAAAAAGAAAAAAGCATAATAGGTCTACTTTAAGATAATATCTTAATATCTTATCTAAAACGCTACCATCCAAGGAAAACTGAACAGGTGTGACATGCCGAACATCTTTTGATCACGCGGCATGGATCAATGATGCCATGTTTACTTTAAAACAAAACTTGTTTATCAGCTAGTTGCTGTGCGGAAAAAGTCGAATGACGCCCATTTTTAGAATTTATATTGTGTTGAACTGTGAGAACATCTCCCTCAATACGCAAGAAAACACCTAACTTGTGATGTGCTGCTTAAAGTGCAATCAATCGGATGCCAAATCCATGCTTCATTGAGTGAAAACATCAAAAACAAGTTTATACTGAAGCATCACTAACAAGTACAAACAGGAGTTCAAACCGAGTATGCCAGAAAACAAAGTAAAGATCATGTTTATTGCCTTTGGAGCAGCAAATTATTTTACATCTCAATCTATTATGATCAAATCAAGGGTTGGTTCTCCAGTGTCTCAGTTCAGGAAACAGTATATGTATGTGTAGCCTGCAGGAATGTGTATGTGGTTTTCTCTTCTATTTTTTCCCCTTGACCATTTATTTATAACATCTGCAGAGAGGGAACCTTACAAACAGTTTTATTCACAAAATAAGCCATTACTTGCTTTCATTGTTTGATCAGTGGCTCCCACATACTGTATACTTTGATACGCCCATTTCTAGCCAGACCATAAATTAGACCATTACCACACTGGTGCTGGAATATTTTTCTCTTTGTTACTTTGGACACACCCCTGAAGGTGAATATAATGAGCAGTCTCCCTGGTGCCAGTTATGACAGAGGTATGTAAGCTTCAGTGTTGGCTGGACTTTTGGTTGACTGATTGTCTCCCTACACGCTGCACCGAACCTGCTATTAGTCACATATATCAGTATTGTTTGCTGCTTGTGACACTCACTCTGTCAAAGTCAGGCTCTGCTACAGTGGTGTTGGGACTCAGCTGGTTGTGGAGCCTTGCGTCTGACACGGATTTCTTTAAGTCGTAGTCGAAGAACAGCGCATTCAGAATCACCTGAGAAACAGCAAACATGATAATTCAGCAGCCAAGAAGAAACTAACCAGGTACCACTCTTAACAATAGCACATTCCATGATATTTTACAATACTTGAAATGGTTACACCTTCTGACTGCAGCTGGGTCTTACCTGAGCGACGGAAGTGGTGATCTTCGTTCCTCCCGAGCCTCCGACCACCATCTTAATTTTGTGATTTTTATCAAAGATGATCGCTGGACACATGGAAGACATCGGCCTTTTTCCTTTAAGCGAAAATAGTGGTAGCTTATGTTAACACAGTCTAATAAAACAAGCGTATGTCATTAAAGTAGCCCAAGTTTTTAATGTTACGTTATCTCACAAGATTAAAACAAAGTAGATTCAACTTTTACATGTGTGGTAACATGTAGATCTAGCTAAACTATTATTGCCTTTTGCTGTGTTGGTGTCATTCAAAAACCCTTGTGTGGGGGGAAAAAAAGCCTTCTCTTCGCATCAAGTGTGCAGTTCATTACTTGTCTTTCCCTGGTACAATTTGGAGGACATAGGCCTGTAGGTACTGCACTGGCATTTTATTTTGTCTGCAACACATTTGCAAGATCAGTTTGATCTATTCTCTACAAGTGTTAGTTGTTTTTATGTTGAATTGTTGCATGCAATCAAGCTAATTAAGCTTTGTGCAGGTCTGTTTTCACTTTGACAGCAAATGGTTTGTTTTCTGTCAGAAAATGTAACCTTATCTCTTGTCTGATTCAGTGTTGTAACGCTAAGGATGAAACCTTTCAGGGAGGTGAAGACATTTCAAGTATGAATGCACAAAAAAACATTATTTAAAAGCTGGTGCACAGTGTCAGGAAGGACAGGTTGACATCAGCTTGACCTTCAATCAGCCTCCCATTGAACAGCCAATTTATACTACAAATGTACCACTTTTGAGAAACTCTTATGCGCATGTGAGTGTGTGTGCTGGTCTCAATCTCACCAGGCCTGATGAAATTGTTCGGCGAAGGAGGCACTCCAAAGCTGTTTGTGATGAGCGGGGAGCTGAAGTCGTCCATCTCGTTGTTGAGAATTATCCCTGTTGATCCCGACATGACTTTGGAGCCAAAACTGCGGGACAAAAATGACCGTTGAGATATGTAGGGCATCACTGGTAAAGTAGGGTTAACTAACATTGGTAAGAGTCTTTGTCTTGGTCAAGAGGGAGGCCCGTACAATCGGTTGATGGTGCTGGTGGCGGATACGGCGCTTCCATCTTCTGCTACGACTGAGATGTGTGAGGTGCCGTAGTTTTCAGGCAGGTAGAACTCTGGCTCGTAGTAGTTCATGTGATGTGTGGTGTCATCTGTGATCTTTCCACGGAGGGTATCAGCATAGAAATGGGATGTCATGTTCTGGATGAGCTTTGGAAGAGAAATGGGGACGTGAAATTAAGTTATGTGCCAAATATTTTAGGTTAGTTTTATACATTATGTTTAGATTGACAAATGGTGAATTTTACTATTGTTCCTATTTATCTGTTCCTATTAAAGTGTGCTTGCTTTTAATAGTGTCTTTGTGTTGTCTGAGGGTGACCTAGCTCATGACTATGGAGACAAGTGGAAGAGGATGAATGATTTGTCAACTTTATTACATGTTATAATTGAGGGTTACTACGGAGCCCCTTAAGGGACATGGAGGAAAAAAAAAATGATGGGTGAAAAAAAAAAAAGATGTCATTTTTGCGGGATCTCGCAAAGGTTTTGCGAGATCTCGCAAACGTTTTGCAGGATCTCGCAAAGGTTTTGCAAGATCTCGCAAAGGTTTTGCGAGATCTTGCAAAACCTTTGCGAGATCTCGCAAAGACAATTCTCATCTTTAGCTGACAGGAACTCAAAATAATGACTATATTTCCAGCTAGAAAATGCGCATCTCTCTCCTCCCTTCATTGTTGTTTGTGTTTGTATCGCTGCGTGGTGTTACACGTGAGTTGTGCTCATGCTGAAAACGTGAATTGTGGCACACGTGACATCACTCCCCGAGTCAGGAAGAAAGCAGAACTATATATTTTTACTAAGGAAAATGACAGAAATAATGATAAGTAACTTTAATCTGATTACTAGTTTGTAAATGTTGACGTGTTAGATTACTCGTTAATGAAAAAAGTGGTCAGATACCGGCATCACTGCGCAGAGAGTCTTTTTTTAAGGGGTCCGGGGAAATTTCGAAAATTTTGAAAACTGGGCTGTTTAATGATGCAATTTCAACATAGTTTGAGAAGGAAAGGAAGGCCAATCGTTGGGTCCTCATCGTCATATTTTAATCACAAATAAAGCTAATTTTCCCTCACTATAGGCCTACTGAGTATTTTTTATATATTACAGCCTATAATAAGACCTGTGCTGTGTGCATAGGCTATAAGAGCAGGTAGAACATTCCTTATTATAATTTCTTGGCTTCATTGACTATCTGCATCAGGCCTGCAGGAGGCTTTGTAGGTAATAAGAGACAAATATCGTCATTTAACATCGTCAATAAACCCACAAACGTAATAAAAATCTGCAGCATTTAATGTTATAAACCCACAAATGTAATACATTTTCCACAAACGTAAGAGCCGCCGCCTACTGTATATAGGCTATAGCGGATCCCCTGTGACCAAAGTGTCAGCTGGACTTCAGAAGGGCCAGAATTCAAAACTACTAGAGCGGCCGTAAGCTGTCATTTGGACCGCTAGATTTAAACTCTATAATCTGTCATGTAAATACCCAACTGAGTGATGAATGCATTCATGTGTCATGATATTTAAAAAAACAAAAAAACAAAAACGAAATAACTCCAAAATTAACACGTTAAGAAGTTTAATTATACATTTATCAATATTCACATCATCGCACATAGTAAACTGTAATCATTGCATATTTACACAAGATTTTAATAGAGAAACACATAGAAAATTAACAACTAAAAGTAACTTACTTGACTATGAAACATTTTATTTTAACACTTAATATATAATAAAACAATAATAGTAAAATAATTATCGAAAAAGCTGGAAACGAGCTGATCTAAAACAAACAAAGAGCCGTAGTGATCACTGGTCACATCTCCGCACATTACCTCCCCTCTCGTACAGTTACACACGGGCTTGTGGCATTTCAAGTGTCCGGTGTTTGGTTCCGTTTGCAGCGGACCGGCACTGCCTCCGTGTCCGTGTCAGCGAAGATGGCCAGTTGCGATCTTCTATAACATCCTCCTCGACCTTGCTGGGATCAATGCCCGCATCTTGTTCAAGGAGTGCTCAAAGTGATCGAAACGGCTCTTTTTTTTTGTTTTTGTTTTAGATCAGCTCGTTTCCAGCTTTTTCGATTATCATTATTTATTTTATTATATATTAAGTGTTAAAATAAAATGCTTCATAATCAAATAATTACTTTTAATTGTTTTTTCTTGTTCTGGGTTTTCTCTATTAAAGCCTTGTGCAATAATTACGGTTTACTATGATATCGATTAATGTATAATTAAACTAGTTAAAATGTACACTTTGGTGTTATTTCGTTTTTTTTAAAAATATCATGACACAATGCATGCATTCATCACTCAGTTGGGTATTTATATGAGACATTATAGGGTGTAAATCCAGCGGTCCAAATGACCGCTTACGGCCGTTCCCTGCGCACTCGCCCGGCTGCCGGCTGCGCATAGAGATCGGTGTTGTCCGTCGAGCTCGGAGGACGGCTTATTTTAGTACAAAATCTGGGTTTTGGTCCTTGTAGCTCATAGTCTATGCTATTATGGTGGGACAGAGGCATCATTTGTGTTTGAAAAACGTTTCACTTCAGATTTATTGATCATCCATTGAAGTTCGAATCTGTGAATATCTTTCCAACTTTACCGAACGACCAGCAGTGTTGCAGCTTTTGCGGGATCTCGCAAAGGTTTTGCGAGATCCCGCAAAAACTCTTTGCGAGATCTCGCAAAACTCTTTGCGAGATCTCGCAAAACCTTTGCGAGATCTCGCAAAACTTTTTGCGAGATCTCGCAAAACCTTTGCGAGATCTCGCAAAAATGACATCTTTTTTTTTTTTTCACCCATCATTTTTTTTTTTTCCCCATGTCCCTTAAGGGGCTCCGTAGTTTACTGATTTCCCTAAGAAGAAAAAGTTAATTATCACCATAATCTGTTAATTCCAAATCTGCCAAATTGGAAAATGTTGGCAGTAAATGTATCTGCATAATGTTCACTGACACTTTTTTGATATCTAACTAACTCTAATCGTCCATTAACCTTACAGACTATCTTAACATCCACTCTGTGTGCTAAAAGGTACAACTGATCGATTTTCTGACCGATAAGCAACATTAAATGACTTTTTTTACTTACAATAACAGCTTCAAAATCATTTTTAGTGGAATACCGACTTGTAATAGAAAGAATGGGGCCTCTGTCAGTCATGTGTTGGGCTTTAGGTTTAGTTACTCCCTGTTTTATTTTGTATAGCTCTACTCATGTTTCATGTTTTGCTTATCTGTCCCTCTCTTTGTCCTTCATGGTTTGTCCTCCGTTTCTGGGTTACGGAACATTTTTTGTTCTTTACCTCCTCGTCTCTGTGTTACTTGCACTTGGGTCCCTTTTCGTATTAATCATATCACTGTCATTCCAAATATGTAATCTGAATGCCTGTTCTTAATGCGTAAACTGAGCTGATTAGGTCATTGTGCACAGTGTGTTACAGCACAACATCACACACCACTATGTCAGTGAACCTGAATCATACTTTATGCCCTCCGCGTCTTCTGTCTCAACTCCCAGCTAGCCACTACAACCGCTAACTGATGCTAACTGTGGCTGGCTTTAACGAGTTAGCTCAGTTAGCCAAAGCTCTACTGGGAGCGTTGGCGTTAACGCAGCCACCACAGGAGCTTTGCACGCAGGATGAACCTTTGAACCAGAGGCAGCTGCAAAACACTGGTGTTCAGTTACATTTTCACTGAAGGGTTGTGTGTATACTTAAAACATTTACTTAAAATGTGCATGTTCAATTTGAGAAAGAAAATAAATGGAGTTTCAACCCTAAAGCTAGGTACATTTGATTTCCCTACTTACAAGAGGATCTGCTGTTTTTGCCTCAGGGTAGGTAGCACAAAAATAGTGTGATTCTCCAGATATTAAAGACTTTCAAAAGTGCTTTCACTGTTTGTTTTGGGCAGAGACCATGACCTTACATCTGTGATGTTGAGAAACTTTGGGTCTCCGAGTAAGGTCCTCTTTGCATAAGCAAAACGATAAGCCTCCACGATGCGATGGTAGGTCAGGATCTTTTTCTCCGTGCTCGCCATGCTGTCTGAGTTGAACTTGTAGCCTGTAGGAAACACAACAACGATCAGCAACTTTGTTTAAATAGCAGGCCTCGCTCATCCGTTTACTTTCAGATTGCTGTTCAGGTAGAAGACAGTTAAAGTAAACCTGACCCAGCCAGTTCCTGTTTTTCTTAAAGCTGCCGTGACCAGACCATGGGTAATAAGCCTGACAGCCACAGAGGGAATCAAGAGGAAGGGTGAGAGAACTGGAGAGTTCTGGTTTGATGGGTTTCAGCTGTTGGACAGAGGCAGGAGTCACAGTAAATCAGCGGGGATAAAAGTTTTGGACAGTCGCTGAAATGTCTGCATGAAGTCTCCACCACTCAACTGTGTCCAATTAGAGGTAAATTGGTGAGATTAATGTTAGTGTGTGAGGCAGGGAGGGAGGGAGGGGGCACAGTGAGTGGGTGGCCAGTCAGAGGAAAGGAAAGGAAAGGTTCAGAGAGATAAATTAATTTGGAAGGAAGTTCCTCATGTAATCCTCAGAGGCTGACACTGTGACTGTCCTGGAAAGTAGCAGAGAGACATTGTCTTCACTGTGCACGGTTTGGATTTCCTCCAGTGAGAGTTAAATCAGGAATGATGGATGGTCACATTATGAAAATGATGACAGACGAGGTTGCATTGATTTGATTAGCAACATGTTCATGACCTTTGCTGTTCAGACTGTGACTGCGTACTTTCTTTTCAATTTTCTTTGGGTCTTAATTACTTCAAACAAAAGCACAGGTGTTCCACTCAGTGGGTTTAACTTAATCTCTAAACTGGAGTGAGTTACATGCCAACTTTCAATTTTTTACATGATTTGTTACTTTATGAATTTATGACTTTATAAGGCACCATCTGGAAATGTTACCAGCAAAAAAGAATAGATCTGAGCTAGTACTTGGATGAAATGAGTTCCCAGAACAGACGAGCTAGATTCACCAGGTTTCCTCTGCCGAAGCCTGATAACAACCCATTCATTTGATTCAGGTGTGTCGGATCAGGGAAACATCTAAAACAGGCAGGGGTGGAGGGCCTGGGGACCTGGAGTGACAAGCACTGGGTAAAGGCAAGTGAGGTTTACTATATCAAACTGGGAACGTCAGTATTCTGCACTTATTTCATCATATACCAAAGTATGGGATGGCGATGGGCCCACTTGAATGAATCACATTTCATAGTAATCCTTTCAATGTGGCAATCAATGTATTAAATGTGGAGCTATTTAAATCTGGACAGAAGTGGTGGATGAAACAACCTCCCACCAACAAACCGACTGACTTATAATCAATGACACTGCTACACCGCTCAACATACAACCAAACAACTACTTGGTTAACTGTTCATTTAATGCTGTTTTTAGTTGAGGATTGCCCAACAATGTAAACAGTACTGGTATTGTTCTAAAAAAGTGTGTGTCTGTGTATATTCTATTTATTTATATGTCAACATTACAAATGTGGAGCAGTGTTTCGGAAAGTTGTTCAAGAAAGTCTTAGGTAACTTCAACTCAGCCAAGCTTTTTTTATTTTAAGAGCAGATTTACTGTCGAGAAGATCAGCATGCTGCTCACAGTGGAGAGGGACTGGCAAAGTGAAGGCAGCTCACATTAAAGCACATTCTCTCCCACTCAGGCTGTTTTTTGGACAAAGCATCAAGGCTTACCATTCAAGATGTTTAATATCAGCGAGAGCACAGGGCCGCTAGCGGGGGCATTGGGAACAGCCATGGTGTACTCCCCCACATTCACCCTTAAAGGGTTCTCATCCAAGACGGGCACATAATCCTTCAGATCCTCCATTGTGATGATACCGCCTAAACACGGATTGACACACACTGTGAATGCACACTTGGGCAGAAATACAAATCCTCCCTATCATGAAAATTAGATGTGCAGAGAGAGGTGCATGTTGGTATATAATATGATATGTCCTCAAGTCTTTTTAGCAAATGACTTTAAATGGTAGTGGTGATAACGATAATAATGGTAATGTGCTTCATTACTGTGACATAAAATCGTGGGTACAGAAAACACAATCTAATCTGCTTAGATATTAAAATAAAGTCTAGAATAAAAAGATGGATCTATTTGCAACTAAAGAACGACAAAAGTAGAAACTTGTTGAAGCACTTATTTACAGTAGGAGTCCATTTAATTCAACACAGAGAAAAGCAGCTTTTCTATAAATAATAAAAAGGTACTTACCTGCCTCTTGAATATCTGCCACAAGTTTCTGAGCTAGCTCTCCCTGGTAGAAAGCATCAGCACCCTCTTCGGCTATTTTCCTATAAGTTTGTGCAAGCTTGGTATATGTGACGGTGTCATTTTCTTTTAGGACGTCACCATTTCCCCCACAATACACTTCACTGAAAAAGAGGGGAAAACATACATTATAGAATGATAGTTATGATCATGACGAGACTTCAGGATGATTTGCAGCTGAAACAGGGATTTTTAAGAACACATCAGGACATTTTCAGCTGTGTTAGTGGCAACAAAACCTACTATTTTTGACCTGCGATTGTGACAATTTGCAGCCCAAATTCATTCAGATATTTTTAACAGGACATCAGACCTTTTCCAGCCTTGTTAGTGGCAACAAATCCAGCTAGTTTTAACAATACTTCAGGACAACCTTCCAGCTGTTGTAGTGGCATCAAAACAGGTATTTCTTGGCGAGACGTGGGAACACTTTGGGGCCCCGAACAGGTAGTTTTAAAGATACATTTGGACATTTTCCAGCTGTTAGTGGCAACAAAACATTATTTTTGCCAAACCCGAAAAAAGGTGGTTTTCTGCCTGGACCTAACCAGTCTGGCTAGGTTCAGGCGGAAAACCAAAGGCTTTCTTTAAGGACAAAGTTGTCACAACATGAAACTGAAAATTCAACATAAAGAAACCTAGAGTTTCAACATTTACTAATAGGTTGATTCTTGTTGGGGTGAGACCTCTTACCATAAGGCTTGGTCCTTGATGATGGTGTTCTTGTTGCTGGACAGAGCCTTGGCGAGTGCCCTGCCCACAGGGAAACCTTTTTCTGCAAGTTCAATGTTCGGCTGGAACAAGTCTTTCCAAGGCAGCTTGCCGTGTCGTCTGTGTGCCATCCCATAGCCTCTGATCTCCCCTGGTACAGCGATAGCTAACCCCCCTACCAGCCATGAAACCAAGGAAACAAAGACTTAAATTACAGACATCATTTGAAGTTTTTGTTGTTTTTTAATTCCTGGGCGTAGATTCTGTCGCAGCTCTCGGAAAATACACAATCTAATCTGGCTTTTGTCTGTCGCTATCACAAGGTCAGTCTCTTTCATAAGATTGTTAACTACAGCTTCCCTCCACTCATTTCCATGTCTGAGAGATAGCGCTGGTTAAACATTACCTTTCTGGGATAATTCTGTGCTGTTCCCGAACATGTTCTCTGTCGCATTGCGTGGTGCCGTCTCCCTGGCATCAATGGTTTCAACCAGCCCTGTGTGTGAATCACAGATGAAGAAATTTATGTAGTATACAGGGTTTGTTGTGTCAGTGGGGAAACAATAGAAGTCTTTGGTGGTGGTGGTGATGTTTGTTTGAGTCAAGGTGTACCTGTTTCTGCGTTATAGATGGTGAAGAAAAGCCCCCCTCCGATGCCCGCACTGTGAGCATTCATAAGTCCAACACACAGTAAAGCAGCTATGGAGGCATCCACTGCAGACCCCCCTTTCTTCAGTATGTCTCTGTGGTAAAAATGTATTAAAGCACACCAAGGGCGGGGAGAGGTGGAGGATTAGTCTTTACACTGAAGATCTTAAGACCCTGCACTGGCAAAGACAAATAAATCAAACAACGCAGGTTCACAGGGATCTTTATGTGTGATAAAGTCAAGCGTGTGCAAGTCCGTTTACAGTCTGTGATTGAAGCTCTCACCTGCCGACCTCTGAACACGGCCCAGCATCTGCTGCCACAGCTGCCTTCAGGTTCACATGCTGACTTGGCTCCGTCTTTCTCCCCACACCGAAGAAGACGCCCACAAAAGTGCCGACAGCTGCCAACAGCAGTACCGCCAGACCCACCAATATTGTCTTCTTTGCCATTTATGTAGCTCGGGAATAATAAATACTTTAATGCCTGTCAAGACAAAAAGCATTGTTTGTATTTAAATGCAAAGGGAGGTAATCTGTTAAATCAGAAGCAAACAAAGACAAGTTTAAAACCCATTACACATCACATCAATCAAAAGTCACACAATACAGTGTTGCACAATGTTGTATTAATATTGCATCGTCAGTAGAGTCAATTCATTTTGAGCAATATAATGCGTCACATGACAGGTCAAACTTACACTTGAGATGTCAAAGTACATAAAAAGCTCTTACAAATTAAATCCATCAAGCCAACTGATGTCCAGAAAGTCCTCCAGACAGCAGGACTACAAAATTAGTTGAGGATGAAGTGAGTATGAGTGAGCTGAGTCCAAGACACCCTGCTGTCTGAAGACTTTCAATTTAGGAGCAGGAAGTTGCACAAGATTTTGTAGTTTTGCTGACAGGTGAGAAACATTAAATGGAAGTAAGTAAGTAAAAACAACGGTCAAAAGACCAAAGGAGGTAAAGGTTAGCTAGTGACTCATTGACTCTTACATAAAGCTGTTGCAATTCCTTTTGTTAATGGTCAGTGCATGCGTTTTCATTTACCAAAACAGGGAAATTAGACATGATGATTTAAAAAATTAGATCAAATGATTAAAAGAGTTCTCCACCAATTTAGCACTCCACTAATTTTAAAATACATAAAAATTGATACAGCACAGCCAGAGATATACACAATGCAGCTCCACAACTGGCATTTCAACAGAGGTTCTGCCTTGTTATTCTAGTTGTGGACGATGTAGCCTCAAGCAGAAATGAGAGCAGAGAATAGAGGTCTGTTAACTGCTTATTTATTACTCAACACCATCAGATTTCTTTTTCTTTCTCGGGATCCAATCAACACAGACTCAAGTGACATCACTTGAAGTTTATCAGATTTCACTCAGCTTCCTCTGGAGCCGCAAAAAGGCTTTATACAATATTTTTTTTCACAGAAGCATTAGCATTTATATCGATGGAGTACTCCTTAAAAAATAAATCAAGAAATCCATGTAGCTGTTATAAAACAGGGTGTAAAAACACATTAGATTTCATCACAATGTTCAGTGTAGTACTGTTGTTTTACAACAGAAATACATTTCTGATCTGCTGCCATATTATGAACCATCCAGACCTCTGAGGTCGTCAGGCACAGGTCTGCTGTCAGTCCCTAGAGTCAGAGCTAAACACAGAGAAGCAGCGTTCAGTTATTATGCGCCACATATCTGGAACAAACTTCCCAAAAACTGCAGATCTGATCCAAATCTCACCTCTTTTAAATCAAGACTGATGACCTTTCTGTTTGACACTGCTTTTCACTGAAGCAGTTTTAAGGCTTTGAACTGCACTGTGACTTTTATTCTTTAGTCTCGTCTCTTTTAAAACTTTTCTATTTTAGCCTACTTCACTATTTCTTAACTTGTTTTAATGTTTTGCTCCTTGACATCTTTTTAAATGTATTTTAGATGCAGTTTTTTATGTATTTTAATGTTATTTACATTCAGGTCCCTCAGGGCATACAAAGGGGTGGCTAGGGGGACCATTGCCACATTTCTGCCCGAAAAACAGCATCTGTCACCGGCAAAAAACTTTAACTGACCGAGTGTTTGTGATGAAAATAAATCACTGCGACCGTCAGCCCTCGTGACGGAGACTTTGGTGAACTTTCCCCCGGAAAATGGCCTCTGTCCCCGCGAGTGACAGAGTCAGACAGCATCCAGTTTACTGATGCCAATTATGTAAATATGTAATTAAGCGCAAAAAACGTAACTCTGTCACTTTCCAGGATTTTTGGTGGGTCAGGATCTCAATTACAACACATTATAACAGCATCCATGTGATTATAAAGTGGTTTAGATTGACAGAGGGACACCAGGGAAACACCTTGAAAACACACAGAAGTCATCATCGTGGCGTGTGGCGTCACGCCTCTTTAGGAGCCGCAGCGCCGGGTTTCTGTGTGAATTAGACAGTGGTTCGTCTTTAAGGCAGAGATGCTTCACTCTGTGTGAATGACCAAAGGCGGAGAATTGGCGAACCGCTGCTGCGGCGTTAATGCGGCTTCTCTGTATGAATGGGGATAATAACTGACTGAGGTGCTAAATCTCCACCTGTGGGGGCGGTAATGTGCCGAAAGGCGTGCAGCCTGCCGGAAAATCAGCGCAAGAAGCAGAGGAAGAAACAGTGCAGCTTGGGCGCGCAAGTTTAATTAATTGAAAAGAAGCCACATTCTGTAAACTTTAATCACAACTTAGTCGCCCCACACATTTTGACTCTTCCACTTCTCTGTTGCCAGAATCTTCACTATGCCCCGGTACACGGATACGGCCGGCATCAAGCTAACGCTGGCAGTAACCGGTAAGTACGTTAATGCTGTACGGTTCGTTGCTAAGCAGCGTCAGTCTGAGCCTCGGCGTTGTCATGGCTTTCTGTGACGGTTTTCATACAGCTGAGAGAGAGTGACGTTAGCGGACGTTGGCCCAGTCTATGAGCAACGTTAGTCAACGTGTGTGCTGCTGATTGTGATGCTCCTGGCTGCCATGTTAATCTGCAGACAATAAGAGAACGTACGTCGCACCACCAACTTCCTCTCTATTTTCGAATAAGAAAGTAAGCACAGAAAGGACTCAGTCGACAGTGGAGGAACTGCAGACGCAGTTTCCTGACAGCAGTGAGGAGGTGGTTGACCCTGTAGCCGAGACAGTGTGAAGGAGACTCAGAGACAGATCATTTACCTGAAAGTTTGGAACAGGGAGCAAGTTCAGCCACGGAGAGCAGTGAAGTTTCAGCCACTCCTGCCTGGAGCAACAGGTGAATTTATCTGTGTGTGCCCATGATAATGAAATGGATGGCTACAGCGTAAAATCATTTTAATAAATCTATGTTTATAGTATGTTTCGAGTGAGTGAGGAAATTTCATGGTAATTATATAAAACCTTTATGATTCACCTCTATCAGTAGTTGAGGCTAAGAATATTCCGAATAGAAACATTTACAGGCCAGTATTTTAAAATCAGACTAATAGTTTTTTCCTCTTGTATCCTTGATCTATCTCAGATGGGAGCCGGGGACTTACACCAGGATTTTCCCCAGGACTCTTCGGGGAGACAGAAGACAGTTCCCTTATAAAAAGTGGTACTCTTTACACAAATGGCTTGAACACTCTCAGTACAAGGACTGTGCTTACTGCTACAACTGCCGGCATTTTAGTCTTCCCTTTTGATGATGTATGTTTTGTGACAGCCAAATAAAGCTGTATTGGAAATTATTTGAAACATTTGTGTGTTTTCCGAAATGTTTGCGTGTTTCTCAAACTTGAGGTAAATGATCTGGATTCATATTGTCTTTGTAATGAAAAAGAGTCAAGGGGCATGAAATACACAGCCACAGACAGGAACTGAATCTGAGTTGCCACAAGGAGGACCAATTTGGTGTGCCACCCTAAGATCTGGCCACCACTATGAAAATGTCCTGGGGGCGCCACTGTGCCCCTGTAAAGCACTTTGAGTTGCCTTGTGTTTGAACTGTGCTATACAAATAAACTTGCCTTACAGGCTGCAAGTTCACACAATCAGTTTGAAGACAGCTTAAGCCAAATCAAGATCTTAGTCACTCAAACACTAAGCTCCACTGCCAGCTACATTCCTGAGTGATGCATTCACAATGACCAAGGCAAGTAAAGCTGAGGCTGATGGGAGTTTTGTCTTTAGTTTTATTGTCTTAAACCAAATATGTGTTGCATATTACCACTGTCACCTCAAAATGTTTGGTCTCTGTAAATGAGTCGGCGAGTGTGGTTGAGACGTGTTTCAAATGAAAGGCGTCATGAGATAACAAATGAAAGTTGACTTGACAAAGACCTGTTGGTAAGAGGTCACATTGAATATGGAGCCCCATTGGCAGCATTACAACGCTAATCCCAGTTTACATTGATTAATTCCCTGGTTTTAAGAATGAAATCCACCTTTACTGACATCCTTAAAACCTCACTGCTTAACAGTCTAAAGTTTAAGAAGGTGTGTTTTTCAATACTTGCCAACACACAGGGCTCCAGGCTACTTACTTATCAAACACTATAGTTAACTTTGTGAAAGTCCCTGCCAGGAAGTTTGATTTGTAGTCAGTAGTTAGAAAATTAACTACTGCTGTCAATTAAATTAATACCTACTGATGAGATGCATATTTCTGAAGTGTGTATTAAGTTGTGTTGAAGTGAAGTTGTCTGAACACTGAATAGTTTTGTGTGTCTGATATGATCTGACTGTGAGTTAGTGTGCTTTACGCAGCCAGACAGAAGAATCAAAACATTTTAAAAAAGCCCTCAGTTATTTTTGCTTAATAAACCTCCAGTTTGCTGCATACCCCAAAGCCGACTGTCATGCAGATTCTTTGGGTCTGTTGAAGGAATGAAGCCAGATTACATAACCGGCAAATGAATTGATTCGGCTGCACAGCACAAGAGCTGCTGTTGAGTATTACAGTACACAAACTATTTAAACATTTTTGACTAACCCACCTTGAAAGTTACTTCAAGAATTTAAAGCAAAAGTTTGTGAGGTGAAGTGACATAGGGAAATTTAAATCCAAATCCTCGTCTTAGATTTGAATGAAACATTTCACCACCTGGATGATCTAGATGAGCCCTCCTAGATACATTTAAAAAAAAATGTCTTGTCTTACCTTGATTCTTCTCGGTGGGCCTCGGCGACGGGTTGCTCACTGTATGTGTTCGCCTCGATCTGCAGCAGTTGATAGGTTATAGGCTTACTGCGGTTCTCAATGTTTAACTATGAGAAAGTCATTAAACCTTAACCCACCCCATCATAAAGCACCTATCTTGTTTTACTGAGGGAAGAAAAAAAAGTCAGAGACAGGAGAAACAACCTGAGACGACATTCACGTCAGCCATCTGTAGTCAATCTTCACATTACACATTACCACGGAGCAATTGCGTGGCCCTGAAACTGAGAGGAAACTACAATTCACCAGATGAATAGCTCTTTATCTGCAGTGGCACTCAAAGCTTAAAAGTTCACTAAATGAATAGTTCTTCTTCTTCTGCAGGGATACTCACTGATCTGCAACAAAGATGAACTAACAGTAGCCTCAGTTTTCTGGTGGTTCATTTCAAATGGCTGACATCCAGGTAGTCAACACTTTTACAAACTGATCTAAGGAGGGACCTGCTTCAAAGTTCTGTTGCAGCGAGATATTTTTTGGCCGCGATGGCATTAAAAAAAAACCTCTGATTTCAAAGTTTTAAACCAAAGTGCCTCCTCACCAGGAAAACGAAGGCTTTCGGGGCTGCGTGGGCGAAGATCACATCTGCCATGAGGGGAGGAAGGAGCACTGAGAGCGAGCTGCAGGGGAACAGTGTGAAGAGTCCGATCAGAGGGGTCTGTTAAGTAAGCAGCCAGAGACGGGACGGAGGCCCCAGGCTAACTGTCAGGTAATACCGCTTATCGCAGGTAACCACCATTTAAACAGAGGAAACAGGGAATCAAACAGAGCGCTAAAAACATCTGATTTGTTTCAGTTCCAGATGGCATGAAGGTGCTGAAGGAGGAGCGGTCGGAGTGCAATTAGACACGAAGCTGAAAAATGATTTTTGATTTTCAGTTATACTCAGATGGTTATGTTTGGCTTAAAGGTTATTCAGGTTAACAGAGCCTTTTCTTTAAAAATTAAGCAACATCACATGGTTTTGGTGTACAAAAAAACTCCTTGTCACTCTTGTATTTGAAAGTGTTAGCACCGTCCAAGCACTCTTCTTAAATGCAGTGTATTTTTTCCATCATCTGGTTACAGCTGTGATAACACCAGCACTTCATGTTTGTGTTTTCACAGCTGGAGGCCATCATCTATACTACATATCCATAGTTTGTTTCATGGACATGGTATGTAGGAAAACATTGCACTCATCTGGGCCGCTACAACCCGACACAACCACCATCATACTGTTAGATTTAAAGACACCTTGAATGGCTTATTAATCAGAATATGACACAGAGAGTTGCTTTAAACTTCTCAAGTGTCCATTTGTGTGTTTCTTTCTGCTGGACCAGATCTGAAGCATCCCTCTGAGTACGATCAGAAAGGACTTTTTAAGCGCTCCTTTCAAAAGCTGCTTTCTCGTGAAGCATCTCACATCGCTTTTTGGCAGCAGGTCAATAGCTATAGTACGTCTGCAGTTTTGTTTCTAAAATCCTCCCTCTGACACAAAACTTTTGATCCATGTTTATCCTCAAATTATGCATAATGCATTGTTTCGCATTGTCCCTTTCAAAACCAATAGTGAACGTCGATTTGTCGTTGATCTTATTCATATTCCTAAACCTAAGTAGGTCTTTTTGTTGCCTAAACGAAAAACAGAGCGCAACTGAAAACAGAAAACATCATTTTAAATACCTGAAAACAATACATACACTCATTGGCTTTTTCCTGCGCTCTTGGTCACACCTCACCTGACTGGATTAAGTTCACCTGAGCCAAGACTGTACACACCCACTCACCCTCTGTAGCTTCTCATCTGGCAGCAGATTAACAGGAGTCTCCTACTCTTGGTTCTTTTCAAACAAAAGTTCTATTTTAACTGGGAACTTTATTTAACCTTATTTAACAGACCTGAGATTCATTTGATTCATCACATGGACCTCTAATCTCTTATTTGTTTTCTTTCAGATGCAGCAGTCCACATGTGTTTCAATTTCCTCTTTTCCAATTTTTGTTTTATTTGTATTAATTCATTCTGTGTTTTTGGGAGAAGTAAACCTTTGAATGAAGATCAACATATTGGTTGTAAGGGAACAAAAACTAAGCAATTCTCAGATTCAGGTCGTTGTACACCAATGAAAACATAAATATAGTATCATGTTTAATTTCCTGCTTCTAACTTGGTAAAGGTTGGGGTGTGACCACGATCATGAGAGAAACTAAAAGAGGATTTTTTGACTCTTAAACAGCTTCACACAATTTCAGTTTTTTGATTTAGACCAATACGAGCCATATCTCCGTCATCCAGCTAGGTGCTTTCTCACTAAAACAAACATTGTGTGCTGTAGTGGACGGTCTTTGCAGAAGTGTGTTCCACAGAAGAGGGTACAAAATACTGCGTATGAGGTTTTCTGACAAGTCAAACAAAACTTTGTAATGCAGAGGATTTTTTTCTTTTTTTTTTTTTGCCTTCGACTGTGGTAAAATTGGTGGTAAAAAGTGTCAAGAAAAACGTATAGCCCAGACATTTCTGGAGATCAATAACCCTGTGGTGGGCAGTTAAATCCCACCACAGACATCCAGACAGAGCCAATGAGAGCCATTACACTTTAATACCAGCATGGTGGGGATGCACCAGGCGCTCGGGAAATTACTCTATTCTCCAGCATACAGTTCATCACTGTTTCCATGGCTTTTGCATTTAGTCTGAGAGTGGAGACAACTTATTACGGTCAATCACACTGCAAGCTGTCGGTGATGTAAAAGGGTGGTTACATTATAAATGGCCGACAGTGGGTTAGGATTTGCAAGATCGGGGCCCTGACTCATCCCACATCCTCACTGACCAGACAGGCACAGATTCACCACATGCATTTAGCTGATGCGTCAATAACAGGGAATGTAGTTTAGAGACGCAGCAAAAGCAGCAAGAGGCCATTTTGTGATGGGATCAAAGCCGCGACGCCCGTCAACAAGTTCACATTATTACTGCATTATAACATGAGTATTCAGGAATCGTTGGTTTATTTTTGTGTGTATTTGTTTGTAGTCTACCAGGGGCAACATAAAATTGTATTCATTAAGTGTAACTTACTGCCAGGCGGAAAGCTTGAACTTACACATCACCTCAGTATGGTAAGAAGCTGAGTACAGGTCAGGAAAAGCAAGATTTATTTGTGTCTATTTGTGTATTTGTCTATGAGGGAAAAAACATTTAAACCAAGATTGAGAAATTTACATCAGCAAACCCCTCCAGCCACTGAGAGAAAATAAAAACTTTTAATATATTAATAATTTTGACTACAAAAGCAATGACTATGTGATTTCACTTGGAAATTTAAAAGAGTAAAATTAAGAAAAGCAGTAGTGACCTCTGGTTGCAGGTTCAAGTGTGTTGCTCCTGTAACAACACCCACCAGTGATGTGGTAGACCAGTTAAACCAGCTGAGGCTGCTGTTTAGTTGTTTTTTTGGATCAATACTATTCCTGATTTAATGCGCACCCAAACCTTGAGCTCATGCAGTCGGCATCACTGATGGATGTACTTTAGTTAGAGACTATTTTGCAATTTAAACAGGAGAGCTTTAATGTTATTACTCAGCCTCAGCAGGCGGCCTCTCCTGCGGCTACTTGCCATCATCATTAAAGGTCCCATATTATGCTCATTTTAAGGTTTACACTATTTTGAGCATCTTTTAAAATGTTTACATCCTTTAATATTCAAGAAACACTTTATTTTTCTCATTCTACTGTATGACTGCTCCATTTTACTGCCGGTCTCTTCAGTGCCCCCCCCCCCCCCCCCCCCCAAAAAAAAAATAAAGCCCAGTCTGCTATGATTGGTCAGCACTCACAAGCCTGAGCCAGCATCTCCCACTGTGGTTAAGCACAGTGTCTGCTGGTGTTTTTGCAACCACAGCTATACTGCGGGTTGTGTGGAGGGCTGTGACTGTACACAGTAGTTATGATATCACAACTTTACAGATATCCTGATGGATCATTTCAATCAAATATGAACATCTTTAAAATGTAATGCAATCCAATGCAACACCTTTGCAATAAATACTTTTATCTATCTATCTATCTATCTATCTATCTATCACATTTTCATATTACTGGATTATGAAACGGTTACATAAGAGCCTGAAATAACGCAGGAGGATTAAACGGGTCTACTTTCCCTGATTGACTCGGTGTC
Source organism: Sparus aurata (assembly GCF_900880675.1). Classification (NCBI taxonomy): domain Eukaryota; kingdom Metazoa; phylum Chordata; class Actinopteri; order Spariformes; family Sparidae; genus Sparus; species Sparus aurata. The sequence goes on from NC_044198.1 coordinate 15,283,223, forward strand.
ACATAAACAACCTGCGCGCTGTGATGCGGGGGTCAAAGTGAGATATCCAGGCAGCCGACAGTGTTTTTTTTTTGTTTGTTTGTTTTTTTCTTTTCCCTCCCTGACTCTCACTCTCGGGGCTGTGCGGGGAGCCACGATCTGATTGGCTGAGGGAAGCGCACCAAGCTCCGAGTGAAGCGAGGAGGATGCCAGAGTGCTCAGCTCAGGCAGTGCGCGTGGACGGATGCGAGCAGGGGGGAACCGACGGCAGCCGAGCCCGGACACGCGTTGTTGTTGTGATGATGATGATGAAGATGAAAATGATGCTGTGTTGAAACTTTTTTTTTTTCAAGACACTGTTTTGAACTGAAGGGGCAGGAGTGTCTCGGCTCATCTGGCTGCAAGTTAAGTGTGATGTTTTGGCTGCATGTTGTGAAATCTCTCTCACCACCACCACCTCCTCCACTACTACTATTACTACTATAACCGACGCACCCTCTCAGGAGTGATGGGCTCTAAGTTGACCAGACAGAGGAGTCTCGATTTCGACAGCAAGTTGTCCAAGAGGAGACGCAAGAGGGATGACAGCCCGGGGGAGGGCGAGAGAAGTGGCGGCGGAGACTTCTTGTTTACCTCCTTGATGCTCAAGTCCGACAAGCTGCCAGGGATGCTGCGGAAAACCAACCACAGCCCATATGTGAGGCGGGTGGCGTGGATCCGGGAGATCCAGAGGCTTCTCCGGGAGCAGAAGACGGAGCAGGCGGCTGAAGTGCTCAAACTGCTGAGGAAGGTGAGGAGGGGGAGACTGGTGGGATCCCTGAAAGGAACTTTTATTTTGAAACGCTGTTATTAAAAAGGGATTTAATGAGGCTGTGGGTGAGTTTCTGTTGATGAGCACGTGGGCAGAAAAAAGTTTCCTATGATTATTTTTTTTTTTTATTGCAATTCATTTATAGATTTTTATTTTTAGTGAGAAACTACAAGTTTTTGTGTTAATCTCCAGACGATTGAACATATAGATAATGCAGCAGCAGTTTATTCTGTTGCGTTTAATTGTTAAATTCTTCGTCTTCTTATTCCAGCTTGTAAAATGTCAGTATTGTCTGTTTGTCACGCATCTATGACAGTAAACTGCATATGTTTAAGTTGGTGGACAAAACAAGACACATGAGGAGGATGATGATCAACATTTTCCATCATTTTATGAGCAACCAAACAACTGATCAATAAGTTGATTAAACTTGTTAGTTGCAGCCCTGTTTTGTTTTGTTTTTTATAAACCTGACACATATGGGTTATTATAACTCATTGTTACTGTAAACACAGTAGAACATTAATCGAATGATTTACCCTGATGGCACTCATAGGAAACCCCACTCCTCATGGAGCAGCACGTGTATCAGCAGGTGTCAGTGTGTTCATCATTTTCAAAAGTTTTTAAGTTATTAAATCATCTACTTTTTTTCCTCATCAGTGTTTCACAGTAAGGAAACCTGGCAGGACCTCTTTTTTCTTTTACTACTGAGAAAATACTGAGAAATAAGAAGTACTTACTGTATAATGAGGTTGATGCCTCATTGGGTGAGACGCTTGGTCTGAATCAACCACCTGTTTTGTCTGAAAGGGAACGGCCAGGAAGCCAGCTAGTTCATGATCTGAATATTCAATCAGCTCCAAACACTGGACACAGAAGCCTGTTGTGTTTTATATGTTAGCCCCTTTGAAATACAGCTGAGGAAGACTTGGCCAAATTAACTCACAGTGCTTTGATTTTAAGGCTCTATAATAAGAGTACAAATTATAATCTGTAGTTAAGTAGTGCTTAACTAATGTGTTGATTTGATTTGATGCATGGATAAATGCAGGACGTATTAGGAATTCCTGTTGCCCACCATTAACAAACAACAACGTTACAATGACTTTATGTGTTTAATCAAACTGCAAACATTTACATTTTAAACATGAATACAAAACGTACTGTGACATAAATGAACATTTATGGAACTGAAGCCCAGAAAACTTTTAATGTATGAACTGTGAATTAAAGAGGTAATATGTGACGTTTTAGTATTGAAATGTCTGAAAACAACCAGACCTTTGTTGTATGTTTTGGTGAGTTGTTTTATATTATCTCAAATGTTCAAGAATGTTCAAGCGCAAAAAAATCGCAATTTTGTTCAAGGTAACGGTGCGTTTCATTCGGTCACCCTTCACTATAAGAGTCAGAGTGAGGTGGGAAGAAGCTGAATGCGCCTGAACGTTATGTAAATAAGACTTAAACATTGTCAATGATGAACAATGATCACAGCAATTCCCATGATCCCATGCTACTTATGTCCTTTGTTTGTTTTGATTGAGAGATCTCTATCGACAGAAACCACATATAGTGTGGTTAACCTTCTTAAAGTCATCACATCACCAGACTGACTGTTCACACTGGTTGCACTGGTGCGCCAAACTTTTTCATTTAGGTGCACCGGCACATAATTCAGGTGCACCCAACGGTACATTTAAAGTTAACTTCTTACATGTAAAGGTGCAGATAAATGTTTGTTTTCATTTAAATCACAGCACCTGCAGATGAGACCCGCTACATTTTAGACGCACCAGTGCGATTGAGGAAAATTTGTAGTTGCCCCCTGCAGCCTGTGCATGAAGCCATAGTTTCCCTGATCTTTTGTTAATGGTGAGCAACTGGAATCCACACTACGTCCTGCGTTAATTCGTGCATCAAATCATTATGAGTCATGCATTAGTTTAGTATTACTGAATATCCCTTCTCAAATACGACATATTTTGTGATTCCAAGTGAATGACTTGTTCAAAGAGATGATAAACTGTATCGCCTATAGACTCTTGGTTAAGACGGTTTTCTGATTTCTGATGCCTTCTCTCTTTTTCTGCCATTGTTCACCGCCTCCCATGATGAAGCAGGTGTTGAAATACATAGGAGAAGATGTTAAATACATAAATCCGCGTACGTAGAAGCAGTTTATACAAACTTGAATGCCTCTCGAATGTGGTGTGTGGTTAAATAGCTCTAATCTGTCCCCAGTGCGCAGCGTTGTGCAAACATTTCTTTGTCATCAGCGTCATAGCTCCCAACCATATGTAAGGTATGGTTTTCTATCTGTTACACTAACACCTTTATAACATCTTTCCTAGTCCAATCCTCACTTTCTGCAGTTTTATTCAGACAAGAGAGAGAAGAGGATGAAAAAAAGAAATAGTTTTTAGAGCTCAGCTTGAGCTTTCCTCTGCCTTCTGTTAGCTGTGGATTGATCAAAGGAGAGCAGTTTTGAAGTTCAGACAAAAGCAGTTCTGATCAAGAGGGGCCCCCTGTCACGAAAACTCCCTGCCCATCTGTACGGTGCTGTTGAATAAATTATACAGATGTGTGCACATTAAAGCACGAAACAATGCTGAGGAGAAGCCACGGGTGTCTGAACCGAGGACTGATTCGCAGGTATCTCTTCAGAAACCATTAACTGAGGATGAACTAGATGCGGGGTGAATTTAAACTTAAGCTTCATATTTTGTGTGAAGCAGAAGGGATGTGACTCATGCGTAGCTATTCCTCTAACGTCCCTGTCCCTGTTCATTAAAGCAGTCGCAGATATCTTATGAGAAAAAGGGATTTAAAAGATCATCGTGTACATTTGTTGGTCGTGAGCAGGGGCAGCTTTCCCCGCAGCTCGGCATTTAAAATGCTCACGAAGCACCAGCACTCCCTCCGTCTCTCTCCCAGCGAGGTGAAGCCAGAGCCCTGCTACTCTTGAATGTTGTTGGGGCTGAAGCCAAGTGCCTGACTAACAATACTTCCAACCCTGAAAAAAAACAACCACTGGCAGTAGATCTCCTCGCCATAGCTCTCCGGCAGCAGAGGAGCTTTTCCCTCTCAGAGACGGATGGATTTGGAGATAATCGACTTCAGATGATGGATGCTGGAACACGTTTCTTGTTCACGTTGAGGAAGTCATTACAAAGAGGAACCAATAACACCGGCCCCTGCACTGTTATCTCCATCGCGGATCTGCCTTCTGGGCCATTGAGTTAATTAGTTTGGGGTCTTCTAGATATTCATTAGTAAACAAAGAATCAGCAAACAGTCATATCAATTATGCTCGACAACCTGCACACCGAGTAACCAATGTACAGCGACGGCGGAGACACTTATGAAGGTGCTCTCAGTGGTGTGTGAAGACCTTTCTGAAGTCTTAGGCTAGCTGTCACAACACATAATTATTCATTTTTTTCGACTGTAAATACCTCGATTCAGAACTGCAGCAGATTTTGGTGCCTTTGCGATCGTATTATCTCGTCTGCCTCTCTGTTCATCAGATAAAGACAAAAAGTCCCCAAAATGAGCAAATATGAAAAAAAAAAAAAAGTAGAGACAGGAGAGGTTTGAGATTTTGGGAATCACACTTAGAGTTAGACTAGATGATACACTCCACTCTCATGTCCGTGCGGTAACTATGAAGCTGTGCATATACAGAAAATATACATTTGTTGCATGTAACCGCAAGCACATCTAAAGCTCACAAATTAATACTGTGTGTTCTGTGTGTGTGACAAACAGGGACAAAAGGAAGTTGTTTTAACAGGTCGGTTTTTGGATGAATTGAACAAAGAAGGTATCACGTGTTAATGAGATGGATGTTTTTTCCCTTTGGACGGAGCCAGGCTCACTGTTTCCATCTGTTTTCCAGTATTTATGCTAAGATAATTTAACCTCCCCCCTGGCTGTAACTTAATTACTTTAGAGACACAAGAGTGGCATCAGACATCGCAGGAAAGTGAATAAACATAGTTCATTTTTTTAATAAGGTTATGTTCAGGGATGTTTTCTTACAAAAATAAGATTATTTGAAAATATGAGAACATATTCAAAAGGTCAAGGTCTCGCCATTTGGTTCGTTTGGCCTGTAGCTACGGCATAAATATCAGCAAAATATGAAATCCATTTTTGGAAGTAAAAAGACTTGACACTGTAGACTCACTTTGCAGATAGTGAATGATATTTAAGAAAAAATGTAATTAATTTACATCACAAAGTTGGATAAAAGAACAATTTGAGTTCCACTTTACATGAGGGACAGGTTGACGGCAGCAAATCAAAAACGTTCCTGTACTAGAGATGTGCGACCTTTCAAGGACGTGAAGAGTACGCAAGTTGGAGCTATTCCTCATCTGTCCTGTCACATATGACTAAGTTGACATATTGACCCATCCTACTTGCCCATGCATTGTTGCTGCTGGCCGTTTATGTCTTGGAATCATCAGGAAATGGCTCTTCCGTATTTTTTCATATGATAACCAGGCAGTTCTGACCTTACACCTTGGATCTCAAGATGACGGCGCAAAAGGTCAATCCTGTATGTATATTTTTAAAGGAAAGTAAGTAAACAGAAGTTGGAAGGTCCATCACCTGACAGCTATGACACGTGTCTCACACTGAATCAGAAAACTGTGGGACTGGATTTGCCACCGCGTGCAGTGTATCTAATTGGATTCTAATGAACTGCATGTGTGGGACGATGTTCTGCTCATCGCTTTATTCAGACTTTTTGTGATGAAGCAGACGTCAGATTAGATATGCAGCTTTTTCTCGAGGCCATTTGTAGCAGGATCTGAAGGCACGCAGGCATCCCGTCAGAGACAAACAGGAAAACATTTCATGCTTTTATGATTAAGAATCAGTCAGAGTAAACCGCAGGATCAGATCTATGTGTGTGTATGTTGAAAAACGCAGTTTTAAATCAGCTCCACAAAGTGGCTCAAGAACAATCTGATGCGGCAGCTGCTTAACACAACATCCTCATCATCATAAAATTATCTCTCCGTGCTTTCATTTATGGACACAGGCGGTACCCTCAGTCTGCACTTAATAAGGTTTATTGAAGGGAGAGCTGGCCTGGAGGACAGTCCAGCGTCAGGGAATCCCAAAGAGCTTTGCTGTAATAAATCAACCCAAAAGCTGGAGGAGGAGAAAATGCTGATGGGAGTTTTCCTCTTTGCTTCAGCTGTGCCCTGAAGTGTTCGGGCTGTCAGAGCGTATAGAGCATGTTTAACTCTCGCCTGCTATTTTAAAAGCTCTTCACTTCATGTGGAGCTGACAGTATTTCACACTGATCACTATAAACAACAGCACGCTGGTCCCAATATGTTTGTTCAGTTGTTTTCATGCAGCAGCTGCAAGTGTAATATGTTTGAGTAGAGGAAAACATCTTTTAACAGTTGTCATGGATTAAGAGACAGGCAGCTTTATGCCTAAAAAGAGGAGATTTTCTTTGACTTTCTTCCTTCTTACTCCCAGCCTTTCATGACTTTGTTTCATCTGTTCACTTGCGCGTCTTCCCCGCTGTTTGTTGTCTGCATTTGATGCATCTGAGAACGTTATTTCCCAAACACAGGCTGCTAATGACGCATCAGCGCTCAAAGTATCACCCTGAAGATGCAGCTCCAATATATTTACATTGTCACTGCAAACAAGAAAAATATCATTATGTGTGCTGGCTCCTGCACATAGAAGCAATCTTTGACCAGAAAGCAGAAGTGCATTTAAGTGGAATCTAAACATATTTCCCTCAGCTAGTTAGGAGTTGTGTTTTTAGAGAAGGGATTTCCCTTCAGGCAAAACTACAACTGAAACCTGCACATGAGATAAGAGGAACAGAAGTAGTTTTATACTTTTCGCTGGAGAGTTTAACGTCATATTATCTGGAAAAAGGCTGTACTTTATCTTAGCTCACTTAATCTTTACTCCCAACGCACTCCCCTAATTGACTGCACATGTGTTAACACATGACTCGGATGGCAAACCATTATCAGCTTGCCGAGATAAGAGGGCAAGATGAAAGGGGAACAAAGCCTCTAAACATGGAGAGTGTATTTTCATTAAAACTATCCAAGAAATGTCACTTGAATATTAACCCAAATGTGTCTCAGCCTTTTTAAAATGTCTCTAAACTACATGTGAATTTTAGTTTATATTTTATTTTGAATTACTATTAGAATAGGTTTACATGCTTTAGTGCTGCAAAAACACATCAGTTTTCTCAAACGACAGTGCCGCAGCTCTGTATTCCTCCTCCATCTGAAACGCTCTGGTCTAGCTCCTGTCTCTTTAAGGGATAGAGACGGGAATCCCCAGTCTGCTCTGATTGGTCAGCTCACAGATACCTGAGCCAGCAACATGGCAGCTGTGCTAAATCAATTCTAACATGGCAAACTAGCTGCTAGATTTAAATTATACAAATGTATGTGTGACATGGTGATGTGGTGTGATGTCACAAAGTCACAGAATTGAAGGCGGGACTACTGACGAGGCCTTTCAAGTGCAGTGTTTTCGGTGGGAGAGAGGAGCTTCTCTTGGTGCAGACTTTGACCTTACAACTTTCGAGATATTTTACATGAAATCATATAAAACACTGAAGTAAAGGAAAAAACAGAGAGTCCTTTAAGAGTTAACTGAAGCACTCTCCTCTCTCTTTTCTTTTCTCACAGGATTTGGGACTCCAGGGAACGTCGCTCAATGACATTTTGTACAAGAATGCAGCTTTTCTCAACCTGGTGGACCCCATCTCTCATGAGCTGCTGCTCAGCCTGGCGCGGGACCTGCAGTGTCCAAAAAGGGTATGAAGTCAAAAATAATATGGTTTTTAACTTTCCTGAATTATGAAACAACAGCTCTTTGTTTTAGAGACTTGATGTCAATTAACAAGAACTAAAGCGGCAACATGTCCACGTTTATTATCCATGCCTCAGTGCAGGTGTCATTCTTAGTGTCATGCTACTGTGACAACAATGAACGGTCAGTTTGTGTCACAGCAAATGCAGAAGCTAGGGAGCAAGGGCAATTATATTGTAGGTGTTTAAATATTAGCACAATGGGTCACTTATGTACTTCAGAATGTGTTTAAAATGTGTTCAGTATCAGGTGACATATTAACTTTTATTATGTGAGAATCCTGCATACGATGCACAGGTTCTGACTGGCTCATGTTTTACAGGGGAAAGGGGATCGGCTGAGCACATAATAACATAAATCTTGCCTTTGTAGAGCATAATTCTAAAGCTGTGAGGGTCATTGAAGACTAATTAAAGAAATAGTTTAGTATGATGGGAAATGCCAACGTGGATGAGAAGATTTACTCTGCTTCTCATCTCATTTATCTCCTTTACGATGAATATAAACCTACAGTCAGCAGCCGGTTAGCCTAGCTTATTACAAAGGCTGGAAACAGGCTCCCTCTGAAACCAAAAAAACTCTAATGCTCACTAAGTGACAAATTATAGCTTGTTTGGTATAGAGAATAAAAGCTGTAATAATACAAAAGGTGTGGTGCTACAGGAGCTTACTGTATGTGCAAAACAATTTTTTGCATGGTCATATTGACATTTGTGTTCTTATCTAAATGGCAATGGTAAATCTCTGCTCGTCTGTCTGACTGTTATTCACACATCTCAAGAACCGTTCATCCGATCAACTTCACACCTGGTAGGTGTGGTGCTTAGTACCCGTAAAAGTGCAGTGTTGAATGTGGTGCAATTTGGACACACAACTTATCCAATATTAATTTGGAATAAACAACCAACATGGTTGTACGCCACAGCGGGATCAAGCTTTATTGCTCTAACTCCACGGCTTGGAAAGTACTGATGTAATCATCTAGATTCTAAATCGCATGTATGAAGCATCATTGCTATCATCGGGTTGGCCGTGACGAGTCTTGGGCATTGCAAGAGGCCTAAGACTGGACCTGTGAACCTCTCGGAACTCTTGAAAATGTAAATACTGTAAGTTGCATTTTATCATATTGCATCCAAGAAATGGGATTTACTACTTTATGTCAACAGAAGCAGTAGCAACAGAAACACTTTGATAATGTAAAACTTATTTCACTATTTTTTGTATCACATACATTTTGCACATTCTGGGAAATCTCTTCTACAGCTCATTTTACATGTGGAAAAGCTCCTATCAGTGGACAATGTGGAGCATTAAATGAGAACTAACCCTCAATCCCAGCTGCAAAGGGAACACCTGCTTGTTAGAGAGGTCAGGGATGAATGGTACGTCCGGTAGGAGGCACTGTGTCAGGGTGCGACTCTGCAGCGGGGACCATGTGGTCGGCCTTCCCTGCTGCTCCTCTGCTCTTTCAGCACAGTGGCATTCCTGCAGGGGTAATGTACCTTGGTTGCATAACACTGGAAAGCGTGGGCAGGTGCCCAGCGGTCATCCTGCTGAGGTCAGCGGAGCCGCTGGCCACGGCCAATGGCACCGAGGCTTGTGGGGCAGTGTGGCCTTGGCACTAACAATGAAAGCACTTTGAGGGCTCTGACAGGTGGCAGGTGGGATCAAACGGGAGAAACTGGTGCTGCCGGAGTCCACTGAGTGCTGTGAAGTCTGTTGTGTCCCACCTTTCACTGTTTGTAAGGAACTGTATGAAATCCATTAAGTGGGTAAAGGGAGTCAGAAAAGTCAGTCTCACATTGATTGACGGGTTAAACATTAGATGATTTAAAGTAGATTATTAATAGATGTTGAAGGAGGTTGGTTCATATCAGCAATATATTGTAAACACAGCAGTATGAAAGGCCGACCCAAAGTGGCTGACATAAACGCTCATAATGTTGATCTCTCATCATTGGGACAACCTTGTCAATTATGCACATGAATTACATCCAGATTTATGTGATCAATAAAATATTGGACGAATCCTTCAAGATTTACATCATGATTTATCCAGACAGGCTGCCAGCTCATCTGCTCGTAGCGTGGCATACAAATCAGAGATATTAAAATTCAAATTACATCTCAAACTCGGGTATGTGAGTGTGAAGAAGACACTACAGAGGCTGCTCAGAGTGGCTGTAAAGCACAGACCCAGCAGCCATTACAGCTATCTAAAGTCTGCAGTTACCTCCTCTTGGAAGGGGATGGGTTGCCTCAAGATAAAATGACTGTGGTCTGTTTTTTTTTTTACTTAGCCGGTCCAGATGATAATCACCTGTAAGAAAAGTCTAATCTTATCGCTGTTTACTTTGGTGAGGAAAGCCCAGGAGGCAGGAAAGGAGAGTGAGGAGCTGGCAGCAATGTTCTCCTGACTGGCTGGCGACCCGTGGCAGGATACTGTGTCAGACGTGACGAGGATGTAGAGAGGCAGTGTGCTGGAATAAGGCCCGGCAGCTGCCTCTGTGGCCAGTGTTCTCCACCACTCTGTGATTTATTTACATTATATATTCAAGGACACATTAGAGCCTAAGAGATAAGTAACGTGTGTGTTTTGAAGCTCATCGTCGTACGCTACAGACAGCTGATTTAATGTACGTTGTGTTTTGATGCATGATTGATGTCTCAGGATTCTTATAGGGGGGTCACGGCTGTGCACAATTATCAACTCTGGTGATTCTTCCAGATCACGGATTCACATTTTTCTAAGAATACATTCACGTTGCGAATCAGTATGCACCGCTCCGATGTCGTGTTCAGTCATCCGGGTGGCTGAAACAGCAGCACAGGATGTTTTGAAAGTATGAGGCATGTTTGTTTGTCGCCCAAGAAAAGAAGTGGCAGCGGGAATGGTTAATCGCCTTAAGGTAAATTGCCCCTGTCTTTTTTTTTCTCCCTCTCTCTCTCTCACCACATTGCCTCTCTCTTGTTGTCGTGTTGTACCATTAATTAGATTTAGCCTGCTCAGCACAGCCCATTCCATTTAAAGTCTTTGACGGAGGAGGAAGAGAGAAAAGAGAAGGCGAGGAGGGGGGGGGGCGAGGAGCATGAAGGAGGCAGAGTAAATTAATGTTTCTATGTAGAAACTGTGTGATGCAGCTGTGTTCAAAGGAAGAGAAAGGAAAACACTTTGTGATTGTGTGGAAATCAGCACATCTGTAGTTTGACGGGAGAAGGAAAGAACGATCAGAGCATCCAGCATTCATTAATGACTTTTATCTCGTCCACATCTAACCTTTTGTAAACAGCTCCTTGTCGACTTTTTCACATTAGAAATTAACAAGCTTGTTTTGCTCCCAGTGGATCCTCAAACGCATGGTTTTCTCTGCCTATAAAAGACTGAGACTCATTCCCAGCCTGTCAATAACTGACGCTGTGGGATGGTGGCTAACCCGACATACAATCCCAAAGCGCCGGTTTCTGAAGAGTTTTGAGTGAGACTAAAAAAAAAACAACTTTCCTGCAAATAGGAGTTCTTACAGGACTAAATAGGACAGAATATCCAACCTCAGTGATGTTAGCCTGCTAGCCTACCTGAAAAATCAGCTTGGAGAGCAGATTCACCGTGCTGAAGGCAGTTCTGAGTTGGATATTCAAAAGATGTTGAAGAAATCTAGTGGCCTCTTCTTCCACAGTTTTACCAAACGTTAAAGTGACAAGGATAACCTTTTGTTAAAGAAAAAATCTGCATCTGAGTTTTTTTTATGTTGATTCCTGTGCTTAAAAAGGCACTTTCTGTATATTTATACTTGTTGTCCAGCATTCGTCCTCTGTGTTTGCTGCAGGAGACCGACACGTTCAAGTCCACCAACAAGATCTGCCGCCAGCTGATTTACCACCTGACCCCTCACTCAAAGTGGACGAGACAGAGCGTGCCCAGGAGGAAGTCTCAGGCCTGGTGAGTGCGTCCTGTCTGATACCGCCATGGCGAACACATCCTCCCAAACCCCCGAAATACCGGTCTGACTTAAAGTTGGTTTGGGAGAAGTCCTCTGCCAAGATTTTCCTGCAGACTCTCAAGGTTACATCCGTGATAGAGTGTTAATTAGGACTGGAGGTTAATATTATTACTTTCTGGGACTATATCACATTTTTTGGAGGATTCCCCGGATTTATGGCCATAATTAAAATGGGAGTTTGAAAACCAGAATTTTGGATAGTGACTCATAAAATTTCTGCAGTCATTCTTTCATAATTGTCAGATCGTGACACTTTTAGCGTCACGACTCCTCTCAAATGTCCTCTGAGGTTGAAAAGAAGACACTGACAAGCATACAGAGTATTGAACATCTGTTTGACAGAATATCCTTATGTATGAGTGGTTATAATGGAAAGTCTCGCCACCGCTACACTGGCACAGAGAGGTGGAATATCCATTACATGCAGACGTTTGGGTGTACTGTTTCAGCAGAGGAACCAGAGGATGTTCGTGGACAGTAGGAACGATGGTGAACGATGATGATCCACCTGTCGAACACAACCACTCTGCGATCAATGCTCCAGCTCTGATTTGTGTCAGAGGTCTGCTCATTAAATCACACGTAGTTTACAGTCGTTGCACTCAACTATGTTGATTTAATATGAATAATGTTTTTGTGTCAAAGCTGAACTGTAATCTGCCATTTTAATCAGCTGGAAAAGAAATGGGAAAAAAGCCATTGGGGATGAATCTATTTATGATCAACTTATATTACTGTAAAAGCACTAATTTAAGTTTGAGCTATGATTGTTGCATGGGAGAATTCATGAGGTTTGATGAAAACTTCCCTGCTTGTATAACAGTGTTCAGTCTCTGCACACATATCAGGCAGGTATTTGTCCTGGGGGGAAAAAAGCAGATTTCAGTGAGAATATCCTGAAAATACAAATTATTATTACACATTATCAACATATTATAGGTCTCAGCCAAATTCAAACACACCCTAACTTGTTAATAAAAAAAAACACCCTCAAGTCCTTCTGAAAGAAATTTTGTTTTGTTTTATTTAATGCATTCAATAGATTTATGTTTATTTGTACTTTTTTTTAAAAGGGGCTCTGTTGAACTTCTGCGCTGTGCTGGAAGCCGGTCGTTACTTTATGTCAGTGGACTCCATTTTTCTAAAATAGCGTTAGCTACCATTGCTCTCTGTTAGCGAAGCAGAGAGAGGCACCGAGACAAGAAACTCGAGAACATAGGTAAAGTCACATCCTTTGGACCATCCTGGAAAATCCGACCTGCAGCAAATTGTTACAAAGAGCCCCTTTAAACACATGTATAAACTTTACTTTTCTCTATTTTACAAATGTTGCTGATTTTGAATGTTTGTTTCTTAACACATCAAGTAAAGATGTCATTGTCAGTTCCAGCTTCTTAAATGTGAGGATTTCCTGCTATTCTCTGTCATTTATGACAGTAAATGAAGAATCTGGGGGTTTTGTACTGTCGACTGGACAAAAAAAAAAGCAATTTAAAAAAGTCACGTTGGGCTCTGAGAAATTGTGATGAGCATTTTTCAGGGTTACTTTTAATAGATATATTTTTTGCTTTTTATACATTTAGTAGATTTATTAATAATTCATCGTAGCTTCATACTACCCTAACCCAACAGTAAAAAAAACAAACAACAGCTTCTTCCTGTTACTGCTGTGACAAAAGCAGCATCACACCAACTACAACAAGTATGATTTTAACAATCTGGAGTGTAATTGTGGGCCACAGAACCCAAGCAGAAATTAAGATGACCTGGACGGGCGGAGCCAGATCTGAACTTGCCACCAAATTGCATTCTGATGATCATCGCCTCAGTGAAATACAAAAAGTGTGCGAAGAAATAAAAATCCCCTTCATCTCAAATTACAACAGGTACATATGTGGAGACGTTGAAACAAAAAAAACCCATCTCTAATGATGATCACTAGGCTCCCTCTCCCTGAGCAATTAACCCAGATTGAAAGATTTTTTCTGACAGCTTGAGTTAACTTCCCGCCCCGGTCTCTTGGTTGCAATATTTTTCAAAATAGCACTCAACAGAACAACAAGGCAGACTCTCCCAGTGTGCTCATTAGCAAGCTCCGTCTCTCTCGCTCGCAACCCACCCAGACAGCAGTGCTCACTGTGGGGCTCGAACTGGCAACAGAAACGAGCGCCTTTGGATCAAATGAAGCATTAGGACGCTGTGTACATGCCTTCAAATGCTTTTTTTTTTTTTCTGTTATCGATCTGTTCATTAGCTCAATCCTCTCTTCCTCTATTTCCCTCTCCTTGTCAGTCCGTCTCCTCTCCCCATCACCTTTCTCCGATTTCTTCCTATTTTAAAACCCCCTCCTCGCATTGATTTTTTTCCGCCCTCCCCTCTCTTCTCTTTTCCTGTGGGATTTTTTTCTCTCCTGCATGTGAGAGTCCATTTTGTTCAACAGTTGCCACACAGAACGGTTCTGCAGTTTGAGCCGAGACTCTGGGGGAAAGGCTCTGTCAGACGGAGGAGAAACAAAAAAAGGGTTGGGGGGGGGAGGCGGAATCACTGCAAGGTTGCTGATTAGAAAGTCATGCATTTCCCCTCTTTCTAACCAGCCGCGCTCGGAATCGATTTTGAATTTGATCTTTGGAAAAAGCATTAGCTATCACGTAGAACTGACACTGCATTCGTACTATTTTATTTTCTTCAAGTGACGCTTGATCAATCTAAAAAACTGCAATGAGACGATGACCTAAATTAGATTGTTTGTAAATGAAACATATGCCCTCGGTTGCACATAAGTCATGATTCAAGCTTTATTACTTCTGGCCTGCTTCGCTTTTATAACTCTCTTACTGTGTGTCACACTTTATATACTGTCAAGAAAATTTCTTTTTTTTTCTTCTCTGCTGCTGCATGTGCCAGGTTTCTGAGAAGTACACTGCTGTCGAGTCCCCGGAGGAGTTTTTAATGTTATTGTAATTGGTATTGAATTTCAGATTAATCAAACTCATATCTTTTATTGCATTGGAATTGCCCTTCCAGCACATTTCCAGAAAGATTGGACTCGGGTTGCAGATGCTTTCTCATTGCTTGTCTTAACTGCGAGGAAGTAATTGATGCGAGGCTCTTACAGCAGCTATTACAGACATCTTCGGTACATTTAAGAAGACGATTGAGTTCTTGTTTCCATTGTTGTTATTCCTGGAAATGTCTGTGAAAATATCTGAAATGCCTATCCCAGTATAACCCAGAGTAAATACAGAACTGTTGTTGAACCATTTGGAGTACAGCCGTGGTTGTGGGTTTTTTTGAAAGGTTACATGTCCTACAATCCCAAAGTGTCATACTAACTCTTAAATAAACTCTTCTTAATCTATTATTTAATTATTTTTCTCTCCTACATGCAAAAATAAGCTTGGAGATGACCTGTAACTGCCCCTATGAGCTAGAAAACACAATGGGTCCACATCATGTTGTCAGAGTTGAATTTAGGTAACAATCTCACTGAAAATGGACACCTAACACTTGTTTTTAAAAGGAAATATCCAGGCGCCTCGCAAAAAAAAATTACATTTTACGACCTCAAAGCACCCCTGCCTGAGAGTAACAGGGACAAAAGTTCACTATAGTTCTTTATTTTCTTAGATACACTAGCTTTATGCATATAAAATAGTCAAAAACAAGTGCTAAGGTGGAAAAACTAAACTATATATTCCTGAATTTGAAATCTCAGTGGCATGGTGCATTAGTCATGCAGAGGCTGGCGTGTAAGTGGCTCAGGAGATAAGAAAAGGAAGAGAAAGTGGGTAACTTGTCTACATGATCTCTAGTTGACTGTTGTAGGCTCCAGGGTGGGCATAGGAGCTCCTGTCCGCTCAAATGAGCTGTCAGTCGATGATTCACATCCATTTACCATTTTTTTATTAATTTAATCATTGAATTTTGTGTTTTGGACTAAATATGTTACATGGATCTGGTGGACATCTGGGTATGAGAGAAGACAGTTTTTGCTGGTGTTTCATACACTACTGAAACACTGAGACACATTTTTAATGATCTGGCAAAACTCACAAAAATCATGAGAATATAAAAACTTTACACATAAATAGAGCCATTTGCCTAGTTACTTAGCTGTGTTTATAAAATGCATTTAGCTTTTTTCTGCTATATTTAAGTCACCATAGAATATCCTGTTCAGCAGAAGTACTGAGCGGATTAAAGTCCGAATAAAAACAGGCGTGCAGGTTGTGCCGACTGATGATAAGAGTGAACGGAGTCGTGGCAATGACAGCTGTTTGGGCAGGTGTAATCAGCTGTGGGTGAGCTGCCTGAAGCCTGATATTTGACCCCGACGTCACACTGTTCAGACTAAAGTGCCTTTTCCTCCCACAGCTCACAGCGCAAAGGCTTCGCCAAACTCAGCCCATTGCTTTTATTTATCCTCATATAAAGCTTGACAAACAAACAGTATGGCGCCAGCTTTTCTCCTGGTCGTGACTTCCACAGATCTGTGAATCTGTGTTTATAAGAATTTAGAGTGAAGAAATAACAAATACTTCATCCAGATAACAGTCTGTAATCACATGGCTCATTGCTGTGCTTATTTCACTGTAAATATCAACATCTGGTTGCACTTAGCATCATTAACAAATTGTTAACTTGTTAGCTGGTTTTGCGTGATTCCCCTGAACTCCAGCTTGATTTCTCATTAGACCACCCTTCAAACTCAGTCTATTGCCTTCTACGTCTCCTTTATATCAGCATTGACAGTGGTACAATTCCCTTCCTTGCACTGCTAAAACCATCCTTATGCTTCAAACGTGCTTGCTGGACTGTCAAACGGCATCATCACCCCACATGGCTGCTGGCAAGAAAACCATCACACGAAAATGGCCACAGTCAAACCCGTCAACAAAGGACGACCGGACCGCAATTGTCAACACAAAAAGATCGTCCTGCTTAACATTCTTCTTACAATCCTTTTTATGTGCACAGCTGAGTGCAACACCACGAGATGTCTTGCCCCTCTCTTTGACAACAGGAATTTTTGTGCCCATTCGAAGCAGCTGCAAACCTGTTGACTATCTATGAGCTAGTTTGACAGAAGCCTCAAGAATCCAGATATGAAACCAGACAATGTTGCCCAGGGTTTATTTTGCAGCTGCAGCCAAAACCTGCAGGTTTGCATTCAATAACCAGCAGCAACCACTTGAGGCTGGCTCCAAAACGGGTCAATCCTCATAAGAGCCCATGTTAAAAAGCCCGGCTGTACAGCAGAGATAAACATGTTTACGGCCTGATGCAACAAAACAATTTGGGTTTGTACAGCTAATTTCCCTCCTCATGACATGTGCGGGTGGTGAATTTTTGAATTTTAAGACTTAAAACTCGGAATTTTGATAATCACAATATTAATGAGGCGATACTTCAAACTCAGACATATATTTTTTTTTTCTATAACTGAATAAACAAGCTGTTCTCAGAAGAAAATAAGGTCTCCAGAACACTGAAGCTAGAAAGGTGGCAGGGTCCGCCACATATAAACACGGTAAAACAGTGTCTCTGCCATGTTTATGGTGTTGGTGACGAGTACCACAATTTGGACACTATACTGTTTGTGTTTGTCTCGCCACTGTACGGTTATGAAACAGATTTAAAAGCCCAGGGAAAATGTGTTTACTTGGTTATTTTCACATTCCTGCATCTAAATGTAAAATGGGTTGCATCATCTCCTGTCTCAACTATCCTCCACCCTCCTCGCTCTCAAAATACACACTTCAGCCCCTGTGGCTGGTCCAAACCTTTGCTGTCTAACTTGTCCTCAACCTCAACAATACTCCTTCATCAAGTCATCCTCAGCTGCCTCCAGCAGTTTTTTCTCTTTCAGACTCCATGAGGCTGACTAAAGTAGCCACAACTTACCACCTACAGGCCCCCGTCCTGCACACCGACCTGTGACTTGCATCATCACGCTTACAAATTTGTCTCTCACCAGACTTGGAATGTCCTTCACTTCAACAAGATAATCCCCTTTGCTCATAGGCTAAAAAAACTAATTTCCTCAAGTGGCACATCACGTCATCCTCTCACTTCTGAATCATACCCAGGAAAGCATTAGCCGGTAAAAAGCCGTCGAGGCATCTTGGCTCTAACTTTGTTTGGTTGAGCAGTGAAAGTTTCTTAGACATCGTGTTATAGTCTGGATGCTTATGGCCAATTTTGTCAACTGCATTTCGACGTCTGCGTTCCAGATTCTTCGGCTTCTTTTCACCAGCTAATCACCAGAGAAGTGCTCACTGGGACTCGCTCTCCAGTTTCTCCGTGCTCTGCTCAGACTAATTTGCTCTAATCTTTGAAGAAATCCCCTCTACCTCTCTTTCTCGCTGTTATTCTGAGCCCCTTCTCCCTTACACGATCCTTCCCGGGCCACAGAAATGCTGTTAACACCTTCCAGCTTTGCAGTGCTCACTGTTGTTCGTGATGCCGACCTATAATTATAAACCAAGCTTCATTCAGGGCCATGTCTTCGTTGTTGTGATTTAACATCTTTTGTTTTTCTTTGTTTTGGCCTTTAGTCAAAAAAAAAAAGCTGGAACACTCTAATAGACGGATGCTGACCACAATATCATACAAATATGAACAATTAGGAACTAAGTTTAAGTTGGCCTACATAGTGGATGAACGAGAGAAAGGAAATCTGTTTTAATTATGTGAGAGAGAACTGTTCAATGGATCCTGGACCATGTATCTGACAGTTCTGATCCCCTGATTTCACCTCTAGAGTGAAATGTCTCAACATCTATTGAATTATTAGGTGCAGACATTTATATACTCTTTAGGATTAACTATAATAACTTTTTAGATTTGTTTGATATGTGGAATACTTTGGTGTTTCCATCAGCCTCAGCTATACTTGGTGACAACACGCCAACTCTCCCGATTTTCCCGATTTGATACAAAATAAGTCTGTTTTCATAAAAAAAATACTGATATGTGGTGCTAATGTATATATGATATCACATCACAAGAAGAAGTGACACATATTGCTGTAATATTTTGTCCCACCCCTAATAAACACTGACTTTGATCCGACCAGTCTGAACTCTAAACACACCAAAACCTCTATATTGAGACAAAGCAGTGGGTTAACGTCATCCGATTAGTTGTATTGACTCACTGCTAGTATTATTTGTTTACTACTCCTGCGTCATAGGATCAAAAAAACTCCTCGTTTGGGTGGTTTTCTAACCCGATAATGTGTCGCCCTGGATCAGTTTCTTTCCTGTGGCTTGAGGTCTCGCCCTGAGGCGATGCCCCCGTCGTAATAATAACCTGTCACCTATAATCTGATTACACCTGGTCTCTTGTCGCACGGCTGCTGCACCGTGTCAAGAAAATATTAACTCGATAATTCTTCCTTAATGCATTTACTGTACATGGGGCATCTGTACACCGAGCCATGTGTCATCTGCATCTAACAAGTGCATGACCTATTTTTTGAAGCCAAGACAGCCCCCTGAGGTGTGCAGTGGAAGGCTGAACAGCCTCCAACTCAGCAGGCCTGACCTCTGACTACCCGACCCTCCTCGGGCGAGGGCAAAAATCTGACAACACAGGGGAAGGAATATGTGAGAAATATGAATGTGTGGCTTTGACTGCACAATAGCAGATGTCTGGTTTGTGGAAGGTTTTGCATCCTCACGCTCATAGCCGGGATGGAGTGTCCCACTTGACTGCATGCTGCACTCAGTCTCCTCAATCCGCTTTCTGTTTGACCTCCACTTTTAATAGAGACTTAAAGATCCAGCCACCATCCTCACGCATGAATAATTGAGGGCTTCCCGCGGTAGACCGAGATGCTGGAGGATGAGGGGGAGGAAGAAGAGACACACAGTATCCATCCCTCTAATCTTCGGGGCATGGGGGGCCGTAATGAAATAATTAGAAAGATTAAACGTGTTGATCGGCAAACACAAGGCCGCAGGTGTTTTTAACCCGACAGAAATGTTTTAGATTGAGCCAAGCTGCTTTAAATAACGGCACTGAAAGGCTTCCTTGGTTTCTATCCGAGGATTGAACCTCTGTTAACCTCTCATCGATTGGATTTTAACTGTTAATCTGCAATAAGGCTGCAGCTACCTGAGAATAACAGAAACAATGATTGTTGTGCTTCTGATGATCTGTGGCTCTCGTTCTCGTTCTCTTTTGAGGCTGAAATGGATCGCTCCTGACGTTGAAGCCCCTCGGTCTGCATTTGGAGCCCTGCATTTTAATGCCGCTTTCATAACCGTGCCTTGACATAGTACGGCAGACACAGGCGTACTCCTCCATGATATACAGTTATGTAATGCATACTGTTTTCTATGTGTTCTGTCGCAGTATCCCTTTCTCCTGAGTGTCTAGTTTGTCACATTGAATCAAATCATGGGTGAATTTATAGCTCAGCTGAAGATTACATTTTGCATTTTACACGCTGCAGAGGTACATTATGGTACATTCTGTACCGAGGGGTTTTATAGTCATTGGCACAGCACAAATACGCTTTTATCTTTGGTCGGAAGTCATTATTTGAGGTAATCCATGTTGCATCCATGTAGGTGTTATTTTTGGTGTAAACTAAGCTTGAGAGAGAAATAAGGATATTTTTGTTTTTCTTCTTCTCTTCTCACTTGTTGTTGTTGAATGTTGTGTTTCACTCTGAGAAGAAATGTCACCAGCCCATGAGAGTTGTATGTAAGAGTTGGTGCACCCAGCAGTCCTGTGTCCTTTTATGTCCTTCTGTGCTAATTAAAGCTCCACCTTCACACCTGGACACAAGACTGAGGAGATTATTGGTGCTACATCTTCAAGGATTTGACTGTTTTTTAACAACTTGATTCCCATTATTTTTATTTTTAGAATGGCACATGTGCTGTACCTATTACTCCACGTTGACATCAACACTACTGCTTCCCTCAAACAAATTCAAAAGTTTCCAAGAAACAAGTGAGCGATCTGAGGTGTCAAAACAGCACTTAGCCCGAAGCTGCTCCATTGACGACGCACAATAGAGGAAGCCCTAATCAGCCCATTCGCTAAGTGTTTCACTGAAATTTAATCCAAATCCAAATGAGCTCCGGGGCTATTTTTTCCTTCGCAGAAAATGTGCCATTATCCTCGTGAAACTGGAGGACGCTGGATGGTGCATGCACTCACCGCTTTCATGTTTCCCAGCACAATTTCTGCAGAAGCGTAGTATCAGTGTGACAGTCGCATTGTGGCGGATTTAACTACATTTTGTGCTCAGAGTGACTCTAAAGGATTCTCATTAACGTGGGCCAAACTGTCCCAAGGCACAAGAATCACATATTTGATGCTAAAACTGAGTTGAGTTGAGCAAACTGGTTGAGGACATGTTTGGCACTGTAGCCCACGGTCACACGTCTGGAGGCACATACAGATAAAACAAGGGGGGGGGGGGAATAGAAATAAAAGAGCAGTCTTTTACCAGCTGCTCACTTTTCAAGGATGAGTTTGTAAATTAGACCCTTGTAGGCTCTCCCACGGCTGAGCTCGACTACCGCCCATGTATTATACAGATGCCTGGAGGCAAAACATCTTAGATCGATCCGAGGAGTAAACAGGTCAAGACCAAAGCATTGATGAAGCAGGCATTGATCTGTCCGATCCCACGGGCCTGTGGAACGGCGTCCAACTCCAATGTTTCTCAAGTGCTTTTATTTCATTCCCCTGAAAAGAGTCAAGTGTCTCTCTGCAAGCTCAGCAGGAAATATATTTAAATTTGTATTGCAGAGTTTGTCCTCCTGGCTGAAATACTGTTGGATATATTACAGAGGTTTTACAACCACACCAGCAAGAAAAATACTAGTACTAAGTTAGAAAATATTAAAATATTAAGCATTTCTTTTAATACCGATTACTACCAAGCTGTCTGCGAGACCCTTACTGGTAACACTTTCAGAAAAGGCCTGATTTAAAAAGTTTATAAGTTGTGAATGAATTATTGATGATTAAAAATGCAACTTCTTAAGTATCAGTAACATAAGCCATGTAAATGTGTGCCTACGAAATCATATGATTCTGTGAATTTACAAATCCGTCATGCCAGGCTTGAAGGGATGCACTTGTGGCTCAGCATCCTGCGAGGAACTTGTGGCAGCTACGTCTGTGTTTTAGATGTGAAAAGTGAGAGAAGGGATCGTTGGTTTGAAAGCAACAATGGTGGCTCCTTGAGAGGGTAGCATAGCTGCTGCTAGCCTCAGAACTGGAGAGTATTTTTAATTGACAGTGCAAAGAACACCACTGAAGGCTTTTTGTGTTTAAAAAAAAAATGTTTTCTCTCTTCTCTCCTTGCTCTGCTGGTGGTAGCGCTCCCCTGCTGTTGGTCTGATTGGTTAAAGTTAGCCTGTGATAGACGGTGACAGACAGATGGTTCGTCAAATCACCTGCCAAGTATCTTTTTGAATCGCTGCCCGTTTTGTTTCTTGCAGCGCCTTCCCAGATGGTTCATCTGACGCATCGGGTTAACTTATCGCATGCACATGGGATTTAAATGGAAACTTTATTAAGTGTGTCATATTGAAAATGTGGACCACATCATCTAACTGCAACCCCAGTCGCTCCAGTGAAAGCTCTGTGTTTACACGGCATTGCTGAAAAGAGTGACTGCTCAGGCAAAAGAAAGAGGTCAAACTGTTAAATATATTTATTTGACCAAAGCAGACAGTTTTATAACATTCATTGTTATATTAAATCCCATAGTAAATGCACACAAGAAAAAAAATTAACCTTAAGAACTCCCTCTGTCTCTCAATGTATTACTGATTCATGAGAGTAAATGAAGGGGAACGTGTATTTTATGTGGGCGGACAAATTACAAGTTTCTCCTGCCATTTGCTTTTAACTCTCTCACCCTGGTGGCAGCATGTTGAAGGATCGTGCGATCCTCCTTGTAAAGATGTGACTGTATTTGAATCTGGGAGAATGAACACGTTGCCTCGACCCTTTCAGCCCTTTTTTTAAAATGTTCACTTCTCCAGCCCTCCATCTCTTTCAGGTCAAGTGTAGAGGGAGTGTTATGTTGCATTCAAGCGGAAATTGATTTGCAGAATGGAGAAGTAGGAAAGATGCAGACTAACTCAGATGATGAGCACTTAACTTTTGTAACATCAGAAGAAACAACAAGACTGAGTGGAGACTAACCTCATGCTGAGTGGCACCAGACATGGTTACAAAATGAATGAATACAAAAATCAATTGACCTGCAAGGACCTAATGGAGAGGCTTTCATCTTGTCTGGGGATGTATAGCTCAATAGAACAATACAATAATAAGATAATCATAATTATGAAAGTCTAACCTTTATTTTGTATATCACTTTTCTTTCAGCAGAAAAAAGTGAAGAAAAGCAATTATACAGCTGTGACAGCACAACTACAGTTTTCTTTAGTTTTGCATCAGGGGACTTCTAGAAGACTTGTGTTGCAGGATTGAAGGTTGCTTTCAGTTTAAAGGTGCAATATGTAAGAATTTTAGTTGAAAACATTAAAACATAGAAGAAATAATGGTTTTCACGTTATGACATATGTGTATTGTGACGCAGAAATGCCTACTGAAGTTAGCATGTTAACCAGTGAACACAGACACTCCCCCGGTTCTCAGATCTCCTAGTCTGGACCACTGGCTGCACAGCTAACTGAGCTAACTGCTTCAGCAACTACAGTTAGCAGCAGTTAGCAATTCTGCTCCATAATTCTATGAATTTGATTTAAAAAATGTATTTTTAAAATGAATTGGAAGCCAACACTAATGGGCTAAAATGGATGTAATGTGATTTCCTTTGTTCCTGTTGTCTGGCTGCAGCAAAAAAAAGACTTTTCAGGGAACGATAAAATTATCCCCTTTTTCAATAGCACAGAAGTTGGCGACAAAAGGTCAAAGGGATTAAAACAGGATTGTTTCTCGATTAAGATGGAGGACGTCAGTCGTACTGTTCTTTACAGATACATAGAGTTGCATGTCATCAGCATAGCAGTGTAAAGAAGTGTCAAGTTTATGCATTACTCTGCCAAGTTGCAAAATAGAAGGGGACCAATGATAGAGCCTTGAGGAATGCCACAGTTCAAAGGTCTGTTTTCAGTGTCTGCAAGTCCTACAACATCTCTGAGATTAGCAACAATTTAGCCTGCAACTCCCCTCCAGTAAGTTAGAGCCAAAGAAGCCTCTTAAATGAGAGATGAAACGTCTTCAAGAAATTGAAACAAGTACAGTTGTCTACGATATAGGCTACCACTTAGAATCTCTGAGATTACAAACTAAAATACTATGAGCTACTGTATCATAAACTCATCTTAACTCAAGTAAAATCAGTGCAGAAGTGCCAGCATCAGCAGCAAGGAGAAGATCATTGATTACCCTAAGTAGAGCAGTCTAAGTGCTATTGACTCATGTGAGCAGTAAATTATAAACCTTTTCTAAGATCTTTGACAGAAAAGGAAATCTGGGATTTGGTCTATATGCAATATACTAATGTATATTCCATAAACCATACATAAGATATACATATTTGATGTGTGCAAACAGCCATAGTTGACATATCATCAGAAATCAAAGGGGTGAATTGAAACCTAATATCAATTCTTGTTGTGGAAACAGCCAGATATGATATGTTTTGTATGCAGTTGTTACAGTAATCAAAGAGTAGCCGAGACTGTCTGACTAAATCTCTGTATCAACACTGGCACCCTGTGAGACAGATCAAGCCACTGTGGGTTTCTTATCCAGCATGAACCCAAATCCGCTGCAGATAAAATAGATTGAGTCACTGATTTTTCAGCACTGTATCTCTCAAAACGCAGTTTCTAGAATGAACAATTAAAAATACACATTCTCTTGTTTTGTTATGACCTTTCCTGCAAGCTTGATCTGTTTGCCTGCACTCCATTTCAACATCACAAACCCCAGATGTTTTGGCTGTACCTCTGGGGCTTACATAACTATAAAACAGCTAGGACTCTCGTTCTGTGCCTCAAAGTTAACAACATCCCTGAGGAAAGACATGCTATGAAAAGCAATTAGACAGTCTGCCTGAACCCGAATATAAGCAGCCAATAGTTTGACACATGAGAGTCAGCTCTTATTAGATTCCTGCACTGTTGTATCAGTTGCTCCTGAGGATGTCAATAAATGGATTTCCCTCACTTGTTTGCTTTTAAATGAGTCCCGATGCAGGGACGCTCTTGTTTCAGATCATGTTTATGCGCGTAGACTGTCCTTTGATGTTGTTTGTGTCTGAGCTGGTCCAAGAGGATGTGCACCACTGCCTACGAGCATGGCAGCCACATCAGAGGGAGAGAGATGGGACATTTTGTTGTTTATGTTGCTATCATTTCATGCTGATGGACTATAGTGTATACTGTGGCTTTAGAAAATGCTAGCTGTGCCCCTGGGCCTACAGCCAACCAAGCAGCCTGTGGGTGGAACTGTACCCGTGGACTTGGGAGGCAGCGGCTTTCGAAGGGAGTATGAAGTCGCCTTTACTCTGCCTCATTAAAGCCACATTAGAGCCCACCATCCTCTCCCTGCGCAAACCCTCTCAGCTCCCGCCTGACTTTGTTTCTTCCTACGCAAACATAGGCAGACAGGTGAGGGGAGAGGGCTCCAGCAGAGGCAGGAATACCCTCCTGTACACAAATACAAGGAAACAAAGTCGATGCTCGTGATCAGTTTCATTACAGTGAAGTGCAGAAGCTGCACAGTGGTACAGTAAACCGTCCAACGTCACAGATGTGGTCGAGCGTGCCAAGAAGCTGCAGATGAAGTCAGACTTTCCTGGCATTTTCAAAGCAACAGTCATAGTCAATAACATTTGAGTGCTGAAACAATTAATCATCTCACAGCCTCTCAGATGCAACACCTCCGGGCTTCCTAGATTGGGAACCACTGGAATAAACGATTAAACCATTGGACTAAGAAAATCATTATTTGCAGCCTGTGGATGTTATTTCTCCACAAGATGTTTATTGTCATTTCTTAAATTATAACATTGCGTCCAGGAAACAGTGACAATACAAAAGTTACATAGACATGCACGGCCACATACACACACACTTAACTTGCACAACTATTGGTCCAGATACCAGTAAAACAAGATTTTCCCCTACATTGTTTACAATATATTTTCAAGTAAAGCCTACATTTTCATTTTTTATGACATTCATGTGTGCTTGCCCATAGCAATCTTTTTCATTCAGAAAACTCGTATTCACTTGGCGGCCATTTTACGTACCCTGAAGGTGGGAAGCTTGAATGTTGGGATGATGCTCATACAACAACCAGTTAGCTAACATTAGCAATCAGTCCCTCCATAGCTTACATTACTGCTCGATTAAATCCAGTGTGTTTCACTTCGAGGCATAGATAAATCTGTCCGAGATGTGTTTGTTGATATTCTACATGTAAATGATGCCTTTCCTGTAGTATAGTGTGACATCAAACAGTAATGTCAGCTAAGTGGCTGAATGATTACACTGTTGAATGAATGCCAAATGTGTTGTTTTATCTTGAAATTTGGTCCAATGTCGCTCAAAAGTCAATTGTCTTTTCAGCTGATCATTCAAACGTTTTATCGGACTTGCAACCTGTAACACAGCAGTGTGACACTTGAGCTTCCCGCCCTGAGTGTGACGTCAGAGGATGGAGCATCCATAGTCTTCAAACATTCTCATTAACCACATTTGAACCCTGTATTTACTGTTTTTGCGCTTTTTAAACAAGCATCATTCAAATCTATCTTGTCAGTCACTCCTAGTACAGTGTATCCATTTTCCAATCATCAAATATATCTAGTGTTCATTCTGTACCATGTTCGACCAATATGCTGCAATATCTAGATAGGAAACAATAAAGGGGAACACATACGAGCAGCATTTTCGCATGAGAAATGATGGTGACATTTTACTCCATAAAGAATCAGTTTGTATTCAGGTGGCTAGATGAAAATTTAATAAATGCAGAAATACTGTAAGGCATTGCAGAAGGAAAAATGAAAGCACGAACACAGGTGCTTCAGCCGATCTAATTCAGAGCAACAAGGAGGGAGTGGGATTATAGGAGTGAAACGAAAGAAGGAGGCCAAGTAATAGAGAGAGCAAGAAAGTGAGAGGCAATGAGCAACAGTGAGGAAATGAAGGAGGGAGAGATGAATTATAGCCTTCTGTGGGAATCAATAATCATTCGAATCGCAGCCCTGGTGTGCTACAGATCTTATTCTTTCCCTTAACCGAGCAGAGAGGGTGACAGATGTAAAAGGTGCAGCCTGCTAATTTATAACGCTCCCAGACAGACCAGAGAGCAGAGAGAGATGCGAGGATAATCCTCACTGTGCCTGAGGAGGGAGAGGGACGAGTAAAAAGGCAGACAAGACAAAGACAAAGAGAGGATAAACCTTAGGCCAGTTAAATAGAACAATTTTCTCCTGCTTGTCGGATTTTTTAAACAAAGTCTCCCACGCTTCCACCTCATTATCATTTGTTTGGCAGATGTCTCTCCTCCGACTTCTTCCAAGTCTACATGCCAGTAAAAACAAAGGGACTCTAATGCACTGCAGCAGGCTCTGTCTTAACTTCCCAGTTCCACCATGACATGCATGCAGCTGCCTTATAGCTCTCCTATGCATATTTAACCACATTCTGGTATAGAGAGAACATTTGTGTTTCAAAGTATCAGAGGCAGTGAGGGATGCAATGATCCAACCAGACAGGTATGATACTTTAAGTATTTATTTTTTATTTTTTTAGATGGATTCACCTCAGCTCGCAGACAACAGGTGGAAATAGATTATCACTTGCCTTTTATCACCCTTGTTTCTCGCCGTTTTCGTCACCTCACAGTGTGTTTGTCCATCCATCACATATGAATGTACAATCCTCCTGTCTGATCTGCACAATGTATAAGAAGATATTCATAAAATTCTGACAAAAGTTTAATCACAAGTTTGGCGTTTTAGGAAAGGTAGAATTAACTCTTGTGTGTGTTGAATATAAAGCTACTGCCAGCCGCTAGCTAACTTAGCTTAGTGTAAACACTAGAATCAGGGGGCTATCCTGGCTGTTAATTAGTGGAGGTGCTGGTTGGCCATTTTTGGTCCATTTGGACGGAGCCAGGCTCGCTGTTTCCTCTTGCTTCCCGTATAAATGCTAAGTTAGTCGGATGCTCGCTGTTGCTTAAGGGGAACTCCACTGATTTTACACATCAAAGTCTGTTTGCAGTTCTTGGAAAATGCCACGGTGTATGTGAGGTGAAGTCCTTAAAGGCTCCAGAGTAAGCTACAGAAACTTCTACAGCCTGCTCCTCATTTCTGCTTGAGGCTAGTGAGGCTACATAAGCTGCTACAAACATAAGTGTGCGTTTGCATGCACCTCAAATGGTCTCATTTTCCTAGTTGCAATGTCATTCATTCAACTTCAATGAGTTTATGGGTTTAAAAGTTTTAATTTGGAAGCAACATTTATGTTACAAAGAAAGGTGTATTGTATTTATTCAGGTGAGGGTGCTAACAAATAACTTTTCTGACTGATCTAGGTCTCTTTATGTGGATACTAGTTGTTACAACCCTTATACTATATTACTTAGCTTGTGAGTTAATTTTTCCAATTATTCCGACTAGGCTGGGCAGACAGAAATAATCTAAAACCTGTTTATTAAGAGGCAAATAATACCAAATTTCACCGCTAGATGTTGCCCATGAGCACTACAGTCCATCAGGGCAACTGCGACACATAATGTGTACCATTTCAATTAAACTTAACTTGTCTCTCCTAAAGTTAAACCTCAAAATAATAAATGAATAAAGAAACTGCAGAAAATATGGCAGCACATACGTGAACCTTGCCACACAATAAAAGCCCTGTTAAGAAATGATGTGATGATGTCTATTGAAACACTAGAGGGCTTTTAATTTGAAATGGATACAGGCAGTATTGAGTTTGTATTTACAGCGTGGTGGAAGGGAAAACACCTGAAACATGCAGGGCAGGGTCGCCCAGGACCGAGAATGAAAAACACTAATCTTATTCAACAAGAAAGTGAATAAACACTTGTTTATTTAACATCTGTTCCTTCAAGGCTTTCACTGTCTCTGATTTTCACGAGGCCTTTAAAGGAATGATGCACATCATTGCTACTGTTTAAACATTTTTAATCGACAGTGATGTGGTGACGGACTGGTTGTAGCATGAGAGAAGGGGATCACAACAGGGAGTTCTCATGTTTTTCAAATTTGCCGATCAGCTCAAGAGGCTTATTCATGTGTCACTCACAACGCTTCAGACACATGTGACCTGATTTGTACAAATCCAGAGAGAAACATGCATGAGTCACTTGTCCCAGGGTTTAAACTGCAGTCCCATCTCAAAATAAGGTCACATATTTGTTTCTGATTGGCCCTGACAGAAGGAGCACAATTTTCTGTTTTTGCCTTGTTTGGTCTGTTTGCCAATTGTTAATTTATTTATTTATTGTCTTTGATGTTTGTTTTGCACCAACAGACTTAGAGAGCTGGCTAAGAGATGGCTTTACAGAAAAGAAGTGACACGCGTAACTGAGAACAGCTGGTGCTTTTCAGCGGGTAACATTCAGCCCAGGAGGCAGAATTTGTTGCTCGAGGGACTCGGACCGAGACACATTTAAATGCAAATTCTCGTCTTTACATTATCGATCAGTGCACTTTTTATACTCCATTGGTGGATGCCGTTTCTTTTTTGCATACTGTGCAGTTCCCCTGTACATGCGGGACAGTGTGGCACCCCGCTACAGAGCTTTTTAGATCAATAACCTCAGTATGATGAAGTAAAGCTCGTTTGTGTTTACACACTTTTGGAAAGCTGTAGCCGGTGCTTGTCCCAACACATGGTTATTCTGTGATCTAAGTTGTAAACAAGGTTTGTTTTGTCTCTTCTTTCAAACAGTCTGAAGACCACCCTGAAGAAGAAACTGTCTGGTGACGTCGTCAACCTGTCGGGCATCCCACTGTCGGGCCGAGACGTGCACCGCGTGGCCTTCTACCTCCAGAGCAGCAGCGACGCAGTGTCGGCCGTGGACCTGAGCTTCACTGAGCTGCAGGACGAGAGCTTGCGGCTGCTGCTGCCCTGCCTCGGCGGCCTGCCAAAACTGACCATACTGGCCGTCAACGGCAACCGCCTGACACTGGCCATCCTAAAGGACCTGACGGACGCGGTGAAGGATCCCAAGAAGTTCCCCTGCCTGGCCTGGGTCGACATGGGCAACAATGTGGATATCTTCACTGTGCCGCAGCCGCTGCTCGTGGCCCTGCGTCGCCGCTTCGGTTTACGCAGCAGCCTCCCCACCATTTATGAATACAGAGAGGCGCAGGGATTCAGTGGCTACAACCCAAACATGGAGACCTCTGTGGAGGAGCCCAGTCTATACGAGGAGGGGGATGCAGAGGAAGATGATAAAGAGGAGGAGGAGGACAGGCTGGAGCTTCGAGCCTGGGGCTTCGGAGAAGAAAACACGTCAAAAAATGTGCCAGTGCACTTCTGTGGGAGGTGATCGCTCAGAGCGACTTTCTTTGAGAACTGGCTGCCCCGTCTATCCATCAGTATCACCCCAGCCTAAGTTTAGCCTCCTGTGTTAGCAGGTGTCATTGTGGCAGATGTTTACAGTGACCCACATGTGTCTGAAAATAACTTTGAAATAAGTAGCTGTGTTGTGTGTCCCTCCGGATGCTCTGACTACTGAAACAATGCAGTGCAGGCAGCTGTGCGGTTGTACAGACTCGAAGACTTTATTTATGGATTGATGCAACCGTCTTTCTATCCCAGAGAAGTTCAAGCGAACATGTTTGCTGTTTTCCAGCGCTTTGTTTTTCCTGGAGTTTTCGTGCCCTCACACATTGACACTTCCCGTTTCTTGCCATTTTTTCCCCACCGGAGCAGCTGGGGTTTAAGTGCCTTGCACAAGGGCACCTCAAGAGTAGTGGCTGAGGAAAAAGGGGAGCGTTACTAATTCACATTCCCAGGGCACGTTTACCCAGCTGCTTCGGCCTCTCCGGCAACTTTGCCCCCACTGCCCCTTTTCTGTGCAAAGTCCGAATAAGTCAAAGTGACTAAATGTCCTACTTCGGAAATACATGGGTTCAATTTTGACATTTATTTTGCTATGATAAGTCAGTTATTAGTATCAGAACTCAAAGTCAGTGAGATTATTTTCGCATTCATCAGGCAGACTGATGCTGCAGCTGTACGGCGAAAAGCCTCGGCCTGACACACACATGCAGACATGCAGACGGCACACACAGACGCAGCGTTGGAGCTGCTGATGAACTGATTACCGCTTCTATCAGGCCTCGTTAGGCCCCTTCAGGCGCACATGGTGAGCAGGGGATCTATTTTTTCTCAGCAAATCGGGACTAGCCCCAGATAATTTGGTCCACTGGTGGTTTACGAATGTTTCTATTTATGAATCAGACCATAAGTAACGAGAAGAGGATGCCCACTCTGTTTTAAAAGGCGTACAAAGAAATCACAATGTCACAGCTCAGCTTTTACATCCTGTGGTGCTGCAGCGCGCACATAAATCTTTGTTGTGGCATGAAAGACCTGCAACACTCTCTTATTTGTCTTTTTTAGACGTGTAGTTCTCATCCTCTTGTATTGTTTTTTTTGTTTGTTTTTTTTAAAGAAATGGGCATGATTGTTTACTGTAGTGCAACATCAAATCCCACAGAGAGCATGTTTACATGTACATTATTGTTCCACTTTATTTCAGATTGTTTTTTGGGGCATTTGGTAAAAAAAAAACTCGCCGCATGTGAACCCAGCTGTACGAGCCCACATTTTGCCCTGCCTACAGATGTTAATGTGGTCTGTTCTCTTTCCATGCTATTATTCAGGAAAAAAAATCTGTTTATTTGTGTCTACAGGGATATTAATGAACAGGATGCTTGGTTTGTGTGCGTACGTGTGTGCGTGTGTGTCTACGAGAGCATAATTAGAGTGTGTGCCTGCGCGTGTTGTGGACATCCAGAGTAAATTACTACCTTTGATCGTCGAAATGAAATGTTTACTCATTTGCACTTTAAGGACGACTCCGTCCCTGAATGCACAAGCTTTGTTTTTATTGGGTTGTTGTTGACATAAAAACAACTCACCAAGTCGCCTACACCCGAATATAAATGTTTAATTGCAATTTATTTTTATTTTTTTTTTTTTTTGATTTAACAGATAAACCATCGACGTTGATGCTCATGTCACACTCTGTCATGATGAAAATCAGTCGTACATGTAATTAATTGATTTGGGCTTTTAAAAAATCGTGGCCCGCTTTTAAAGTAAAAGTGATGTTTGCTTGCCGTTGCTTCAAAAATAAACATGATTTGAATAACATTTGCCTTTTTGTGGACTATTCGTTGTTTTTAGTCTGAAGTAACACTCGTTTGTGAAAACAGTGTGTTGTGCAATCAGTCACATAGAAGTGAAATGGTGGTCGAGACAATAGATGGAGATCTAATGAAAAGAAAGCACAATCGTGTATTTTTATTGTTGCAGATGATAAAACTTTCCAGTCACTCGGGGGCGGTGCAGCGAGCTATGAGGGGGATGCGGCTAACAGCGGCTTACTTACTCATCCAGCAGATACAGATTAACATTCATTTGTAATCATGTGTCTTCCTACCAGAAGAACGTAAATCCAGTTTGATCTCCTTTTTGTTCTCCGCCACCTCCTGAGAGAAATGACTGTCTCGTTAGCTGCAGAAATGCTATATTACACTCACAAGCTTGAAGCCCAGGACACATGTTAGCCAACAGGTGGATTGAATGAAGCCTGGTTACTGACAGCTAGCCAGGCAGCGAGCAGCTAGCTGTGACTCTAAGAAACCGTGCCTTAACTTGGGCAATATAATGTGTTGTAATGAAGTTAGACACTTTAATATTTGGGTCTGTGGGTTTGGAGCCAACTGTCAATTAAATAATCTGCAGTTTTTACTCTTCTACTTCTGCTTAATTTTCTATTGAAGCCCAGTAATAACTTCAAAATAATAATAAAAAATGCTTATCATTAGTTAAAAGTTCAAGTTATGAGATAAATCAGGTCTTTTATCTCACAATGTCTTACCATGGGAATCTTTTTATTTTCTAACTGGCATAAAAAGGTTTCCATATTTTTCATCCTCAATGACTGCTGATTTGTTTTTAGAGCTGTTCCACAACCTGAACAGGCTCAAGGGACAGAAAACCACAACAATGATCTGAGAGAGCTTCAAAGCTCCGTGGAGCCGAGGGGAACCGGAAGGTCGGCTCGTGGCCAGGTGTTTGATTTTGAGCGACTCCTCTTTACAAGTGTTTATTTGATGAATAGTTCATATTAAAATATTGATCAGTGCAGCTTTAAAAATGATGTCTACAGAAATCATAAAAATGAATTCAAATATGTGAACTTCCGTTTAATCCTCCTTTTTTTAAAAAAGGTTTTTAGTTGCACAAAGGGTTTGCATTTTAAAACAACCACCATGACTAAACAGACTAATCTGTCATTACATATAAAACAAGTTCATATTCTGTTATATTTCATTTTCTTTAGAGTTAGGACTTGCTCTTATATTTTATAATGAAAAACAAGCCTCATTTTGGTTCACTTCTGCCTCCAAGCACACTTACACATAAAACTCCTGAAGTTAATAATGGCTCTAATACCTCAGGGACACATTAGGAAAAAGTCTGATGACTCTGGGGTTTATTTCAGCAGCTGGTTTCCATGTCAGCATTTAAAGCCGTGCGTGGATGAGTGCTGCGCCGTGTATGGACCTGTCAGGGATAGAATAATATCAACATCCTGCTGACTTGTAGCCGCTCTGCTAGCGAGGCATTTTCATGTTCAGCACAGGGGGAGAGCCCGAGGCCATCCATCTTCGATCCCTGCCCGTCCCTCTGTAAAAGAAACGGAGGAGTGTCAGATAGCAGAGGATCCTGTTCTGGTTTGTTGCCGGCGCTGAAACAGCCTGCAGACATTTAGCAGTTCAAGCCCTTCTTGTCTGTGCAGCTTATCAGACATAAACAATGAGCAGTGAGTACGGCTCTGAGGTACTTTGTTCACACAGTACTGCTCTATTTTTCAACATTTTAGAGGTATATATACTCTTTTTATATGGAACTATCAGCTTCTTTGCATATTCTAAGCAGACATGTGTCCACTCAGTTGTTGGTAGGTACCTGTACATATGAAACTAATGCAGTCTGAGACAATAGTCCTCTAACTGTTTTAAAGAGGCGTTGATTCAGCTGGACAGTCATTGTGACGGCAGCTGTTTGATAAGCGTTCCTCACATTTATTCTCCCCTCAGGTATCTGTGGGTTGGATGATTTATCAGAAACACTTCTGAGCGCTCACAACAGTGAAACAGCACCAGAGAACCTCCTAAATGAACAGGAAGTTCGTCCAACACCTAATTAAAAAATTTGATGTTCCTCTCCTTGGAAACAGGGGTTGAGAGATCAGTGTCAGCCGAAGGCCCCGCTGTTCTGCAGCTTTAATTCATACAGGTATCAGATCATTTTCCTCATCAGCAGATGTGGGAGTTCGTCAACATAATAATCTCTTTTTATATAGCGCCTTTCTTAACAAGGGTACCAGGTGCCTGTACGCATAAAATAAAAAATGCATAGAATGAAATGAAATATAACAAACTCGAATTGCATCCAGACTTTGAATACAAGTGCAACAAGCCGCTTCCTGAAGAGATTTAAAGGAGCAATTTGTCAGATATGGCCAGAATGAAATTAACAAACATTATCAACACCGTGTGAAGAATCATGTTATGTCAAAGGACTTCTATGTACTGTGTTGCAGAGATGTCTATAAAATGTCAAGAGTTTAAATAATCTCACTTCTGTTTCCTCACCAGTCCACTCTCTGTGGCCTGCTGCCCCCTGTTTGTTTGAGCTACCTTAGAAAACTGGCCATATTCTACAAATTATACATTTAAAGGTGCTCAGTGAGCCAACCTGAGGCCCCCGTGTAGGTTATTACCGAGTCTGAATGAGTTACCAAACCATATACAGCAGTACCATATCAGAGGATCTCATGTAACGACCTGGCAAATGCTGGATCGGGAGCTCACTTTTAAACCTCAAAATCAATTCTAAAGTCGACTGAGAGTCAGTCGTTCTGCACAAGCTGCAGTGAGCTTCAACTGAGACTGGAGAAAAGGACGTTCCAGTTCCAATCTTTCAAAATACAATACAAAACCCTGCTATAAGTATAAATTCGATAAAAATACCTCTATGCTTACTTTACATGTCCTATTAATTCTGAATCACTCTGATTTTGCATCAAACACAAATCGTTTCAGTGGTTAAAATGATTTCAGACATATTTTCAACATATCTCATATCTTAGTAATGATAACCAATAATCCTTTGTTAAGGCAGTCGACTATTTGCATTTGCATCCCCTGCGCTGTAGTATGTGTTATTGTGACATTGCTAAACAGGGGCCACAGGCTTCATCATCAAACTGTGCACAGATTTAGTATTTCACTCCATGTTCACTAAAGCAACAGTCCAGCCGAATCGTTATCCATCGACCTGGTTATTCTTAGACGCGGGCTGTGTGCAGTAACAGGCCACAGGTTATTACACACTGTGCTTCAGTGATGTGGGAGGCACAGGGAATGTTTTCATTTATTCACCCTTCTGTTTCTAACTTCCTGCGGTGTGACCCCGATACAGACCCACATCTTCCCTTCAAGGACAGCAGCTCACTTAATAGCTAATAAGGCCGTAATGCAGCGTGAGCCGGCTCATCATAACGGTGGAATAAGAACTCTGATCAGTCACTGACATAAAAGTACCAGCATTTGCAATCTTGAAATACTCATTCACAAATAAAAGTCAGAAAGTAAGTGCTCCAGAGAGAATTAAGTATTTTGATTCCCCACTCTGGTGTCAGGTCCCTTTTGTGTCAGGGTCACCAGATAATTCGAAGGGGTTGTGAGACGATTCGCGGGAGAGGAAGGGAAGAAAAAACGAAGTTCTGCTGCTGAGTTTTAATTTTTTAAGACATTCTTGTCGTCTCTGCTTTCTGTCAAAATTGTGTTTATTTGACCCCTTTGAGCCACAAAACATGTGAGAAGTTGAGACAGGAAATAGTGGCTCAAATAAATGTGACAAAGGGCCAAAACTAGACACCGTCTGAAGAGAGACGAGCCAAACAGGCTGAGAACACTGGTTTAATATCTGGAAATGTCTTGCTTTTCACATGATTGTTTTATGTTGGTGTGTTTGTGTAATCTTAACCAGGAAAATACCTCAAAGTATCAGAGTCCAGTAATATAAGTACAGTTTCAAATACACAAAAGTCATACTTGATTAAAGGTTAAGATATGTTACTAAAAACATTTTTCAGATCAGCAGCATAAATGTTTATTTTAACCTAATTGCCAATTAAGAATAAATAAATGTAGTGTGCTGCTTTGGCTCTGATGCAGCAGTAACTACTAAATAGAGTTATGTTATCAAATAAATGTAGTGGAGTAAAAAGTACAATAATTGCCTCCGAAACAAAGCTGAGTGGAAGTTTAAAATAACAGAAAATGGAAATACTCTAAACTCTAGTAAAGGACAAGTAACTCAGCGTTGTACATAATCAACGTACTTGAGTAAATGTACTCAGTTGCACTCAGTCACTGTACAGTGAATTAAATCTGTCTTTTTGTAATCTTTTAGATGTGAATTCAGATTTTTAGGTGTGTTATTTTGTTCTCCAGTCTGTTTTGTCATCCGTTTACAGTACTTACAAATATAGCTGTGCCAACTACATAAACTTGTTTGAATGTTATACAGTGGTCTAAGTACAAGTATTCTATTACTCTTTTGAGGTAGTTGTACTGACAGTACTTACTTATGCTACATTTCTACTCCACAACAGTTCAGAGGGGAATATTGTAAGTGTTACTGCACTATTTGATGACTTTAGTTTACAGATTCAAGAAATTAAATCAACAATATAACAAAATTCTAATAAAAATTAACAATTACGATGTTGTTATCCTTCACAGACGAGCCAGCAATATATAGATAAATTAAAATGAGCCCCACCTTTACCTGCTGCATCCTTTAAATGATGTATAATTGAACATTACTGGCTTTATTTAATAAAACACTCGATGTTTTCAGATTTGCCAGTCATGACGAACATCTCCGATCAAACAAACCCCACAAGCAGCAGATTGTCGTCTCTTTGGAAGCGAGCATGCTCCATCTAGTGGCACTTGTCAGCAGCGCCTCAGCTGTGGGCCTCAGCTCCGAGCGAGGCTTGTCAGGACAAGAAGCAGCTGAATGTTTGAATCAAGTCCCTCATTCATGTGCACTGACTGAACAACTCAGATCTCAGCAGGAGAACAGGAGGGAATGTGATATCTGGGTTCGCTGGCATCATGACAGACACCCCCTCCATGCTGCATTTAACATGATGCATTAAACTGAACACACCAACTGAGACTTCCCAGGAAGACTGTGTTTGATGTGTGTGTGTTGGCGAGGGGGAGTTAGCTGTGAGGTAAAGTGGGGGTGATGTTTCATGTTTCACAATCCTGCACATAGATGGGTGTTGGACTCCCTCCCAGACTTGTAGAAGACAACCATCCTTACATGAACTCCGAAGAGTTGTTTGTTCTCATCCAAAGTCGGTTAGTCAAGTGGCCTTGAGCCACGGAGGGTCCCAAAACACCTCCTACAAGGTGTTGGGTCTTGGTTTTTTATTCTTTCTTGTTTATAGCAGAATTAAACAAATTCCCACAGGAAAACATGTTTTCCAGTAAATAGTTTTTTTTTTGTTTGTTTTTTGTTATTTCCATGACGTGGTCAAAAAGTGAAAAAGTAGAAGCAGAGCGAAGGAGTAGATTAGTGAGATCAGATTCAAGATGCGTTGTGCAACAGGGCCAACATGGGAGGCAGCTGTGGGACCAAGCCACAGACACTGACGAGAAAAAGTGTGGGAAGAAAGTGAACGTGTGTAACATCTTGAGTCAAAGTGGCAAAATGTCTGTGAGGGGAATTTCCCTGATAACCATGTGGTTTTTTTACAATATGATTATGATTTTACTGGAATAGCTGGGACAGTGAATCCTCCGTGGGATGAGTCGTACCTCGATTGATGGAGTGTGCCCTCATGTACAGATGCTGAATCTCATCCCCCTTTAAATCCACTGTGGTATTACAATGATTAAGACGTTGGGAAATCACTCCACTCCGGGAAGTTGCGACGTTACAACTTCCAATCCATGTGAAAAATTGACATTTTGTCCAAACACCACATCATTACAATAACTGGTCACATTTGCAGATAAGCTGCAGTGATTAGACAAAAAAACTCAAGACACTGTGTGAACCATAAATGAAAGCTGAATGCAATCTCTCCATCTGTGTTCAATTGACGACCCCAAGAGGGGGTTAGCAAGTTATGATACTCGTGCTTTACACAGCTTCCCAACTTTTTGGAATCTCAGAAGCTTATTTATGGGAGTAGAGCCCAAGTGGGGGTTGAAACCTCTTCCTGTGTGGTATGGGAATGTTAATAATATCCATAATGTGTGTGCAAAACAATGAGATGTAGAAGAGTCTCAGGAGTAAGTGCTGGTGGTGGATACTTACGATGTTTGTTTGTCACGTTTAAAGGATGAGAGGAGAACAAGATGTCATGACCAAGTAGAGCAAGCCAGAACGGAGTCATGTGATACCTGTTGTTAACGACAATCGATTTGGGGTTTTGCAGAATGCTGTAAGAACCGAGCAGAGGCGCTCACATCGGTCCTGATGATGGCTCTTGCTTGGATGTAATAAAAGATCTGCTGACAATCTAAATACAGTGTCGAGTGGTGTTTGACATCTCATTTCATTACTTTATTCGAGTAAATCCATTTTAAGCAGCTTTATATTTCTACTCTACATTTCGGAGACAAATGTTTTACTTTTTTCCTCCATTTGTCTCTCTTTTATTAAAGTTCAACAGCAAATCTCAGGGGTGTTTGGACCAGATATGCTTTGTTGGTCATCAGAAAATTAATCAATAACAATGTTAATAATTAAGTGAATTCATAATTGGTTGATCTCTGTTTCATGCCTTTTAAATGTAAAAAGTTGCAGCTTTTCACTGTTTTATGGTGCATTGATCATCTCTGGGAAGTCATACTTAAAACCCCCTCCACCGAAAAAGCTGTGCTGACACTAGATCTTCTGTCGAACTGGAACATTTTCTCTGTTTTCAAAGTAAATTTGAGTTTAAGTCAGATATGTACAGCCATACATGATTTTGTGACATTGCACAACTGGTTTGATGTGGAAACTTGAAGTTTCCAGGTCACAAACTATAACAGAAAATGGACTTCATTGTGATATTAGTTTTGTGTGTGTGTGTGTGTGGGGGGGGGGGATCATAAAGCCTGTAAAAGATATCTGGAGGGGATCTTTAATAGAGTCATTAAACATGTTAACAAAGCCAATGATGCAGACGGAGGTTAATTTTTCTTTCTTTTTTTTTCTCTGAAGCCTGACAGGAAACTGAAACTGTGTATGCACGGCTGAAAAAACAAACTAACGTGCAGAAAAACGAAAGGAAAAGACGTAACAAGTGCTGACACAGATAAAACCCCCCAAGTGGGCTGAAGGTCAAGAGCCGACAACAAACAAGAACGTGAGGAGACATCAACAGGACCAGTGCTGTTTAGTCTGACAGATGTTTAGTTTCCCTGTTCAGATAATGTCTCATTTTCAAGTGTCCTTTTTACCTTTTCTGCTCACTTAGACTTCATCACCGGTCAGCACTTCCCTTCCAATCTCCCCCTCTGTGTGGATCTACTGACATCTAGTGGTGCAGCTGCAGATTGCAACCAATTAAACACCCCCTGTCTTGGCTGGGTGCCAAAAACATAAAAGTTGTCTGGTTCGTTCGTTCTGGGTTACTTTAAAAACATGGCCGTGCAGCATCACATCATCACCCTTTGGAGGACCCGAGCGCACACTGGTCCTTTAATTCAAAGGGGGCTGACGTTGATTCTCAGCCTTCAGGAGCTTTAAAGATGTAAATGACAGAAGATCAACATGCTGAAACATTTTCATCTCTGAGCTGTGTGTGTACTTGATACATTGATCTGCAGTGGTGGAGAGTACGTAATTGCTCAAGTCCTGTACTTGATTACAAACACTTGTACTTTATTTGAGTGAATCCATTTTTATGCAACTTTGTACTTCTACTCCACATTTCAGAGACACAGAGATACTTTTTGCTTTAATTAGTTTTCAGATTACAGGTGTTCATTTTCTTTTCATAACCTA
Organism: Sparus aurata; assembly: GCF_900880675.1. Taxonomy (NCBI): domain Eukaryota; kingdom Metazoa; phylum Chordata; class Actinopteri; order Spariformes; family Sparidae; genus Sparus; species Sparus aurata. The sequence goes on from NC_044198.1 coordinate 15,323,230, forward strand.
ACAATCACTGAAAACTCTACAACTCTGGTGGTTCTGAATGTGAATGTTTCATATACATATATGTATATATATATATATATATATATATATATATATATATATATATATATATATATACATAATAAACTAAAGGATGAAGTGTTCCTAAAGTGTTCAGAAAATTACCCTACTTTATTTTTATTTATTTATTTTTACTTTATTACCTCTATCTCAGCCATTACATGATGCATTGCTGTAGATTAAACTACCCAACAGTATATAAAGTAGTTCAAATGAGCCTACCCTTACACGTCTACATCGGTAAAATGCATTGGCACATGAATGCAGCAGAAATATAAAACGTAAACTTTAAAACTTCAGATGTTGTAGTAAAACACCATTTGTCTGCAGTCATTTCACCTCTGATACTCCCACTTTTGTTGATAATACTCACATCATTTTACACATTGTGAGAACTTCACAAAAAGCTTTTTCCCACAAAATTAGCTCTTCAATTTTGCAGTTTGGTTGAAGCAAGAACATGGTCGGTCTGAACCACTACAGAATGAGTAGGAGTCCCTGCAGCGTCCACCAACGAGTCAGTACCACAGGCCCACACTTTACTGGCCAACAAACTACTGGTGCTGAAGAGGACAAAGTATTTATCCGTGGCAGTTGTAGCTCAGGTGTTAGAGTGGGTTGTCTAGTAATTGGAAGGTTGCTGGTTTGATTCTAGGCTCCCCCTAGCTGCATGTCAAAGTGTCCTAGAGCAAGAAACTGAACCTCACATTGGTCATGATGAGCATGGGACTTTGCATTGCAGCCTCTGCCGTGTGTGTGTGTGTGTGTGTGTGTGTGTGTGTGTGTGTGTGTGTGTGTGTGTGTGTGTGTGTGTGTGTGTGACAAATGTTGTAAAGCACTTTGAGTGGTCAGTACACTGGACAAGAGCAATAGAATTGTGTTTCTACGTTTGTCAGTTTGAGGGAAAAACATTGGATATAAAAGACTTGAGTCATTGAAAGTGCTTGAATTCATATATTTTGAATAAATAAAAAATGAACAGAAATGTGTGTCATCACGCAGCACAATTAAGAAGAGTTCTATTGCATGCATCTTTACATGCTCCACTTTCCACAGGCACATCGAGCACTTTCTTTTACTACTCTTCATTCATCTGACAAGGTGTAGTCACTTTACTGTACAGATTCCAAATCTTCTTCGCCTTACAACCAGTGAAAACTCCAAATCTGGTTAGTAAATAAGCTTCGTTCCGCTGTCTGCATGTGTGTCGGTTTCCTGCAGCTGCCGTACCAAAGTAGTGCAATTGGGAGGCGTTCACCCATTCAAGCTTCACTCTCTTATTTTTAGTTGTTGTCTGTGAGCCTCTGCGAAGCCTGATAGTGCTCGTTACATTTCTCAGCGCTCTCAACAGTAATTAACCTCGATCCATGTCTCAAAATATGCCATGTCGGGTCTGTGAGTTTGAAGGGAATTAGGCCAGGAGAAGGTGTGGCGTAGGAACCACCTTGTTGAAGTGAATAAGTAAGTAAACTTTATTTTATTCACCCCAACTCGCAACCAGGGTCCTAAATTGCAGCCCAATATAGATATTGAGAAAAAATGGTATACAAACAAAACTACAATCTCTTTTTTTAAGAATAGGGGGAGATGGTTCCAGAGGGCTGGAGCCACAACGGCAAAATGTCGGTCAGCAGGACAGCCGAAAAGGCCTCGTTCAGTAGACATCAGGGGACTCACCATGGACAGAGGACACAGTAATTCAGCTTGGTTAAGTGGAAGGAAAGTTAAAGGGTCAGTTCACCCAAATCATGAAAAAGAATAAATTTGATGTGCCACTCACGGCCTCAAAATCACTTAACGAAATAAGCAGCAAAACGTCTTTTGAGAAAAACAGTGTCCCAGTTACTTCAGATAATCCGCTGACCGTTTTCTTCTTTGGATCGACTTTTCTGCTGAAGAAATAGTGCCCGTGAAAACTGTTGACAATGAGCTCTGTGGATTATCCACAGAAATGGGGACACTGTTTCTGAAAAGTAGACATAGTTGTTTAAAAATAAGAAATAAAAAAAAAAAACAGTTGGCACCACAAACACGATTTCATTCACCATCACTGTATTGAGGCAATGGCATAAATCTCAAAAGTAGAGCAAAGAAACCCAAAGTAGCAGCACATCCCTCACTGCTAAAAGTAGGTGAGAGCATACGTTGGATTTTGGGAAGCTGTGACTTCACCCTTCGAGGCAAAGCCACAGCTACGATTACCCCCTACTCCTAATTTGTCTGCGTTTTACAAATGTGAGAAAGAGTTTGCACGTTTCCTTCCACCAACACGACTGATGTTTGAACACACAGCGGGAGGATATTCGGGCTGCATGTGAGGCTCTCAAAGTGTGTCACTGGTGGCCCAGAGGCCTGCGCAGATCTTTTTAATGTGCTTGTGTGAAATAAAATCAACATAGTAGTGTCACTGTTTGATGTGCTGTGAAGTGGCAGAGAGTTTAAAGGAGCGACTCAGGCGGCAGAATAAAACTCTCCTTTGCGACATTCTGATTCATCAGCACCTTAAATGCACTTTTTTGTGTTGCTGCTGCTGTAAAAGCTGCATAAATTATAAGTTGTGTGTGAGTTCAGCTCTATTATACAGTAAGAGCATAATGAGCAGCATGAGCAGCCTTCCCTTCCCTGCGGCTCAGTTATGTCTGGATGATAATAATGATGTGTCAGGCGCTCTCTGCCGCCCCCTGCGGGCTTACAGGCGGTACTGGCCGATGTGATGGAAGAAAACCCCTCTAATCTCTTTACTGCAGACAGCAGCCATGTGTGCCCTGACACACGCACAGTCACAGGCATGCACACACACACACACACACACAGGCTAAATATGGCGGTAAATAAGATTGTGGACGCATTTAGTTTTGGTACCAAAGAAACAGAAATAACGCTGCATGTGTCGGCGCTCAGGATAATCCTGTTTTCTTTTTTTTACCTCCTCTGAGTATGAAAAAAGAAAAAAAATTCCTCAAGTTGGAAAGGAAAAAATAAAAAAAACATGTTTTATTTTCTTCTTTGGAGCTAAATCAAAAAGCGCAGAATATTTTAGTGATGCGAAATTATTTGATTTTTTTTAAAAAGATGCAAGTGTGGTGCAGCTGAGCGTTCGTGCCACATTTATTATAAGAAACAAACAGGTTAAGAACAAACGAACAAACAAACAAAAAAAAAGCTAATTCACTCCAATAATGCGAAGCTGTGGAAATAGCATGATGCGTCTGTCTGTCGGGCTCGCACATGCGTCTTTTACGCACGGACCCTGAACGCCCACCGCGGCGCTCCGCGGAGCCAGATTGGCTGCTAAAGATACCAGCGGCCGTGTGCGCGCTGTGGTTGGCTGCGGCACCTCTTGGCCATTACGTTATGCTTACTCCACACACACAGGCAGCTGGAGAGAGGGAAGACGTAATGGTTTGATTCCCTGTGCACTTGCAATGGTCGTCGTCCTGACATTACTCGGCAGATTCCTCGCACGGGAGGCGCAATGAAGGTACGTGCTGCAGCTTCCCGGCTCCGCTCTCTCTTGGGTTCGCCTGACGATGCGGTGTTTCTTTGGGGGTGAATTTTTAACGCACGATGCTGCAACGACAGGCAGGGGGGGAAACCTCCGTCCCTAATGTTAATTATAATGTGTTAGCGTGCACTTAAAGGTGGGATTACCTACATCAACAGGCTTTAAATGCAGCATCACAGTTTTTGGTTTTGAACTTCGCAGGCTTTCCTCGCCGCCTTTCCGGTAGATCTCTCCTTTTATTTCTTGTTTTAATTTCCTGGCGAGCTTGCGAGGCTTGGAAATGCCTCCTCCTGCATCTCCAGTCGTCCCTATAAACAGTAGGTACAGTGTGTGCAGCCTTTTTTAACGAGCCAGCTTTGACCCCAGTGTGATAGTTCAGTGGACTAAAGCCGCTGGAGCGACGTCCATTCATCGTCAGGCTCTAATCCGCTCTAATGAGATAGAGACTGCGGTCAGTGAGGGAGTGCGGGAGATGTTTGGGGGACGTCTCAGTGCTCGGAGAGAGGAAGAAGAAGAGGAAGAGGAAGAGATTCACCTCTCAGGTCCGAGTCTCGTCCTGCTGCAGCAGAGCAGCGCACAGGGGAGGACAGGTGATGCTGCTGTCTGGCATGCAGCTCCAGCTCAGGAGGACCGATCATGATGAAGATGATGGCGATGATGTCATCGGTGCTCTGGTGGCGGCAGGTTTGTGGTGAAAGGTGAGGTGGAGGCACTACAGCCAGCCACCGCCACCACCATCATCATCATCATCATCATCATCATCAGTAAACTGACTGTAAACACTGATGAAGAATGTCTGAGGCAGTTAATGACTTGTTATTGCAGTTGTGCTGCAGGCTTCCTGCTGTAATCAGGACTTTTAACAGGTGGATGTCCTCATTTTGCAGTTTAAAACATATAGGATCGTGGAGTAAGTAAGTCCATTGACTTCACAGGACTTTTACTCTCCTACGTTTCATAGAGAAATGGTGATTTCTGTGCCATTGTGGAGGGGTTTCCCTCAAACAAGCAGCGACTCAGCTCCGTGTGTTGAGGTATTTTTTTGTTTTTACATCTGAATAAAAGTGTTGTTCAACCACGTCAGAAAAAGCCTTCGATACCGCCTAAAATGCCGGAATTGGTGTCAGCGATCCGATATCACATGATTTATTCATTAGAAACGGGACCCTGCTGCCTCACAGCAGCATCCCGTACACCTGTGTGCAACTTAAGTGCACAAGTTGAGCAACAGGATGGACTGATGTGTAAAAGAATCGACACACAACAGGCTGAAGAATTCTTTTAGTCGTCACTCTATCCTTTTCGCTTAACCAAAATTGGATCTAAACCAAGATCTGGATCTGAGGATGTTATGTGATGTGTTTCATGGTCACGAGTTAATGCACACGAGCCATATGTGTAACTGAACATCTGGTTCATGTGAAAGCCTCCTTAGAAGAGCTGCCCGAGGATGCAAAGTGAATTTCAGTGCACACTTGTGCTAAATCTTGATTGTATCGTATCTTAAATAGACAATAGATGGCAAGCAACTTATGTATCTGCAAGGACATCCGTAACGTATCATCCAGTCAGGGTTAAAGTATACAGCTGTTAAAAAGATAATAATGATAGACAGTTTTTGAACACAGAGTTCAAATCACACTTTGTGTTGAAAAGCGGTGAGGCCACAAGGGCTTAAACGAAGAGGCGTTTTTTAAATGGTCTTCAATGTCTGCAATTTTAGGCAATGTAATAGGATCAGTACGAGGTTAGAGCGGATAATTACTGCAGGAGAAACATCGCATGGAGGCGTCTCAGAAGGGCTCAAACTAGAGAGTCAGCAGAGTCAACGAAAATATTCAGCATAAAACTGAATAAGGCCGCATTTATGCGCATCAACACCGTGTCGACAGAACAATGACAACATTACATCCACTGTACGGAGCTATTTATCAGAACTTTTTTTAACAAATGATGCTTTTTAATGGTGCTGTAGACATGTCCCCAGTGTCCCCAGTGTCCCCAGTGTGAATGACTGCTATGGTTCGAATGCTGGAATAAATATCTGGAGTTACGGGAGAAGAAAGTTAACGAGGCCTCTGAACGTGATGCTGGTGTTCTTTGATTTTATTGAAATATAAATTATGAGTAATGCCTCAGTGTAGATGAATTCAGCATTGAGGATTGGAGGCAAAAAAAAACTCAGTTATTTACTATTCTGGCTGCCAGAGACACATATTTAATGTGTGCATACATTAAGACGACTTCTTGAAGGTCTCGGCTCGGAATCCACCAAGTTTTTACTCACAGAAGTAAAACCCCCACACAGGAAATTCACCTCTGCACATGTGGCTCATGTTCATCTGTGATTCTGTTTGATTGTTTTAATCAAGCCGTTCCTCATTCTACACTTATACAGACATGGAAAGAAGCGGACAGTGAAAGGAACTGGCATGTGTCTGAGGGTGTTTTCACGTGGATGTGTGTATTTTTTCTTTTTTGCAAATGTGGATCAGATCATCAATTAGGCGTGCTGCTGATTTGCATGTTCCACACTTCATCGCGCGTCATGCGTCGCGGGGAGTCGCATCGCTCTGCGCCTTGGCTCGGTCTCAATACAGCCTCTTTTTGGTGATGACTTGTGACTATTTAGAAAAACATCCCTCAGCTGATTTACTTCATCTCATCTGGCTGGATGCTCGAAATCTTTGCCATCTCCCTCCCCTGTACTTCATGGAATTAAATATTTCTACATCTGCAATTTTAACTGACAGGGTTTCATTAATAAAACCTCCAAAGAGCTCATGAGACGTGATGCTGTGTGAGAGGATAAGCATGTCGGGAGTATGTGGCACAGTTAGTCACTACCATTTTTTTGTAGGTCAAGGCAGTGATCACGGCTGACATCATCTTGCTGCTCATACTCGACAAAAAAGTGCAACAATAATGTCACAGTTATTCACAGTTTGATGCTGAGATGCATTTTCTGCACGTACCTCAGCACTTGTGGCGAATTTTCGTATTGCGGCAGTTCAAGCAAGCGAGTACAGAGTCACTTGACAATTGTTAATTTTCCTAAGAGACATCATCACCCGCTGTGTCCCAGGAACACAAAATGGACGTGATGTTTTGTGGAGTAATCTGGTTTAAATTGAAAAGCAGCTTTTCTGCCCCTGTGGAACGGGCAGCGTTAGCTGAATTGTGTAAGCATACATCTCAAATCGGGGGGAAAGACTGCTGCGCGGCGTGTGTTATCGATGGCATTTTTAATCGGGGATGGACCTGCGATGACATGTCAGACTGTAGATTTTCACGTACTGTCCATTCGAAATCCTCTTATCATTTAATTTCCCAGGCACGTGCTGTACATCGCGGACGTGAATACTCTATACTAATACCAAATCTCTGATTCAATTATGAGATGTCGCTCGGTAGATCCCGATTATTCCAAACGAGACTAAACTCACTGAGGGCCGGACTTCTGAAGTGGATGAAGGAGTCTGGAGCTATAGAGAGTCCAGGGGGCACGGCAGATTTATGGCGGTGGCTGTAAAATAGTCCAGTCATGTTTTGATATTGCAGTCTCTATCTGTTTGTAATGATGCACCAAAAGTGTTCTCCAGGCTAAATCCTCCCCTTGCCTCCTCCTGCCGTTGGAGTAAACTGTGTAAATCTGTTATTTTTCCAGACACAAATCCAAACTTAGCTGGTAGCTGCTCAGGTTTGATGTGCGTCTCTCGCCCAGACTTCACTGGGTTCGATGTCTGCGGGCTCCAGCCGACATCACTGAATCATTTAGAAGCTTTATTACATTTATTCTCGTCGTTTCTTAGACAAATAACAAAAGGCAGCAATGTGTGCGCTTTGTTTCCAGTGGCGGCGTTGCTCTCCGGTCTCGGCACTGAGGCAGAATTCACTTGTCACAGTGTGAGTGACATTTCCAGTTGATGCCAGAGAAAAAGAAGAGAGCGGGAAGAATCCGCAGAGAGAGAGAGAGAGAGAGAGAGAGGAAATGAGAGACAGGATGATGGAAAGACGGCGAGTGATGGCTATAAAATGTATGACAGCCATCAGAACATTATTGGTTTGGTATATGTCTGTATGTGAATGACCTATAAAATGCTTGCAAGTGCATAGACCGGCTTCTGTTTGAAAAGAACAAAAACAGCAAAGCAGTAGTGTCCAAGATCTCCTGAATTTTAGTCCCTGGTGTGTGGAAAATGCTGGATCCTACATTTCCCATAATGCACCTGATCACCATCTTTCATTTAGTCTGTTGGTACTTGTCCACAGGGGCAGTTTTGAAACCGCTGCCTCCCAGCTTTGCACTCTTGAAAAGACACACCCTGCGCCGACCACGCAAACACTCGCTGGCTGCTCCTGATTGGATGAACGCCACACGCGGGGCCATCTGCTTCGGGATTTCAAATCAGACCAACATGGCAGCTGGTTATGAAACTGTCATTTATATTATGAAAACAGTTCACTGTCATGACACTTTAGCCTTCAAATAAGCCACGCAGTTCTCTATCCGTCTTTACTTGACAGATGCCCATCTCTTGAAATGCAACGCTACCAGACTGCATTGCATAGAAAATGAATGGTAATCGTAGAATCGATGGATGCTGCTTCGGAATCGGAGCCCCGTTCATTCCTGCAAAAGCGTCTCAGTGGCGCATGAAGCCAAAAAAGCTGAAATTACTGGGTATGAAATGACCAAGATCTGTTGTGTCGTGCGGCCCGCAGGGTGTGCGCACGGGAGATTTCCACTAGCTTCCGGTTTAGCATCCAGCTAACTTGAATGGGAATAAAATGATTGAATCGGAAGCTCTTCTAGACTTTCTAAATGTTATCGGACTGAATGGCTCAAACTCTGATAGTCAAGCGAGTAATGTTTGTGGGGTTATGACGCTCAGAAAAAACATCCACCGTTTTAGAGCCGCTTCTTTCACAATGTAAGCTTACAGGGGAAAATTTATTTTTTGGCTGCAGTGTATCATGTGACGTAAATACATGGTTTGGCCAATATGATGTCATCTTCAAAGCCCGGTGCTCTTCCTGGAGGCTCGATGGACAAATATTAAGACAAACAGGAAGTAGACTGTGGGGATAAGCCTGCCATTGGACGCCTATTTCAGGCAGCATTCTCCTCCCTTCGGCTGTCTGTGTATTGCTGTTCTGTAAGTTCCCATCTCTGGAAAGTGATAGCAACGACCTCAGAGCTAGCCTACATGCTAAAAATGGTAAGTTAGCTAAACCCTCATCTGGTTAGTAATGCAATGAATGTAAACAAGATATTATCTCTTAGCTTACCTTTTCAGGGGATTTAGTCATTTTAATGCCAGGGCTCACCTCCTGACATGTAGAACAACTTCACCCTGACACTGTTTTGCAGGAGCACCCTTGTTGCATCCTGGATTTAAGAAATAGGAATGTCTTACAGCGCTGGGTGAAGCTCCTCCTGCCTCCTAAATGCCTGTCGTCTCCAGTTTGTAATGTGGGCTCTTTCTGTTGAGTCAAACATGAGCCAAAATTACTTCTTAATGACCCACATGACATCACCTTTTTTGCCTGGACTACCCTTTTTTCCCATTTTCCAAGAGCGCCCCAAACTACTTTAGTGAGTAACCTGTCATCTTTTACTTAAAGAATAGTTTCTGTAAGAATTTCTTTACATTGCTTTGCCACATGAGTCTCCATTTGGCGGGAACAGTATTTTTGCATTACATTTCCCAGTGAAAAAATATTGAAATGATGATTTTTTTTGCTGGTGTCTTTGTCAAACGAGCATGTTCCCTTCTGTTTGTAGAGGCGTCTCTGTAGCACCACAAAAGGTTTAAATCAAAAAACCTTGCTGCTCCTGCAATTTGGAAATTGCATTCCTATGTACGATGTGTAAAATCAGCAGAGTGCCTCTTTAAATTTGAAATGACATTAGTGCATTTATCACATCAGTCGATTCTATCTGGTTTAAAAATCGTCCTTTTTGTTGTCAGCAGACGCGCAGTAGCGTATGAGGAGTCGCTCGGTGTTGTTCAAAAGAAGGTAAAAACTCTTGGTTTCAGTTGTAGTTAAACACTGCAGTCACAACATGACCCATTTATGCTCCATCTAGGCTCCCATACGGTTACCACTTGTCTGTGTTGACGCAATTTCTGCAGTCTGATCCTCAAAAACTGATTTTACGAGGTCGTACCGCTGTGGATTCGCACGGGGGCCCGATCATTGCTGGTTCTTTTCCCCCCTGCTGGGTTCCTCTATTTAAATCTGTGCCTTGGTGTCGGTGTGCACACCGGCTCCGGATTGTTTGCTGACCTTATTTGACGTCGAAGGATCCTGCAGCAGCGTGAGAAATATCTGAATTATTTGGTGCGGGCTTGACAGTCACAGTCAGTGAAGGTGACTGGAATGACATTAGTGGAATACAGCGTTCCCGGAGATGCAGCTTGAGTAAACGGAGCTGTGGAGAAAAATCGAGACGATACAAGTAAAAAACGAAGGACTACACGTGAGGTTCGCTCCTGTCACTTGTTTGTTCAGGACTCCCTGTCTGCGCAGCTTACAGGGCGCTAATTGAAGTGACAGAGGGGAACTCGTGCTGCTGGCTCAGAGCCAGACAAGACTTATTTCACGGCCAGACTGCAGCTTCTCTGCACTAAATATTAATATATTTTTTGGGGTGGCTCACTCCTCGTGTGAAGGAGGCTGCATCTGACATGGGAGACTTTTTTGCAGCAGAACATCAGGTCAAGTTTTATGCCACGGGCGAATAATTCAAGTTGTTATGCATCGTGGTTTTATTGTGCACATAAAGCCAGTGGAGTGCATCGGGATAAAGTGAGCTGCTTGTGGAGCATTTAATGGAGGAGAAGACGGACGACAGCAAAAAAAACAAGCAAATTGGTGCCTAAATCTTATAATCGCAATTAATCACAAACTTCATGGATGTAGCACCCTTTATACTTAGTTCAAAAATGATGCCGTAAAACAAAAGACAGTCAGATGAATCAGAAATGGGATATTTTTAAGGACACCTGGAGACACTGACCACCGACAACGGCGTTTGTTAAAGATCCATGGAGACGTTTCCATCCGTTTCTGGGGAGCCAGACGAATGTGTTTTTTAAGGAGAACTGCGGAAATTTGCAGCATTTTTGTTGTCGACAAAACTAGGTGTTTGTTCTAAGGAGCTGTGGAGACATTTCCATTCATAAAGCGCCTATTTTTCACAGGAAGTCAGACCCTTTCCTTCCTAAACAGGAGCACAGCGTTCTGACAAAGACAAATAGAAAAGTCAACATAACAAACAGGAAATTTTAGCATAAAGAAACATCCAGTTTTCACTTATCTGTGGTTGTTGAGGAAGCATACTTGGCCAACATTTATTCTGACGCTTGGGTTGCTGCCTTTACTCTCCGTACATTTTGAGGCGTTGTGAAATGCCGATGGGAGACGAACCAACATGAAGAGTCTCAGTGAGGCGTCAGGCCGCATCATTCCCTTGCTGATGGAACCATTCAGCCGCTTCTTGTTTAATATGTGGAAGCATTTTTATTCGAGTTTAATCGTCCGCCTCGCTGTGTATCAACAAATCTTTTAGAAAAATACTACTTATTAATATCGGGACACTTGTTTGAACCATATCACACAGTGCTCTGCTCGGTAATCACAAAAAAGGGCTTATGGAGATTATCTCCTTTGAGAAAAAAAAAAACAAGAAAGAAAATGAATGAGAGAGAGAGACAGAAGAGAGGGAGGGAGGGAGGGAGGGAGGAGGGGGAGATACTGGGCAGCAGCACATTATTGAGAGTGCTCAGTAAGAGTCTTTGAGGTTAAGAGATAATTAGACAGAAGTAGACTCTAAAAGCTCCTATTAATGACAATCTCTAAAGAGAGCTGCGGGTTGAATTTCTCAGTTGCTGTGTTATTTTGTACAATATGATAAACAAATGAGAAGCCGAGGATGTGTCGGGAGCCTCGGCCACACTGCAGATATCCTGTGAGGGGTCAAACAGGAGGAAGAGGAGCCCCAGGAAAACGTCCAAACTAGCTTTAAGTAAGTGCCTCCGCCGGGGTTAAAGTCAGTCGGATGTGTTTGCTGACCACGAGACGGGCCGGAGACAGGGAGCAAAGATGGCGTGATGGGAGCCGCGGCTCCTTGGGAGCATACTGATGAGACTCGGAGGGAGGAGGGGCAGCGGAGGACAGAGAATATGTCTTCTGTTGTTCCAACCAGCCCCGCAGAATCAATAGCTGACATGAGCATAATGTAAGCCCTTCTGTGGTTCCCGGCTCCATGCGGAAAACAATGGAATTCACAGGGTCCCGCCACATCTCTTCTTTAAGGCAGCGCTCTGCTCCGACTTGTCACAAACACCCTGTGATCTGACCTCACCCATCTGCTTAGGGATTCGTTATGTAATCTGAGGAGCGAGGAGGCTCTATATGTGGAGCCGGGCGGGGAGGAGGAGGAAGGTCTGCCCCTGCTGCACGGAGACAGCCAGGATAGATTTTTTTTAAAAGGTTAAAGGAAATGTTGTGTTCATTTTCAGGTTCATAATTTTTTATTCTAGCAGGCTGGAATATAAATGATTCCTCTCGTACTGCACATTGCTGCAGCGCCATATTCACTCTCTGTCTGACATGTTTTCAGCTCGGTCATCCCCTTAAATCTTATCATTAAGGGGATCAATCTTTTTTTATTTTATTTTTTTTTTTTACATGATTTGTTGGATGGATCATCACTATTACGCCTACATTTTGAGGTTGGCTTGTTTTATCTGTCCAGCAGTCCAAAATCTTCAATTTACAGTGATATTAAATCAAAGGAAATCAGCAATTTTTTTAAATTGGAGAACTTGGAGGCTGAGAATTTTTGATGGCTTGATTATCAATTATTTGTTGGCTCTGCAAAATGCAAGAAAATCGTGAGAGATATTTTCCTCCAATGTCTCGTTCTGTGCACAACCCAAAGATATTCAGTTTACTGTCATACAGAAGTAAAGAAATAAGAACATGTTCACTTGATTTAAGAAGCTTAAATCAGAGAATTAAAAAACTATACTCAAACTGATTATTTGTACAAAATGATGCAGAGGACATCTCAGAAAATGTCCTGTAATGGAAGAGGGCAGCTGTAAAATATCTATTGACGTGTGTGTTTCTGTGTGTTTCCTCAGGCGGGGGCATCGTCCATGTGGGCGTCATGCTGTGGGCTGCTGAACGAGGTGATGGGCACGGGCACGGTGCGGGCTCAGCAGCCGGGGTTCGGAGCAGGGGCGGGGCCCTTCCGCTTCGCCCCCAGTGCTGGGTACTCCACCTACCCCCCCACCAGCTCAGGGAGCGCCGGACAGCTGTGCAAGGCCTGCGGACTGGCCTTCTCCGTCTTCAGACGCAAGGTGAGCCAGAGCAGTAGCAGGTCACGATGAGTGTGGTGCTAAAAACTGACCACCAGCACATCTTCATGGTTGAACCAGAGACAAAAAGAGAGGTTGATCTGAATATGGACATAGGAAATATATTGTAATATATATCAAAAGGCCTCGCTGTTATGTAAAGGACCCAAAATGCAAAACAAGAAGGCAGACCGGTAGAAAAATAAAAAGCAAGATTCTTAGAGATTGACACAAGGAGACAGAAAGTAAAAACACGTCACATCAGGAAATTAATAAACCAAAAATACAAACACACTGCACATACTTGCTGGTTTTGCATGTTTTAGCCCCTCGAACAGAAATGTTCTTCACTGCGGGTTACATGGCTGACGAGCAGCTGCCTGCTCTCACTTCATGTCAGCGCTGTATAAAAAATGATCTTGCAGAGACGGGAGACTCGACTGAGTAATCCCTCACAGTCAACATTTAGTCAGCTTTTTTTTTCTATCATGTCTGAATTATGCAATCATTGCGTGCCATTGTGAGCAGGGACTACATGGTGCATTCAAGGAAACACTGACATCCATAATTACTGAGTCACTCACTGAATGAAGACCTCTTTAATGCAGGATTTGGTCTGAACTGAAACAAGTATAGATTAATTTGTTATTACATTATCATGTACACCATGTAGTTGTTGTTTTTTTATTTTTAGGATTAAGTCAACGACAGCAGCTCATTTATTAGATTATTATATTTAAACAGAGTTGGCTGGCTGAACATGCATGATGTTATTTTACAGCAACACCCTGTCAACAGTTAACAGAAGTCAAATAAGAGGAAGGGACAGACATGAATGAATCATAATAACAGCCAGTAAACAAAAACCAGGCTCAATTTGAGGATGATCATGTTTGTTTAATGAAATAAATGTAAAGACGGCACGTCGTTTACTGTGATACAGAACTAAATTAAAGCATGCAGCCTAAGCTGATTTTCATGCTGCGCTGAAATATACGCAGACGCCTGTTCTGTCAGGTGGTGGAAAGTACACTTATTCAAGTTCTGCACTTGACGTAGGTCTCATACTTAACGTGAGTATTTCCAATACACGCTCCTCATACTTCCACTATACTACATTTCAGAGGGAAATGTGCTTTGTATTCGTCAACTATGGTTGCTACTTTTTTCGATTTCACATAATTCTAATTGTATAATCTTCGGCAGTGAAATACCCCACACTGTTAAAGATTAGACCAGTAATTTCACGGCCACTCTGTTCCAACACACCTGACTCAAATAATCAGCCCGTCATCAAGCTCTGTTGAAGCCTGATAACGACCTGTTCACTTGAATCAGGTGTGTCGGAGCAGGGGAACATCTAAAACATGCAGGGCAGGAGGTCCGAGAGTCATCACTGAAAGCCGCTGCTCTAAACCTCTCAGATGGTTTTATTTAGATTGGCACAAAAAGGCACAAAGAGGTAAAATTGCCCATCATTCCACAAACGTAAATACTAAATATATCTTTATTCAATGATTCAAAAGTTTAAAAGTGCTTGTTATATTGATGCTTTTCTTTGTTTTGTCAATAATAAATGTTTTACCAAAGATGATTCAGACAACAAATGTTTTCTTTACATTTGAAACAGTTTTGGCGCCAGATGAAATCTTCCATTTCGTCCCCACAGTGTGGCGTAACGGGACAACACTGTCGTAACCCTTTCTTCTTCCAAATACCCTCGATACTCTCAACCTTTGACTAACGGTGATCCGCCACAGCAGTGCAAAATGAGCTAGTGGTGTAAACACCAACACCCCCCTGTTGCTCCAAGTTCCCATTCCACACCACTAGATGCACGGCTAACCGAGCTAACTAGCTAACAGCAAACTAGTAGCTGCAGTTAGCAGCAGGTAAAGGTTACTCTGGTAAGATGTTTTGAATATGAATCAGATTGGCCAAATCTTACATAATGCACATTTAAACAGTCGTGTGTATTCTATAAATTTCTGGCTAGCTTGGGAATAACTCAACTAAACCACCCAACTGTATGTAAAGCAGATATATAAAATAGTGGTGGAGCTAAATAAAAGTAGATGTGCCACAAACCGGCTTCGGATCAATATAAACAATCTAATATTGCCATCGTTGTCACTATGAGGTACTTTTTGTTAATAATACAAGTTTACTTTTACTTATCTGGAAGTAAATTATGTAAAACAGTTTTTGTAGAGCCTTGAATTCAAAATTTTACTTCGGTAAAGAGTCTGAGTAAAGCTCCCATTGCTGCTGGAAGTTTTAAGATGACCTAAAAACTTTGTGTTTTGTTTTTAGAAAAAGGTCAGCAGCCTTAAAAATCAGACCCAATTTGGAGTTAATGCCCAAAAGATGCAAATTCACCATCGCGGCCCTTTTAAAAACATGCACCATATGTATTCATGCTGGCATTTGGCGGGTCTGTGCACAGCTGAGGGGTGTCGGAGTGTAATGGCAGAGTGTATCTGTCTGGCAGTCAGATGCTCCGAGACACTGATGAAAAAAGCTGCAGCGCCTGGCTTCCTCTGCGCTCGCCGCTTCAGATCCCTCTATCGTCGTCCACACACACCAGTTGCCTCTCTGACTCCCCGGACACCACATTTGGGTGTCAGCGTGATATTTTCATAGTGCGAAGAAAAATCACGCCGGGGGAATAACAACAAATGATTGAAGGAACGTATCTGTTGCAGTGGAAATGTGCTTCTGGTGGACCAGAGCGCATTTGTGCACGAGTGATAAGAAACTGTTTACAGCCGTGGCCGACCTGCTTTTCTGTCCATTTGAAGTGTCAATCTACTCTGCTGCTGTGTATCAGGAGACAGTGTTCAGCCAGCAAAATGTCAAACATCACCAGGAGCTACACATAGTTTAAGTCTTTTTACTCCTTTTCCCAGAAAATGACTGAGCTGCACAGAGAATATGAGCAACCGCTTCAGATGGAACTTTGTTTTTGTTTTTTTCTGTCTGTTTATCAGGGGGATACACTCAGAGACAGCTGACTCATCAACAATATGGCTGTTTGGGATAAATCTGGATCAGAATATGAATATATTAAAAATGTCCATGATAAATTCCCAAGGTGGCTTCTTTTGATTTTCTTCTAAACTTGGTGGAGGAGAGATGTGAGATCATGTATGATTCTCTGTCATAGGAATGTTTAATACCGTCCTTCACACTCGGCATGCTTATGATTGCAGACTCTGGGTGTCTGTGGGTACAGAAAGAGATGATCCTTGAAGAGATTCCAGATTCAATAAGTAGCAGTGAGCTAATGGTTGAACAGATTACACATACTGTATGCAGCTGAGCACATGTTGTGTTACTTTAAGCCTTTGGTGTGACTGTTCCCATGTGAACTGTACATACCGTACCAGAATCTTCTCTTTAAGGATCTGTGTTTGCATTCAACTCATATATTCATGTGAGGACGACTGAGGCTGACCTGCGCTTATTCTTCTGTCCATCAAATCAATTTAAGATTCAGTTTGCAGTGATTTAAGACACAGAAAAACAGCAAATCCTCATATTTAAGAGGTTTTTGAATGAAAATTGACTGAAAAACGATGCTGACAAAACTAGATCATTAAATCAACTGATCAATTCAACGCTGATATGATCATTTGTCACTATATGACAAAAACATATTTTAAAAAATATACAAAATGATATATAAAATAAAATTTCTGACTGTATGAGCACAATCAGCTTTGTTACCCTGTTGAATTAAATCTGTAACAACTCTTCACACATGTTAAACAAAAACAAAAAAAATAGATGTTATAAAATATATTCGTATTCAGTTTTCTTTAGTTCTTCACCAGAACACCACGACAAATTGTATGTATGTGAAAACCTCCTTGGCAATCAATCTGATTCTGATCAGAGTTTGTTAAAATCAGAATCCGAACAAAATAATCTGGTGAAATGACGACACAATTATATCATGTTATCACAGTATGATTCAAGTCAGAGTTAAATTAACTAAAATTGTCAACAGTTTCGAGGTCATGGTGCCTGTTTTGTGTTGCATGTGTATCTACTGTAAACACCAACACTCCTCTGGTGCACCGAGCTCCCAGCCTGTACCGCTAAATGCACGGCTAAGCAAGCTAAATTGCTGACTGCCGCTACAGTTAGCAGCAGTTAGCTGTTATTATTGTTATTCTGGTCTTATGCTGACTGATCTGTTTTCACTAATTGAATTTGACAGATGACAAGCTCTACCATTTTGCACCTTTTTAATACATTCCAATCATGAATCATCGGCCTGCTCAACAACATCCTGCAAGTAAAAGCATGTGTTGATTATGAGGACAACTTTACAATCATGAGTACAAACAGAAGCTTCAGTTCAGATCATTTGGCCCAAAACTGTAGAAATTTCAGGAAATTGCTGATTAAGTCATCAGAAGTGATACGGAGGATAAACAGTTTAAAATACTGACAGAAGTCGGACTGCGGGGCCTATTTAAGAAATGATTAAAAACAGATTTTCTTTAAATGCTGCTGTTGAAGAAAGAGAATCACTGATTCCGTCATATTTGCCTTTAACAGAAAATAAAGCAGCTTCCCTGTCATTAGTAGACAGTTGATTTCCCATCAGTCGTGTATTATGAGGTTGTCTTTTAGAGACACACTGCTGGTTTTGTCTGTAACTTGACATTGTTGCTAACGAGGCCAACCTCAACGGTTCCTCGAGTTTCAGTAACCTTTTGAAATGCCTTCTCCTCCAACAGCACATCTGCTGTGATTGTAAGAAGAGTTTCTGCGCCCTGTGCTCGGTGCTTCAGGAGAACCTGCGCTGCTGCACCACCTGCCACCTGCTGCGCGGCACCGCCTTCCAGAGGCCTCGGCTCATGCAGCTCCGAGTCAAAGACCTGCGCCAGTACCTGCTGCTGCGCAACATCCCCACCGACACATGCAGGGAGAAGGAGGACCTGGTGGACCTGGTGCTCTGTCATCAGGGGACGAGGGAAACCCAGAGACCGGTGGTGGAGGAGGACGAGGACGAGGAGGAGGAAGAAGAAGAAGAAGAGGAAGAGGAAGAGGAGGACACGCATGAGGAGGAGGAGGAAGAGGAGGAGGAGGAGGAGGAAGGGGAGGACGACACAGACAGTCTGCACTCGCTCCCCCACTCGCACGCAGCCTCGCCCCCCTCCGCCACGCGCTCCACCTCTGAACAGTCGGTCCTCTCCGCCTCTCAGGGAGACGTGCTCAGCCCAAGTGACAGCTCAGGGACCACCAGCCAGGTCTGTGTGTGTGTGTGTGTGTGTGTGCGCGCACTAAGCAGTGTGTGTTTTCTCATGTACACACAAACATACATTCACTCATTTGCATACGCCACACTTCTTCACATCTGTCCTCATTCTATCCAAGATAATTAATTTCAAAGGTGAAATCAGCTTATTTACATGTGTCAGTGTGAGTGTTTTCAAGTCAGGAGAAGACTTCTGCCTCTCAACTTCCTGACAAACAAACGCCCTCTCGTAGATATCTTCAGACGCCAGCTATTCATTCGCTGTTTTCATGGTTTTGTTTCTTCCCTTTGTGTTTCTGTGGTCCCGTGGTGCTTTGTTTCTCCCTGAAAATCTACGACATTTTCTTCGCTCCATTGATTCTAGAAAAGATCAGATTTGCAGCAGCGGGTCCAGTGTTCTACAGGATGTGCACGTGACATCTGGAAACAGCTGCGCTAGCCATGTGTATGTGTGTACATGTGCGTGTGTGTGTGCAGAGCCCTCAGTCCGGCAAGCGCCGCCGCTTAAGCTCTTTGCCTTTTTTAGGTCGGTTACATAGGCTGAGTCTGTTATGTAACAGGCACACAGGTTGAGATCTCCCCACAGCGTCACAGCTGCAGCCACACAACAGAAACACTACAGTACATCTCTCATCCGCACCATAGATTATTTCTGTTTCCCTCTTAGTTTGTGGTATACAGTATATAGGTGTTGAGATTATGGCTTTTTTTAATGTTTACAGCCAAATGTAAATGTGTGATACACACTGGAAAAAAACCTTTAACAAAAAAGCAAAATAGTGTCTTTTCTAAGACATTTGTCTCAAATAACTTCATCGAAA
This sequence comes from Sparus aurata, assembly GCF_900880675.1. NCBI lineage: Eukaryota > Metazoa > Chordata > Actinopteri > Spariformes > Sparidae > Sparus > Sparus aurata. Next base: position 15,342,262 of record NC_044198.1, read on the forward strand.
CTGACAGATCAGTCAAGATTCAGCTAGAGATCTACGTTTTAAATCCTTTCTTACTTGACTTACTGAGACATTTATAGCTTGTGCAAAAAAAATAAATTAACATATGATCATGAGTAATATGTCTGGTATTATTAGTTCTTAGTTTATTAGGAAATGTTGTGACTTATAAAAAATCTTAAACATTTAAAACAGGGCTGTCCACAGTATGAGGTTCTGTCTCTTTAAGGCTCTCCTCCTGATTCTGATTCGGTCACCTCTGATTGGTCAGGTAACATATGCATGACCCAGCACCACTAAAAACAACAAGGCGGCTATGTTAAATAAATGCATATTTGCACCACGCTAACTACTCGGCATAAATGATGCAAATGTCTGGCTCTGTGAGGCAGCATGATGCAACAAAGTCAGAATATTAAAGACATAATTATTTCTTGTCTTCTTCAGCATTTTCAGGATGTTCTCATAAACTACTGCAACAAAAAGAGACAAATCTGCCTCATGTAGCCTGTAATTGTCCATCACCATCACTGTTTTGATGCAAGTGTATAATTTTCTGTCATGAAATGACAAATTTAGCAGCTTGTGCAGCCTTGACAGAAGCACACGCTCTCTGAGTGCTCTCTAGTACTTTCGCATGTTTGAAATGCTTGAATGAGATCTAACATGGAGTCAGAGAAACTTTTGTGCTCCGGAGAGGTTTGGCACTTCTGCATGTGTCGGGGCCGCTGCTCCGGTTTTTGTCTCGGAGGAGTGCAGCCCGAGCAAACGCACGATGTCAGGCATCTGGCATTACGACGCTGACGGATACATTATTAACAAGTCTTCAGTCAAGGAAGATGGTGGTCTGCTGCGGAGTCAGACAGATGTTTTTACAGAGGCAGCCTGATATCACAGTTGGAGCTTATTTCAGCCCTTCACATGCTCTCTTTTGTCAAGCAGATAAAAGAATAAAGAGAAGATATCTTCTCTTCAAAGCACATAAATGGCCGAGATAATACCGAGCTATACACTCTCGCAAAACGGCGTCTGTAGCTCCATTTATTCTCCTTTCATGCTGCAAATTCCTGACCTCCACCTTCAAAGAGAATAATTAACCTCCGCCGAGTCAGTGTTTAAACATCTCTGTTCTTTCATTGGATATCGGAATAGCTGCAATTTGAAAAATTTAGATCACAACGAGCTGTGAAGTGATTTTTTTTTATCATGTTGTTGAATGTCACACAGAGGTAAAGGAAATGATAAAAGTGTAATCAGGCACAGCACGTCTATTGATAGTGTTGAGGAGCAACAGATGTAAAAAAAAAAAAATGGTGTAATCAACACAGAGGCAGTGATGCTAACTGGGGGGTGATCATGCTGTTAATGACACAAACAAATATGGATAATTTAGTTTCTTGTGTTTCAGTTTATGTGCATCAAATCTGCAGTTAGGAGGCGTCGGTTCAAGGTCAAATCTTAACATCATCATTTGACTTTGGGTTAAGTGGAGGGATTTTATATTTGTCGATTAAAGAGTGAAAGCAATGTGATTTAATGGGCTTCACAACAAGTGAAATGCTGTTAGGAGGATATAAGGAAATTTAAATGAACTTCTGTGTGTTGGTTTCTTCTCTGGCAGGAGCAGGAGGACACGCCAACAGCGTCTCTCTTGAACCTGGAGCCCACTGAAAATATGATAGAGGTGCAACACTCGAGTCTTGCTTACCACATTTACAAATGAGTGTTTATACCGCAGGAACAATAAATGATTCCAGACTGACGAGGCTATCGATTGCAGGTCAGTCCGGCGACACAGAGGAGGATCAGGGCCTCGCTGTCTGATCTGGACAACGAAGAGGCGATAGAAAACCTCTCCGTCCGTCAGCTGAAAGAGATTCTCGCCAGGAACTTTGTCAATTACTCCGGCTGCTGCGAGAAGTGGGAGCTGCTGGAGCGAGTGCACCGACTCTACAGAGAGAACGAGCAGAACAGGAAATCCAGTAAGAGTTTTTGATTGATTCCATTTTTTATTTGTTTTTGATATGTGATCCTCTGCTTATACATTATTTTCTCCTTTTCTTTTTTTTAGTGGAAAATGTGAGCATAACTGCAGGTAATTACTGTTGTTTGATTTTCATATTTCACAGGTTTAGAATATTACATTAAAGGTGCAATATGTAAGAATGGCCATATGTCAAATTCATACTTGGAACAAATAAGGGGAAGCATATTTCTAGAGTAACCGCTACCTGCTGCTGATGTACCTGCCATTAGCTAGTTAGCTCAGTTAGCCGTGCAGGTACCATTGCAGAATGGGAGCTCAGAGCAGCAGGGGGTGTTGGTGTTTGCATCACTAGCACGGGAGCTTTGTAGTGGGACGGGCCTTGGCTAGCTGGTTAGCATGCTAACTTCAGCAGATAGCTTTGCAGCAAAATACACAGCCTTGACGTCATGACATCCAAACTGTTAATTCTTCACATTCTGTTGACAATTGTAGTTCATTTAACAAAAAATCTTACAAATTGCACCTTTTTAAAGGAACAGTTCACCCAAAAATGTAAATTTGATCATTAACTACTCCCCTCCATGTTGATGGAAAAGTCAGTTGAAGTTTTATAGTCCACAAAACATTTCTGGAGCTTCACAGCAGGACAGCGTGGCAGCATTCTCCTTAACAACTGAACTGAAGTAGATGGGGACTTGTTTTAAAATGTTTAAAAAATATCAACTGAAATAAGCATAAAATTGATCCACAGAACTGGTCATTTGTACGCCTGTGAAAGCCCCAAGATTCCAAATTGATTTGAAAAGACGTTATTTACACCCTTGATGTGTGTTCAAGCTCATGCACCCAACTTCAGTGCGCTAACTCCTTTAGCTTAGCAGCTACAGTGAAGAAATCGACTTGCAAAAGGGTGTAAATGACGTCTTTTCAAATCAATTTGGGGTCTCAGGGTTTCTGAGGAATTGGATTACATTATTTTAGCTGCATGGAGCCATTTTATTTATTTATTTTAGGTTGTGTTTTTACATATTGAAACAAGTCTCCATGTACGTCAGTTGTTTAGGAGAATGCCACAACGCTGTTTTGTTGTGAAATGTTTTGCGGACTACGAAACTCCAGCAGACTGTCAATCAGCACCTAGTTGAGGAATGAGTGAATTTTCATTTTTAGGTGAACTGTTCCTTTTATATCTTTAGTCTACTTCAGTACATGTATGACTCCGTCCTGTTGTGTGATTTTTAAAATGCTAAAAAAATAGTTTGAATTTGATGCTTCAACATTATTTTTACATTGAAGGGTCAATTCACTGTCTGCTAAACTAATAGATTGTCTTTATTACCGCCCATTCTTATCTACACAAGTGGTTGCATATCCTCCACCTCTCTGCAACAGTGGAGTTGGAGGTAAGATGTTTGTGTAAAAAGCCACTTCACAGCACTCCCTCCATCTGCTCCTTAATGTGCATCGCCCCGATCATCTGATAGCAGTAAACAGTAAAGGCATGCTGCAGCATTTCTATCCACTCCATCCTTTATATCATCCCACATATTACCACATTATGGTCACTTGAGTCATTATCTCCCGCCTGATTCAGTGTCTCCGCATTCTGTCACTCCCGTTTCTTTTTCCAGCGTGCATCATCTCGTTTTATTCTGAAGGGCAGCCTCTCATCCTGTCATTAATGCACTCCCTGAGAGCTTTTACTCCTTGATGAGCCATCATATTACTTCAGTGGCTGCATGTCTCCATCAGGTGTAATTGTGTTGGCAAGCTTCGTAGAGGCTCTCTTGTTGACATAAAAGGCTGGAGGATCATATTAGCCCATTTAATAGTCAGACGAGGAGGGACGGCGGATGGATCGGGCTTTTCCCCCTCGTAGCACAAGATCTGAGCAGCAGGAGCCAGATTTAAACCAGAGAACTATCAGTCAGCAGTCAGATGTTTAAGTCCTGTAAAGCAGTGCACAGCCATCATTTACTTTTGTGATCGGTTTATTTGGAGGAAACAAATTACATTATTAAAGTGACAGGTCAGCTGTTGTGAAAATCTGAAAAGACAAATATCTTTCATCTTACAATTATTGTTCATTCTAGGTGAACTCATTCTAAACTACAGGTTTGAATGCTTCAGCAACTAGAATGGCAGTTAGTAGAGCGCATACCTCCACCAAGGCCTAACAGTCCCTTTAATTTAATTAAGATTAATGCAATATCAAGAAATATCAACATTTTATCAGTTTAAACCACCAATAACTGCTCAACCTTCATCTAAACTCACAAGATATAGATATTTTTCACCAAGATCAATGCATTATTCCCTGAGAAATTAACAAAAATGTCAAATAAAATCGCAATGTTGAAGGAAGGCGAGATCAATTTCCAACCACCAAAATAAATACCAGCTTGTCGCTTGTTTTAGTTCCACCAGTTTATCATCACCCCTCTGCTACACATCTGATCCTGTTATTGGTTTATGTTTAATCATCATTTCCTCCATACAGAGATGTTTTACAACACATTTGAATCAGTTTACATACAATGTGCAACATATTCTGAGTTAGAGAAACTCCATTTAGAGTTAATTGGAAACTATTAACAGTTATAGTTTTGTTACATAGGAATAGAATGAATTTTTAGAGCAAATAATATTGAGCAAACATATTAACATTGTAATTCATGTGCCATGACTTATTGGAGGTTATTGGCCTAGTAGTAGCTGCATATGGTCATGCAGAATGAGGCATTAATGATTGCTTCGTAATGTCAGATAAAGAGCTAATATGCCATCATTATGCATGCTAATGTAATGGTTAACATGTGTTAGGTGTTAGTGGGGGGATCAGATTAGCCAGTTTAAACAACCATAATCAAATCAGTCTTATATTTGGTTAAAAAAATTATATATTGGAAAGGTCTTAAAGGGTATTAAGAGGCTGTTATACCTGAACGCCATGGTTATGTTGGTCACTCTCGGCCTTCAGTGGCTTGAGTCAAACTGTGCAACATCACAGAGCTCTGTGCAGTTTAATGAGCCTGCAAGAGAAGCACTGTAACTAAAAAACGGTTCTCATATCCCTCTCCGCAGATGGTGTCAAAGCTCAGCTGGCGGCCGATGAAAACTTGTGTCGCATCTGCATGGACGCCATCATCGACTGCGTGCTGCTGGAATGTGGTCACATGGTAACCTGCACCAAATGTGGCAAGAGGATGAGCGAGTGCCCCATCTGCAGGCAGTACGTAGTGCGGGCCGTGCACGTCTTCAAGTCTTAAAAAACTGTGAGCGCCGGAGTGGCCCTCAGGCGCGCACGAGGCCCCCGAGCCCTGGGTTTGTCGCAGAGTATGAACTGCTGTGCATGACGTCTCACAGGGCCTAATGCTGCAGCGGGGCGCGAGCAACCTCCCGGTCTTTGGAACCAGACTGTTGCCTCTTGCCTACCATGGTTTGTCTCCCCTCCCCTCCTCCTTTACTAACTCATGCTCCGGTCCCACTCCTCCTCCATGGCAGACCGTCATCAGCTGCACCGGGACACTCACTCTTTCTCTCTCTGGTCTATTAAACACACAGCAGAAGCCCCTGCCATCACTTTCTACTCTCTGTTCTCTGTTTAGATTTTACTCACAGGAGAGGAGAGGCGTCTGTCCCGCGGATACTTGAAGTGGAGCGGGTTTGTTGTGAAGCGGTCGGATGAAAAAATATAAGATCCCAGGGTTAGAGTCAATATGGTTTACACAGTCATGTCACATGACACCGTGTTATCTCCCTCAGTGTTCTCTAGGACGTGCAATATCAGAAAAAAAGAGACTTACATGTGTTTTTAGAAGACGTCTGTTTCGTTAATCCGAACACCACGTGCACCGGGTCATCTCGTCTCACGCACAGGAGGGTGTAAGGTGCCAAACGTCATGCCTTTGATCGGTATTTGGTTAAGATTTCACAGTATATGCATCTCATAACCAGCAAGCTTGGTGTGATAGTTTACTTCTTTCTTTTTTTTTTCAGTCTCAGAAAAATGAAGTGTGTACGAGTAAACGTTTGAACACCTGCTGTGTGAAGGATGTGATTTTCTCATGGAAAATGAAGTGATTTCTGCTGAACAGTAAATAAACCGCTGCGTGGTCACGCCACGCGCTTCACTACATTCCTGTTACAACTATAGAGAAAGTTGGAAAACAGCAGATTGACCAAAAAGAACTGAACTCAAGGTCCACTTACTACATTTTTTCCTGGATTTTGGACTACATTTCACAGGCTTCTTCAGCAGATACTCAGATATTGAATGGTTGAATGGTTTTATGATGTGGTGAACATGTGGATTGACCTCATCCTTTGACTGAGGAAGACCACGAGATGCAGGTGAAAGCTCCAGAGACAGCCAATAAGTGGAACTTGAGTTAAGAGTTAAGTTTTTCTTGTACTAGGCTATATTTATCTATGTCTTAAAGTCTCATTCCTCTTTAATTTAAAGGAACAATTCACCCCTCGAGTCAAAATTACGTACTCTTAAATCCTCTTACCTGTAATTTTATGATCCATGTAGATCATTTCAGTGTGGGTTGCTGAGTTTTTGAGATATCTGCTGTAGAGATGCTGCTGCCCTTTCATCATGACCTGGTTTTTCAATGTCATTCACAGTCGCTGCTCTGACAGAAGCGTACAGCCGCTAGTGGACAAGAGGCTAGCTAACTAAATCAGCTAAGCTAGCGAGGAGGACGCCATGAATGTTTACATCCCACGCTGTTTGAGCCTATTGTCCATGAGCAGATGTAGGCTCGTGCTTGTGACAGTGTAGGATGTAAACATTAAAGCTGTTCCCTTGGCTAAACTGTAGCATTCACTAGCTTACCCTGCTGGAAAAAACAGCATAGACTGGCACCAAAACACAACATATGCTGGTCTTGCTAGTGTCTGGCCACCATCATGACCAGTTGTGTTTTGGTGCTGGTCTATGCTGGTTTTCCCAGCAGGGTAGTTAGTTAGCCTCTCGTCCCTTAGTTGATGCAGACCTGTATGGCGCAGGATGTAAACATTAATGCTGTTGTCCTTGGCTAAGATGTAACATTAACTAGCTAAGCTAGCTTGATACAAGCTTGCAGGCTTGTATCAGCGTGAGATGTAAACATTAATGGTGCACTCTTAAGCTCAACTGTAACATTAGCTGGCTACCTTAGCTAGCTTCTCGTCCATGGGTGGTAGATGCACACGTGCTCTTGACAGGGCAGGATGTAAACCTAATAGCCACTCCCCTTGGCTAAACTGTAGCATTAGCTAGCTTAGTTAGCTAGCCTCTCATCCCTTAGTAGATGTAAACATTAATTGCGCTGTCCTGGGCTTAGGTATACCATTAGCTAGCTTAGTTAGCTAGCCTCATGTCCCTTAGTAGATGCGGTAGTAGAATGTAGTGTAATCTAAATATTACCCATTGTCATGAGTAGCTGTACGCTTCTCAGTTGGGGGATGGGGTTTGGTATGAAAGAAAAATAGTTAGCAATTTAGTGTAGGAACTATTTTCTTTCAACAAAACCACACCTACCAACAGCCTCACTGCACAGAAAGAAGCTGCATCTAGTCATGAGAGGCTCGTGTTCATGACAGAGATGGAAACATCGATGACTTCCTCGTCATGACATGGAATGAAGGTCTGTGGATTATTTTGAGTAACTGGGTTGTGATTTCTGGAAGTCTGAAGTCGTTGCTGTTGAGTTTACCCAAATGTATTGTTTTTGCACTCTGAGCACCACAAGCAGACTGCCGTCTAGTTCCATTATTTGGACCTAGGATGGATAAATAGCACGAGGGGTAATAAGAAACGTATGTATTTTTGATTTTGGGGTTGAACTGTCCTTTTCTTAAAATGACTTCCACCAAGCAATACCATTTAGTTTCCAAGTCTACCAAGTGTCTTTCTTTGATTGTGTTTGTCCGTTGACTTGTCGAATCTTAGCAGGTGCTACTTCCTCTTTCCTGAGTGTAACATGAACACACCTTTTTACGTCATGTCGTGGAGGCGTCCTTCCAAATATCCATCACACAGTGGGCGCTAGAGGAGGCCTGGTTTACTTTAACCTGTTATGCAAATGAAACACGTTTTGTTTTTCTTGTCATGAGATCCAGTTAACTCAGATGTCACTAAAATATCTGTGTGTACAGTATGCCCGTGGTATGTTTAAAAAAAAAAAGAAAAGAAAAGAAGCTGAATTGCTGTTAAGTGAAATCGCATAGATAGCTTATATTGTTGTTTACTGATAAGTCATTAAATGTATATTTTTCCATTTACTTGGGAGACAACATGATTTAAAATTCTACTTATCACGGAGGTTTAAAAATAAAAAAATATATATATACCGTTTTTTTCAGAATGTATTTCTGCTGGTTTTGGTCAGACGAGTTCATGCCACTCTCTCACCATTAAAGTTGCGTCAGTCATGGTCTCGCTTTCTAGCACTTTTTGTTGCCGTCTGCTTCGGATCCAAAAAAAAAAAAAACAGACACTGACACCAAAACACTGTAACTCTGTACGTCTGTTGATGCTGCTGTTTCTCTAAGATGTCATTCACGGGCAGCTACAGTATTATCAGAGTTAGGAGGTCATCATGAGCACTCATAATCCTGGATCTTTATATTTTGGAATGTTGAACCTTTTTATTTTGGTAAACAAGAGAAAAATGATTTATTAGACTCAATAAAATGCAGTACTACATAAACCCTGCTCGTCATTTTGTAATCAGTCGTACATTAAGCTTGATTTTGGTCACTTACAGCCAATTTGATGGTTGGCAAATGTTGAATTTTCACATAAATAATCATACAAATCTAAAATCAGCAATATACAAGTAAGAACAAATAATCATGATTCATCTTTATGCAAAATCCCTTAAAAAAATCAAATGGAACAAATGCACACAGCTCAGTACTTAAAATGAATTTAATATCTCAAAGGCTGACTTAACTTTTCCTAGAGGCTTTACATGTACATTATGTACAGATCGAACATTTACAGCAATGTACTAAAATATTCATGGAGTCATGGTTATATAATTAAAAAAATAATAAGGAAAATGAAAATGTAAACCCATCCACTGAACCGTATCAAGTGCTATTCAAAAGTTACACAAAAAAACCCTTAAGATCATTTCTAAAAAGTTTTCAAGAAAAAACAACCTATCAAACTGTTGCGTTGTAAATTTTTCTAGACAAGTTCCAATAGCAAAAAATGTCACTTTAAAGGTTCTGTATATGAGATTTGAACATTAAAGGTGCACTGTGCAGTTTGAAGGAAGACATGTTGATCATAAGAGGGAAAAAAAAGTTAAATGACAAAACAAACTTAATAAGCCAACTTTTTTTATGACTGAATAAACAAACTGACCTTAAAGGACAAACGAAGTTTCATACTGTTTTACTCTGTTTAAATGTGGCGGACCTTGCCACCTTTCTAGCTTCCAACAGTGTTCTGGGGACCTTGTTGTCCACTGAAAACAGCTTGTTTATTCACTTGTGGAAAAGATTATATTTCAGTTTGTTTTATTACCTCATTAATATTGTAAATAATATAATTCTGAGTTTGAATTTCTTCTCCAAAAGTACACAGTGCCCCTTTTAAATGGCGTCCTGAGCAGAGAATGGTCACACTCCATCTGTGTTTCTCTGTTCTTTGTTTTGGTAGCCGGTTGTCACCATTTTCATAAAGAGACTAAGAGAAATAAGTGACCCAACTGAAACCATTATATGAACTGAAAATTGACAGCAAATTGAAGAAACAGCCATTTACTAAGCTGAATATGTTACTAGTGTACAGTGAGGGAAAAACAGCATGCAGATCCTGAATATTTCCACGGTTAAATCAATGAATTAAAGGTTTTATTTCGACGAAAGCAGACTTATTTTGTTGTCTGTCGAGTTGGATGATCTACGGTGTAAAAATGGCTGTTTTTTTCAACGGAGTCTGGTCACTCTGAGGAGGGCAAAGGCCTTTTAACAGCAGAGGTGGGGTCGACGCGCCCACTTGATTTGGTCTGAGATGCTGGTGCTTTAATGCGACATCTAGTGGCAGTGAATGTCATATATAGAACCTTTTAATATTATGATAATGAATCAATGCACTAGACTGACTGATACAGTAGGTTACAACGTACTTTATCTTAAGACAAACTCAAAAGGTATAAAACATTTTTAAAAATTAAGGAACTTATTTTAAAGAAAGCAGCCAGTGTTAAATAAATGTCTTTCTGTGGAATCTCTGACAAAGAAAAAAGAACAAACAAAATCCATTTTCACTTGCACAAATCTTAGAAATATGTTGTTTGTGCAGCTTCTTCGACAGTACAGTCTAAATACCATGTACATATAGGGCCTATGATTCTGTGTCATACAATACAGTGTTTATTTTGTATTTGGTCTCAACCTTGTGGTCAGAAGCTCATGTCTGGAGAGTGACATGGATTTACTGGATAAATATATATTTAAAGGTCCAGTGTGTAGGATTCAGGGGGATCTATTGGCAAAAATTTAATATATATATTTCATAACAATGTTTTGATTTATCACATGAAAACTAAGAATTGTTGGGTTTTCGTTACGTTAGAATAAATCTTTGATATATACAGACGAAGTGGGTCCTGTTCAACAGGGTCCGCCATGTTGCACTGTCATGTTTTTACAGTAGCTCAGATAGACAAACCAAATACTGGTTTCAAGAGAGATCGTTATAGCTGGGTGAGACGAGGGGTGTTCATTTGATTGCAATCTGCAACGTCGCCGCTAGATGCCACTAAATCCGACACACTGGATTTATAAATAAAACAGGATACATTACTAGACTCAAATATCTGGGGTCATGAGAATTTTTAAATATACAGAATTAACAGGGTCATTGGTGAAAATAGTCGGAACAGTCCTTTTTTCATTTATCATTCAGCCTTTTGACCGATGACACCTGAGTTACACGTCTCACTACAGTCATATGGGGAGAAATCTGCATTTATGCAAATACTAATGTTAATATCCTAATCGTGGACTTTGTCGATCCTTAAATTTTTGTACGATTCACCACTAAGTCTAGTTCGGCTAATGACAGATGGTTATATTGTTTGACAGTTACTACAGTTACTGTGATGTAAACATATGTCTTTGCTGCATGCAGAGCTAAAACGCCTCCTTCCACAAAGAACCGGTAAATACTAAAGAGTGATGGACACGCTTGTATGCAGGTCTTAATGTGACCCACTTCACTAGAAGCTGTTAGTAGAATTAGCAGAACATTTTAGTGTTGAAAAAATATGCTTTATACACTGTACACTGTATAGTGTATGTGTGAACACATTCATGTATTCATATTTACTGTATCAGTGCAAATAACTTTTTAAACTTTAAACCTCTACATCTGGAAAACAAAATGTTCAGTACCTCCGATCAGAAAAAGGGCACTGACACACATAATATATACATATAAAAAAACACCCACACAAACACAAGCTACCGCCCTACAGTTTGGCAACAAATAGACCTTTGCCTCTCAACAATAAAGAGCTTAACAGTAATGCCGATTGATTATCAATTTCAATGGTATGATACTGTACAATGGTGCAATCAATACTGCACATAAATGTATGAAACACTTTCTGATACAAAAATATTATTACTCTATAATGCACTTTGCATTGGAACAAAAAATAATCTATAAACACCAAAAAGGGAATCATGATACAATACACAAACAATCAATATAAAGAAATAAATAACTTATATAAACAGGTGCAAACAACAACAGAAACATTTTTGCAAGATTTCCATTTCTTTTTATACATTCTGGCTCAGCAGCACGGCTTTCCCTTTTAACGCCAGCCGCACAGGAACAGACGCCGTCCTCATCGGCGCCGCTCCCCACGAGCACACAGTCGTCTGCTGCCTCCGTGTGGACAGTAGTTTCACCACCTGTGAGCGTCACACATTCTCTTCCGTGCTCCTCTGCCTAACTGATCTTCTGCAGCAGTTTCTCTTCTATGAGTCCAAACTGCACGCTGACGGACATCTCTGCAATGAACTGGTCGCATCCTTCCTTCGTCACCTGTTTGCAGTATCGCAGGTCGATGTGACATATGCTGCCACAGCGCTTGAAATAGGTCAGCGACTGGTCCGTGACCCTGTTACAGACTGCAGGGAGAAACGGGGTTAGGAGAAAAAGAACAAGTGATGCGTAACGGGGACCTGCACTGACATAAGCCATGACACACATGGATTGAGCCGCCCTCTAGGTTATTCTAGGAATTTAATGGAATTTAAATGGAATTTAAAAGGCCTACTTATGGGGATCAGTAGTTTCAGGATAAATGAGAAGACTCCAACAGAAAAGTGCATTTGCCTTTTAGCTGTTTTATCCATAATGGACCATTGATTCACAGACAACGAGAAGATACATGTGTGCACTTTGCAATACATGGCATGAAATGATACAATTTTTTTTTTTTTTTTTTTTTTTTAGATTTTTTCTGGCATAGACACCTTTATTAAGCAGTAGACAGGTAGGAAATATGGGAGAGAGAGAGGGGGATGTGACATGCAGCAAAGGACCTCCGGCCGGAATCGAACCGGGGTCGGCTGCGTATGTGGCATGCGCTCTAACCACTCGACCACCTGCGCGCCCAGAAATGATACAATTCTATTAAAATTGATTGATTTTTTTTTTTTTTTCATTTTTATGTAATTTCATGCATCTGACAGCGACAGCCTCACAAACTAACACAATAACTGAACATTTAAAGCGTCATGTTTGTGCAGGATTGTTGCATTAGACTGCATAAACGTTACAAAGGTGTGCCAAAGAAACTGAAGACCTTTCCCACATAAAAATTCAGATGTTTTAAGATGTATTTTTTCCATCATCTTCCAAACAAGGAGCAGATTTCCTGTTAGCAGCTTTTGACAATGACACAACTTAATGTTCTAAAAACTAAACATTTTTCTGTCTGGAACAGAGGAAATCATTGTAAAAATAAGCATGTCCTCCTGCGGGAGTGTAAAGTAAAAAAGGTTAAAAATTCAGAAACACCGGAAGGGTCCTCTTACTAAAGACATGTTTGATTTTACATTCATGGACTCAACACATTTGATAAATTCAAAACTTAGCCATTAGGGGGAGCAAGTGAGACTTACAGCCAGTAAAGACAGGCTCCTACCTGACAGGTTGATGTCAGTGAGCGAGTCTCTGGTGGTCGTCCCGGCAGCAGTCAGGATGTTGACGGACTGGTCAGTGACGTGGTTGCAGTAGCTGAGGTCCAGTTTGGATAGCGAGGGCATGTAACGGATGATGAGGCGTAGAGACGTGTCGGTGATGTCCAAGCCTGCCAGGCGCAGGTCCTCCACATTACGCAGCTTACTCCTGTTGTCTAACTGACCTGCAAAGAAGAGAGGGATGGAGATAGACTTAGAGGATGTATCTCATATAGGAGCCTTGTATTCGTCAGGATTTACCTATTTTACTAATAATAAGTAAATAATGATTTGATAGTTTTTTTTTGTTAGTTTGTTTTGCTGTGGGAGAGAGCAGCTCCCGTTAGCATGACCATCTGACTTATACATAAACAAAAACATATATAAAACACTGAAGCAAAAAAACAAAAAGCATATTACGTCTCCTTTAAATGATCCTTCTAACAAGTATTGTCTGTGTATCTATAGCCTGATACAGCTAATTCCTCTTTACTACAGAGCTCCACTGTCATTCAGATACTATTAAAAACGCATTAATGAGCCACACTCCCGCACTCGTTCATTATGATGAACACGAGCACAGAAGTTTATTTCGAGTAAATCCCACACACACCATCCTGCAGCTGAAAATATTCACTGGAGAACCAATTGTGTGTTGATCCATGGCTGAAAATAGTCCCAAACATATGTTCTATTTTCTCAAGTTTGATTAACTTTTGCTAAAAGAAAAAATCTACGGTGCCAAGCCTTTTAGAGAACTTATTTAGCCTACTTTAAAACTGAAGCGTATCATTGAGACTCATTCACATTCAGCAGTAACCACTGGGTTTGGAGCTGAATGCCAAAAACAGACTGAAGAAGGTGTAAAGTATTAAGAGACAGACTGAGTTTTTGCTCTTTTTGACAATAAATAAGAAGAAATACAGAATATAACCATCCTCGAATTTGATGATTATTAAACACTTTTAGATTTGACGACAATTAAGGTGGAGAACTACAAAGCAAAGCACTTCTGTCATTAATAACACGTTCTCTCATTCAGCCACTAAAACCTCAACCTGTTTGGATAACGTCTTGGTGCGTGTGTGTGTAAAAGACAGGCTGGTACCTGGCCTGTTATCCGTAGGGGGTGACAGCAGGTCCCTCATCTGGGCGTCTTTCAGTCCCTCAACCCACTGAACATCCAAAGTTCGGAGAAGAGGACAGCTGGAGGTGCAAAGAGCAGAGACGGCCACCCAGGAGCATCCTGACAGCAGCAGCACACGCAGACCTGCAGGGGATGGCGGGGACACGAAGAACCTTGTGTTTTTAATGAAGCTACAACGACAAAGATTTTCTGTAAATCTCTTTTTTTCTACGAGGCCACAGGCAGCAACACTGCAAGCTAAATATGCTGCAGACTCTCATTCAGTCTGTTGAGGAAACGTGCCCCACTTTTCTCCACTCCGAGGTCACAAAATAAACCAACACAGAAGCAATGAGTATTCTTATCTAATTAGCTGAATGATCCAGCAAAGACACGTATAAGTAACAAAGAAAATCAGCTGAAGTAAACCATCTGAATTCGGGAGCCTCAGGGGATGCAATTATCCAGACAGAGGAGGCATATGGGAACAAACTTATTAAAAAACTGCACATGAAAAAGTAATCTAACTCCCTTCAGGTCATGAACTTTTGGAGTCTTCGTTGAGGCAAACATAAAGACATTTACTCAAAGCTGAGATGGTTAAATGTATGTTTCATTTGGTTTAATCACTGCATGTGCAAACGGTATCAAAGTGTTGCCATATCTCCTCATTTAACATGTCAAATGAGGTCTTTTCATAACCACTAACAACAGACCTGAACATTTAAAGTTAATCAGCCAAGTAGGAAACTGTCATTTCCCTTTAATAAAACTCTCACCTCACTTGGTTCATTTTTCATCTGGGAGTTTTTCCTTTCTATCAGCGTTATTATTAGAATTAAGTAGTGAGATTGAATGGATTTCCAAATAACCTCAGAAACTACTAAGGTTGTCAAAAGTATTGATACTTTCCCGATGCTACATGTTTAAAACAATACAATATCCACATTCAACAGTATTAAGTGCCAAAGCTATATATAAAAAAAAGCAATATTGACTATCTCTTTTTATCCTAGTATTGTATCAATGTTTGAAAAGTTAGTATCATTAAATCCCAAAAACCCACACAGATTTGCCAACTGTGAGACCTCAGAAAAAGAGAGAATTTCAAAACCAAAGCGGGGTTCTGGGGGTCCTTCCCCCTTAAAAATGGCAGCTTTTCCTTTAAAACTTTGCATAAACAATGTGAATTCTTCTCCAGGGTGTCTAAAATGTCCGTAAATATTCTTTCTTCCTCTCGGTTTCTATGTCCCTCTCTCATTCACTGAGGTGATCAACGCGCAACAATGCAGCCAACTTCACGCTTTACAGTTCAAGAAACGAGCCGTGATAACTAAAAGGTGAAAAAGTGTGAAAAATTATCACAAATCAGGAGAAATACAGGAGAATTGTGGATCACTGGTAGAGAGCTATGATAAAAGTGAGTCTCCAGGGATAATTGGGAGGGTTGGCTAGTACACCAACCTTCATGTGATATTTATCACATGCCAAAAATACAACATCATGACTAAGAGTCCTCTCATTTCCCTCCAAAAAATGAACCTTATCTCATTTGTTGGCATTTTCCTACAAACGCAAACCCTGGGCAGTGTTGAGCTGGTCGAATGCGTTTACCTGGCAGCCTGTTGATGAGCCAGCTGAGCTGTTTCTTGGAGATGTTGGTCCAGCTGAGGTCCAGAGCTGCCGGCTGTCTCCGGATGATACCGCTCAGCATGAGAGGTGTGATGGACTTGCAGCGGTTCAGATTGATGTGCTTCCAAAGCCTTTTGTCGCAGCACCTGATGAGACAAGCGGCAGGTGTTTACAGACGGACGCTGTATGATGAAGAGCGTGTAAAGACGCCTTTCTGCGCTCCACTGTACGTCTCGTACTCACCATCTGTTCCACGTCCTGCACACACGCATGCAGACACAAAGATCTCTGTGAGCCAGGTGACCAAACACCATCATCCACATCTCTCTTCGCATCACATGCGCTTCATCACTGTTCAGCGGCAGTCTGTCGGGCGGAGGGCTGATGGGAGGGGGTCGGATCACGTGGCGCTCCATTTGGATGCATTTTGGCGGCGACCGGCAGGGAAGTGGACGAGGGCATATGGGTGTTATCTGCGCGCTTCTGTTCCAGCTGAGCGGAGAGTAGCCACGCTGCGTCTCGTTCACCTCCCGCCCTCTGTGTCGCAGCCAATCACCAAGGTCGCTGCTGCCGTTATTGAGAGGCCACCTCGGCTTTTGGTCGTCCACTTCGTTCTCAGGCTCAGTTTTTACAGGCCTGTGGTTTTGATTTGCCAGGCTGTCCTCTGTTTTCAGCGGTCGCCTGTTTTGGTTGGCCAAACCTTCCTCCGCTTTAAGTGCCCTGCGGCTCTGATTAGTGGTGGAGTCCTCTGTTTTTAGTGGTTTACGGTTCTGATTGGTCACAGAGTCCTCAGTCTTCAGTGGTCGTCGGTTGTGATTGGCTGGGACGTCCTCGGTCTTCACTGAGCTGTGGTTCTGGTTGGACAGACCATCTTCTGTCTTTGGAATGTCCTGGTTGAACTCTTTGCTCAGCTCTTTGTTGGGGAGGCGTCGGCGCTGATGGCGAGGCTTTGGCTGGACAGCGCACTTCTCCTGAGCTTCTCCTGACTCGCTGCTCGGTCCGGCTCGGGGAGAGTTAGAGGAGGTTTGTTCAGTTTCTCTAGCTGCAGATGTTCTTAGCAGTGGACTCAGCAGGAGCTTGGGCTTGTCCTCTGCACTGCTGTCTCTCTCTTTTTTCACCTCCTCCTCCTCCTCCTCCTCTCCCTCCTCGTCTTCTTCCTGGTCGTCTTCATCATACTCGTTCTTCTCCTTTACATGAATCCTGTCTGAGGGGAATCCATCGTCATGATCTTCCTGGTTGTCCTCTTCCTCTCCGTGATCATTCTCTAGCTTGATTTGCCGCAACAGCTTTGGAGCCAAGGGATCCTCTGGTTTTAAAAGCTTCTTCTAAGAAAGAATAGAAGAAATGTAATTGCTTGGTCAGATTGTATAAACTTATTAACTGCATATTCTTATTTACTTTATATTCTTTTTTCATGCCATTTAAGGAAGCTGCAAATAGATTTATTAAAAGCTGACCTATTGCAAATCAATTTAATTCTCAAACTCCAAAGTTGAGAAACTCTTCTGCAGCGCATTTGGACATTTTTATATATTTCACTTCTCCTGTTCGCAGCTCTTCTGTATCTTCCCCCACTGTAATATTCACAGTAAACTTTTCATTCCCCTTGCAAATGAAACACAGCGTGACAATTTATTACAGCCTGGCCAACTTTCTTTTTTAAAAAGCATCAGTGAGGGCGTTTGCTCCAGCTGTCATGGAATGGAAAATGCTCAAGAGAACTTAAACATTTAGGTTTAAATTCATGAGAAGATCGTGATATGATCAACAGCCTCAGAACAGCCACTAAATGGACCTCTGGGTATGATTATTTTGTCAAATTAATATTTAATTATGACCAATTTCTTCTCCTTAATGCAGCCAAGTGAAACACTGGTGTAATGGGGAAGAAGCAGCCAACAACGTGATTTCAGATACCTTAAATGAAAATGTAAAAAATGAACCCACTGTGTTTGTGATTTTTAGTCGCCTTAACTGGAAGTCATCATTATAGGCTTACTTTTATCATAGAGGACTCTATCTTCAATTATATTTGGGGCTTACCTTCTTTTTCACAATGGCAGGTTCATCATTTGTGTCAAAAAGCTTCCTCTTTTTTCTTAGAGGGTTGTCCTCTAGCCTGGGCCTAGGTGTACCATCCAGAATCAAAAGCGGGGGGCGTTTCTTTGGAGACTCTTCCTCTTTCCTCTTGGGACATTCGTCCCGCTCTGCCTTCCTCTTCACAGCAGACGTGGGAGTCAAAGCAGTAACAGTCGCTGTGGCCACCATCGGAGGGTCGGGCTCCTCTTTTGAATCCCGGTTTAACCGCGGCTCTTTAAGCAGAGAGCCGGGGAGGTTTGATGCATACTTAAACCCTGGCCCCCTTTTTTGCTTTGAGGCCAAAAGGTTAGAAAAAAGAAGAGCACAACTTTATTTCTCTGGCTCTGTGATCCTGAGACACAGTTGACTGTTTGGTTACTTCACGATTCAGATACACAGAGAATTAAAGTCCACACAGGTACTTACTTTCCCCGTTTTCCCAGCATGGTTGCACTTCGGGCACTCCCAGCAGTTTGGCAACTCATCATTGACTACTCCATTTGAATCTTTCACCTGAACAAAAAGAGCACAGAGGCACAGAGTTATTACCACTTGTGTTTTCAGGCTCAGATGAGACACATTCTACCCGAAAGACATTTGATATGCAATCAAAGGAGGGTCACGCCAATAACTGGTGGCAACAGAGGTTGACTACTGCATATATTCTGCTGGATTTACTGAAGTCTACACATTTCTCTGAAAAGGAGACATAAACACAGCACAGCCATATGGAAGGTTGCAGTGGGAAAAGACACATTAATGCTTGTACATTCCTAAAACCTGATGATCAGACACTAAAATGAAGACAATTAGGCTACAATAAGTGACCACAATGTCTGGTTACTGTAGTGCAAATGAAAAGTGTACCGATGGCTGCAACTCAACTTTTCTTTGTTTTGTTTTGTTCTGTTCGATTAATGGTCGTCAAGAATAGATATGAGAAAAAAATTATAAACCAAAAATCGGGCATTTGTATAAATACATCTAAAAGTATGTTGTTAGAAATTACAAATACTCGCTCATCAAATACATCAAAGTAAAATCCAAAATACTGGTATGAATAATTGTATTTAAGTAGTAGTATTTAAGAAATTCAGTACAAACTGATATTATTACAGGCCATTTAGTCCCCTTAGTATGGGTGGGATTTTATGGGGACAGTTATTAAATAGCTACAGACAGGAACTCCACTGTTAAAATAAAATCATTATTTGTGTTATTTAGTAACAACTTGCCAACATCCCTGATTCATGTATTGCCAGGTCAATAGGATAGGAATTTGCCTCAGTGCAGCTCTTAAAATCAGACAAGAAAACAGACAAATAAGTAGATAAAATACATTAATACATATGTAATGTGATTCGGCATAAAGTGCACAGAGCTGTTGTATCCATATTAAAATGATAGCTGCTTCCTACTTACATTTAAAATGCTTCCTAGTTAATGCCTTCACTGCGGCTAAAAGTGCTTTAGTGTCAGAGTTCATGTAGCAGACAGCCTCAGGATATGTGCAGTAAACCACTACAATCTCTTTTCTTATTTATGTTTTCTACAGCACCCCAGCGCGCCAGAATCATCTGGTCCAGATACGACAGCGCAATCATTCTAAAAACATAGCTGATGATGACAATATTCAATACATATTGATACGCGAGTCATTTACCTTAAGACAGTTTGGATGGACAATCTCATTGCAGATGGAGCACTCCATGAGCATTAGGTTAAACTTCTCCTCTTCGTCCTCCACTGTGTCCTCTTTCCCTGCCTCTCCACAGATGAGACACACGGCCGTGTGGGGCAGGACGGGCTGGAGGGGAAAAAACAGAAGCGTGAAGATCAGGTTCATGTTTCAAATGTATATCCTCTTTTGGAACAATTCCTCTCGGTCATTAGCAAGGCTTCATTTTAATTTAAATGCTGCACTCAAGCGAGTTAGCTTTCTGCAACGTTTTATATTCATGCTACCTGTAGCTGTAACAGTATATTGATACTACTGTTGCTCAAAATGTGAAGCAAAACACATTTTCATTTCACTGCCATGGCTTGTAATCGCCTACTCAAATGACTCAACTAAGAGACCGGAAAACAAAAAACTCTAAGCTGAGTGATGTAATACTGATGTGCACTCTAGAGGAGCCTTCACTCAATACTACTCTAACTAACAGTACTAACACCCGTGTAAGAGTCCGTTAATACAGTAGAATTTCAAATATTCAGCAGTTAGAGCTTTCTTTTATTCATTGCTGCTATTTAAACTCAGAATGCCTGGTATGTCCTAATCTAACACCATATTTTAAATGGAGTATTTTATCTGATTTGCATTGTATTATATTCACTGAATCCAGTATGTCCTAAAGTTCAAATGTGGCACAGCTGACCGTGATAAGCGGGTGGCTCTGTATGCTCTGTACTCAGTACTGCTCTGAAGCAGCTCAAATGAACATCTAGAGTGGGTTAAGGATATTGGCATAACTTAAAAGTGGGACAGTTACTAAAGAGCTTAAGACCCCAAGTGTTGGACATTGGGAAAGACGCCAAGTCTCTCGCACTCTCTTTTTTAAACAAGCCAATCAAACTGATTCTGCTCATCATCGTATATTCTGTATGTAGCAGAGACATTCAATTCACTCTCCACATGTCTCTGTCCATGGTTCTGAAACATACGGACACACGTCTTTGTCTTTCCTTCTCTCTCTATGGCCCTTTGTGACAACTGCTACAGCTGTTTTTTTTCCTTCTGCTGCTGCTAATATGATGTGTATAACAACCTCACAGCCATCAACATAAACACCCCAACACTAAAGCATCTGAAATTGAAGGAAAGCCATAACCATTAAGCAACCTTTAAAGGGATGGTTTGGGATTTTGAGAAATATGCATAAACTCTAAATGTACACTTAATATTTAGCTAGAACCAGTAAGCGGTTAGCTTATCTTAGCACAAATACTGGAAACAGGGGGAAACAGCTATGCTGGCAGTAACCTGCCGTCCAGAACCTCTAAAGCTCACTAAGCAATGTGTCATATCTGATTTCTTCAATCTGTTCAAAAACAATCTGGAAATATAACAAGTTTTACTAGGAGTTACATGCTGGAACCATTTCTTGGCCGGGTGCAGTGACTTCCTTAATTCTTTGTTTGATGACTAGACACCAGGAAAACACTTGGAAATCATTTCAAGATATGACGTGAGTTTACGAAGTGCTAGCCACACTAGCAGTTTGCTACCGTTTTCATTCTTTATGCTAAGCTAAGCTAATCGCCCTCCCATCTGTAGATTCATATTTATCATATAGACATGAAAAAGGGGTTTATAATCTTCTAATCTAAAAAAGCAAAGAAGCGTATTAACCAAAATGAAAACCTCTTCATTTAACTTACTGGGAATATCACAAGTGAATGATTATGAACACTGAACTCACAGCGATGCACTGCCTCATGATGCAGGACTGCTTCATACGGCCCGGCCCGCCAAACTTCTTCATGTCTTTACAGAAATGGCACTCTCCGCACTCCGTCCGCAGGCACGCCTCGCACTTCCGACAGCGAGTCCTTCTCCTCCTGGCACCAGATGTTCCCCGACTGGCTGACAGCTTGACTGCTGATGCAGGAGAAGCTGCCATCTTAGGTTTCGGCCGGTTGGGAGGCCGAGGCTGATGGGATGGAGAGGATACAGTGTCATGTACTTAAAATGAAAAGTCAAATATTTCACTAACAGACATAAAGCTAAGAGTAATCAGTTTGTTGTTAAATGATGCATTTATATATTTTTTAAATATATCCTAAAATATAGGGTTTATGTTTATTCGTATACAAATAACTGCATATGTGTTCTGTCATTTCTGTAGCATTAAGGAGTTGATGAACTTCCTTTTTGATATGCAACCCTGTCTTGTGTGGTACAAATAAATTACCTTGTACCTTGTACACGCTTTGTATTACGCTCTGAAGAGCACGTTGATCTAATGTTCTGCTTTACGATGCACTGTATTTAATATTGGTGCTACAGCTTGATAACAAACACATACAATCATGTTATGTAACAAGAACATTTTCAAAACATAAACTCAACGGGGGTCAGTGGTATGGTGGCTGTAGGCGGCGCTGCCTGATCTTTTCTTGGCTCTTTTTAACTCTGGGTCAATAGTTCCAAACACAGACCCATGCTTATCAGAAACAGCACCTGCACCTGAATATACGTACACACATTCACAAACACAACAAGGTGCTGTGTACAAAGACACATTTTTCCTGGCTGTTAAGGCACAGCATTCAGGAGAATACAAACACATCAAGAATGTCCCTGAAGGCATCTTCCAAATTTAGCACTACACTTGCTTTGCATGTTTCTACTTCAAAGAGAAACTGCACTTATGGCTTCATTTCACACATGGATCACTAGGACCCATTACTCTGTGTTCGGGGGCGTGGAGACTGATTTATACCACTACACATTAAATGTGCTCTATTTAATAGAACTGAGTAATGGAGATGCCTTTGATCTCCATCATTACTGTTATATCTTCTGCTCCTTCTCAGGCTCACAACCACAACAATGTATTCTCAGCATGAAAACCACATGTCAAAACACTGCCAAGTGAGCCACATGAGACAAAAATGTGTGGCAACGTGTGAGATGAAAGAACAAGGAGTGCAAAAGACTGCAGCTCTTGGAAATGAAGATCGGATTTCTTTAGTTACATCGGCAGCAGTGCAGATTTTTCCTAGCGTCAGCATAGCAACAGCCACGTCCCATTCCCTAACAGAACAGTCTATGACACACAGACTTGTAACCAATAAGAACTGTAATGAGACTCTGGAACAGAAAGCAGGCTCGATCTTAGCCATG
This sequence comes from Sparus aurata, assembly GCF_900880675.1. Lineage (NCBI taxonomy): Eukaryota > Metazoa > Chordata > Actinopteri > Spariformes > Sparidae > Sparus > Sparus aurata. Next base: position 15,365,137 of record NC_044198.1, read on the forward strand.
TTACAATAATTTATTCAAACAAATGCGATGAAACAGACTGACAGATATGTGGTTATCAGACAGGATTAGAGTGAGGTATTGAGGTGGGGGGCAGGGCTGGACTGTTCCGGGGGTGTTCGCAGGGATTACAGATGGGAGATCTGCTATACAAGAACACTGAAATGAGACTAAATATCCCAGAGAAAAACACAGTTCTGGGATCTGTAAAGCAGCTTTTGACAGGTCAGAGTCGTGATCAATAAGCCAATATCAGATCACGTTTGAAAACAGAGAGCCAGACACTGTAGTGTAATGTGTACTGTCTTTAATACTGTCTGATTACACCTGTAACTTAAACTCAAAGTGCAGACAGCAAATGAAAAGTTACTTCAGAGAGCTGTCCATATTGCCCCCTTAATCCTCTCTAAACCCCTCTCTGTCTGCTAAGTGAGCGATCTCTAAATCAAATAACCCCCTGATGCCCAAAACTATATGACAGGAGATGCTGACAACACCACCAACAAAGAAATCAGCTGCCTCTTTGCCTCAGATGGGTTGTTTTTTTTTTTTTGCAACAATATCTAGACCAGAGGTAGTAGCTATTGCATACACCAAATACTGATTTTTGTTTTTTCTGTTTTGGCTCTTCACAGCTTGTTCAGCTGGAAAACATTAACAGACTCTGGTGTTCAGCAGCCTCTCGTGCTACTGTAGAGAACAGTGGAAATCAATTACTGTGGATGTACTTAACATCACCTTAAACACACACTGAAGAGTGCATACTGAGCGCAGACTGCAGAAACATCAGGACACATTGCTTTATTAAAATCAGACTGCTGGTTGCAACTGATGTATGCTGACATAAACCCATTTTCTTATTTCTCTTCACCTTTTCTCTATATATAGAGATAGATTCATATATAATACATGTGAAACATTGGATTCACAAGTTTCTGAAATGATTACTTTCCTGTAAAGCTTTTAAAATGACATATGTTGTCAATCTAAAGACCTGTGTTTGCTCCACTACACAGTTTGAGCATTTAACACATGATTTTCCATATGACATAAGTGCGGCTGCACAGTTAATCAACATATTATCAAAAGTGCAATATAAGCAGTTAAATATTCAAATGACAGAAGCTGCACTTCTTTTTGGATGAAGGCGAAATGAACAGAACAGCATTATAATGAAGCACTGTAGTGCTGCACAGATGTCCTGACCTACACATTTTGTTTTCCAGATGTGAGAAAAACATGTTTGTTTGGTACAGATCCCCCCACAAGTGTCACATCATCCTGATTTTTCTGATTTTATAATTGAAAGCCATGATGAAAAAATGATCATTCCTACTGATCGTGACTCACAAAGCAATTGTAGTGTCTGACAAAATAATCACAATGTCATATAATAAAACCTCTGGAGTTTATAGTTACTCAAAAGCTGAGGAGTGAATCACAGCAACAATGTAAAAAAAATAACAAGTCCCTTAAGAGTCTGCAGAGCATTCTTTAGAGATGGTGATGATATAAGTAGGTGTTCTGAAAGTTAAATTAAAGTTGTTCAGAATGAGCTGCTTGGTTTTCATTACGGATGGGACAGTATAAGATTTAAACACTCAGGATAAGTTGATTGCGGTAAATTTCGATCATCACGATAATCGTTAATATCTTCACGAATCACTTGAAAAAGCTGTCTAGGTTGAAAAAGTAGATTCCTGGATTGATTGATGTGTCCTATCTTTGATATGATAAATACATTTGTTGCTTAAAATGCAAGTTAATGCGACTCCAATATGTTTGAGTGCCATTTTAAGAGTTTTAAGCCTATCACATGTTTAAATGACAGGACGAAACAGGACTGAATATTTTTTTCAGATCTTTGTTAACTGCAGAAAGGAGTCAATTGTCTGTGGTCAGTGCTTTTCTAATCCAAAAGCAGCCACAGAGTTAATGCAAAGGGGGGTGTGGCTCAGAGTTAAGTAGAAGAAATATTAAAATGAACAAAAACAGATTTCTTGCAGTGTAAGCAGGTCTCATCTAAGACCTCTCAGCCATTTACACTGAACAATATCCTTCATGATGACTCTCTGTAAAATGATCAGTATTTCCTGTCACACACATTCTAGCAGGCGTATCTGATGCTTTTACAATCAGCCCATGAAAGATTCATCCTCTGCATCTACATGAATTCCCATTCCTCTGCCTCTCTGCTTTGAAACAACCAATAGCAGCCCCGAGGCTCTGAGCTATATAAACACAGCCTTCTGCTATTGCTGGTTTTACCTGAAGAAAGCACACATGCATGCACACAAACACACAGCAAACCTCTTTTTTTCTTTTTTTTTTAAATGGGCAAAAAACAAACACCAAGCACAGATGCTAAGACTGAATCAATGCATTTCTCCAGGTAGCTCTGTTCCCTCGCTGCCCTGTGATGCTGCACACTGCTCTGTCTGACACAAGCATTCCTCTGGTGGCCTGCCTGCCTGCCTGCAGGGGTTCGGTGTGCTAACCTGCTCAGAGTCTGAGTCGTAGTCCTCATCATCAGCGCTCAGCGACATGGCCATGGCTGTTTTTTTTTTGTTTTTTTTCACACGCCGTCCAGCTCACAGCAAACTGACATGGCTGCAGTCTCCTCCTCCTTCTACTCCTGATACCGCTGCCTGGCCTACAGCCCTCCCCTCCTGCTCCACAGCTCCACAATACCACAAGCAGATGTAGGAAACACAGACGAGCCTGCCTCATTAATATGGAGCAACTCCCCAAAGAAGAGGAGGGCTTTGGGAAGCACGGGGGCCAATGGGAGGCTGCTGTATATGAGAATATGTACTGGGGGGGAGTCTGCCTCTGTCCAATGAGAAGAGAGAATGCTAAAAAGGTGTTGTCATATTCATGATGTGTATCACAGGGAGAGACAAGCAGGCCCGACACAGCCAATGGAACCAGATGGCATCTCATTACAAAGGCAAACACAAAGAGGCCCCACAGCCAGCAGCTGGCCTTTTGGAGGGACGGGTGGGGGAATCCAGAGGGTCTATGACACCAACAGAAATCACCCCCATATATTCATATACAACTCATCACATCCTCCCGCATCCGTTTGAAGCTTGGGTCAAAAATTGGAAATGTGAAAACATTTTTTTTGACATTGTAATACCCTGTAATAATTCTGCAAGACTGAATTTTGAAAAATGCCTCAATAAATTATTTTTTCATCGCAACGTAGTCGTCTGAATCAGAATCACATACACCAAGAAGGTGGAGCAAATTTCAGTGGTCTTTAAGTCACTGTACTGTCTTCCTGTGTGTCAAAGGATAGAATTTAAAACTGTATTAATAATCTATAACACATTAAATGGCCCTGGCCCTAAATGCATCTATGATCTACTTGTACTTTACAAAACATCCAGGCTCCACAGGTCATCTGGGACACAGTGTTCCCAGGTTCAAAACCAAGCAGGGTGAAGTTCAATTTGAGTTTTTATGCTCTCCACCTGTAGAACAAGCTTCCTGAATACCGTACATACCTGGAGTACACTAAATCTGACAGCTCAATTAAATGACGGCTTTGAACATTAGTTTACTGTGGCTGTCAAATGATAAACTTTAATATATATTCTAATCTGTAACTTTTTGATTTGCTTTTTCGTTTTTATGTCTTTTAAACGCATTTTTAATATTTTCTTAACGTCCTGTTTTTGATGCATTTTCTATGCTCCCATAAAGCACTTTGAATTGCCCTGTGTCTGAATGCTGCTATATAAATGAACTTGCCTTGAAACAAATATCTTAAGGTGCCTAGAGATTCCCACCCCATCTGCACTGACAGGAAAATAAGACTCATAACTACATTTTAAAGTTTGAAACTGACTGTACTGACTATACATTTTTGTACATATTGTTATCAGTTAGTGTGAAAACGAATACCAATTCGAGCCCAGAGTAAGCCTGAAGTGCAACAACAAACATGAGAGGTGTGAAATCTGGTCTGAAAAATTAGTCATAGTATAGTTTGTGTTCATAGTTAAGTGTTTTAAATCGTCTACAGTGTGAGAAAACAACTGTGTGAATTACAGCAAAAACATACTTTATATATGTGGGTGTATGGAGAGATGCAAGAACAAGTTATACCAAAAAAAAACTCATTACATACTTAATTAGGTATTACAGCAGCCTGCCAAGTCAAAATTATGCAAGTATTTACATCTAGTGCTCTGGGGAGTGCAGTGAGTGTTGGAGCGACAGAGGGAAGAGAGAGTAAATAGGACTGAAATTGATGACAGGAGACTGAGAGGAAAGTAAACAGTATGAAGAGAAAAAGCTCCTTCCTTAAGAGTGTAATGCGGGAATAATGTCAAGCATGGATGTTTAAACTGTAGCATTAAGATGTAATAAAACTCAGATCAATGACGAAAAAATTGCATCAACAAGGCTTCAGAAATCTTAATTTGAAAGCCTGAAATAAAGATAAAGTTTTAATATTCTTACCTTTACAGTTTTCTTAGGCCAGTACACAACAGGAACTCCACTGAGCGCTAATTTTGGGTCATCCTCGGCGTGTTCTTTCAATACAGCCTAGACAGCCGCAGAGAGGAAGCATTTAAAGTAAAGGAGTGCTCTGTCATGTCTATTGAATTGTGTACCATACTGTGCGCATGTGTTGTCTTTTTGTCCCTTACCTTCATGTCTTCCAGAAGGGCCTGCGGGTTCTCGATTCCCTCAGGAATGCATTTCTTGTTTTCAGGAAGCGACTCCAGCTTCTCCACCAGCGTCCTGAGTCCGCTCAGTTCAAATTCGGTCAAATGCGTCCATTTACTCTGAGACTCTGAGGCCGGAGAGTCGGAGGGTGTCTGGGGGAAATCCAGAGAGGTGGAGCCGGGGTTACAGCTGTCCTCAGAGTCGATAGATAAAACAGCTTTGAGGTGTTGGCCCCTCCGGTTGTCAGGTGAACAGGGGCCATCCTGGGTGACTCTCTCTGGTTTTTCACCCTGGTCATCCCTGACCTGAGTCTCACATGAGTCCTCATTTATGTCCTGGCTCCTTGAGTCAGAGGAGGGGCTCTCTGTGCTTGCTTTTGCCTCATTGTCTGAAGGGACAAAGTGAGAAAATAAAAGCTATAACATGTCAGTCAACATTGTACTTTCTTTGTATCAGAAGAGCACAATGACCTGCAGAAATAATATATATGGCAAGAGCAAAGAATGACTCATTCACTGATCAAGCATGGCACTAAAACAGCATGCATGACACGTTTGATTGGGAACACAGCAGGCAATCCATGATGCCACATTTCTGAGTATGTCCAATGGAAGTGGGCAGAAACATGTTTTAGAAATTTACCTGAGGAGCAACTGGGAGACATGACTACATGTGTGGGTTTGTTCAAAAGGTGAAGAAGAAGAAGAAGAAGAAAAAGAAGAAAAAGAAGAAGAAGGAAGGGAGAAGAAGAAGTAAAGGTACAAGTAGAGGAAGAAGAAGACCAACAATAACGTCATCACTCCATCTGTTTTTCTAGCCATCCGAAATTAAATCTTTTTTCTCCCCATCCTTAAATTAGACAAACCACATCTTAGAAATAAGTATGTCTGACTGTGTGTTGCAGTGTTGCTACAGAGCCTGGTAGAATACATCAGGACAGATTAGTGCAGAAAAGTTCATCATTAATACACTCAATAAAAGATTTAATAACTCGCTGCAGTACAAGATTTTTAACAGTATCCAGGGACACACAAAAGAGAAATTAAAAAAACATTACATTATTACACTTACCCATTATAACAGGCTCTTTGCGGACCTCCTGAGACAGGTAGGACCGTTTGGTCAGGCAGTGCAGGTACCTCTCAAGGACATACCAGCAGATCTCATAGTAGAAGGGGAAACGGAACTTGGAATGAACCTGAAAAACAGGGACGAAACTAGCATCAGTGCAACAACTGATTTTGACCTGCACTTTGGTTATTTCGTTATTGTTGCTCATGTAATCAAAAGCCCCTGAGAGGGGAGTTAGCGCTGCTAGACTTCTTTAGCCAAAAACTGATGTTTTGCCGATGTATGCACATGTAACCAGAGCTCTGTGTTTGCATTTGTATCACTGACAGCAGCGGCAGAGTGAGAGATGGCAAGGCTAAGATTATTACTCTTGCAGGATGCCGTCTCTCTTGCAAACAAACAAACATGCACGCTTCTGCAGGAAAAAGATGTGATTATTATTCTTTTGAAAAAATGCCATAAGGAAGCCTCATGTACTCCACGAATAAAACAGCAAACATGATCCATGAAATCCAAGCAGACAGAAGCAGGTCATATTTCATGCTTGGGTCATGTTTTCTGCAGAAAGTAGTTAGTTTTGTAATATGGAGTTTGGTGAACATCACACTGATATCTTAAAACAATATTTTTCTTCCTGAGACAGACAATGTAATTGATCATCAGAATGAAGTTTCCTTCTCAAGCTTCAACTACTTACAACCTGATTTTTACATTTCTATCCATTCCCACTTATATTATATAATTTGATTGTACATTAAATACCAACTGGTTCCTCTTTGACTCTTTTACTTCATCTCTGTCCTCACACCACATCTCTCATTTTCCTGATCTCACATACCCCTAGTTCTCCAAGGAGATTCATTCATCCCTGGTACAGTTTGTTTCCATGTCTGTCTGGCTACACAGTGCAGAATGCAGCACGATTCCTACCTTGGTCCTATTCTCTATCTCATGGATGGTGAGCTGCATAGGAATGTTGAAGCTGTGCAGAATGTTGCCTCCAAACACCAGTGTGTCCTCAGGAGTGTAGACAGCATGGATCCAACCTTAATTACAAACACACATAATGAAGTAAGGGAACATGAATAGGATTCTTGCAAACTCAAAGAGCTAAATGGACTGTATGATTTTCAGACTGAGCTCGGCATTGCGGTTCATTGAAGTCGCAGCTAATCTTTTCCTGCTGGCTACTTTAAAACAACCATGCCAACATACCAGATGGGATGAAGAAGGTGTATCCTTGCTTAAGCTCCACTCTCTGGCATCCATCAGCTCGGTCTCCCAGGAAGATATCACTCTGCTTGCCCGACAGGACCCAGTCCTCATAAAGGGCAAGGTTGTGAGGGGTTGGAGGCACGAGCCAAAACACCTGAGGAGAGGCAGAGATTTTATATTTAGAGGTTATACTGTACAGTCGAGGAAAGGAAAGGTCAAATATCAACTATGACACTATTGGGTTTTTTTAAAAACCCTAACGCTAAAATCGAAAAACGCAAGACAGATAAATAGCATTTCAGGTAAAGGGTCATTAATGCTCAATGTTTGGTATGCATACGGATACGAACGCAGCTTTCTGTCCTAACTCTGCGTTGTATTCGTCCATATTCCTGCATGTTTTCTAAAGCTTGGCACGCACAGAGCACTACCTCCAGTCGTCGTGGAGGCAGTGTAGCAGTGTTGCCAACAGCTCAATAGAGACACCACCGCAGGACAAGAGTAGACCTCTTTAAAAATGTTATAAGAGACTAGGATTAACTTACTTTCCGTCCCTTGAATACGTGATACCAAACGGAAGTTCCCCCAAAATCGATGTGGAAGTCTGTGTAGCAGCCCTTCACACTCATGAGACAATACCTACAGCAGAAAACAACATTGTTCAAAAGAGTCACAGTGCAGACAAGTAGAGTAGTGAAGACATAACTGACATAAATATATAGATGTAAAAAGGGAAAAACAAATTAGAAGACAGCAGCAATCTATGTTGTGATTGTGCTGAAAACAACAGCTACCAACAGAAACCTCCACTAGAAATCACTCACAAGAGCACTACAGCATAGAAAATTGTTCACAATAGGACATCTCTCCTCTGGAAATTAATTGAGGAGTGATTAGCACTGCGAGACATAAATGATTCAGTAATTTCGCTCGATGGGAGCAGCTCTCTTTGTCTGACAATATCTAACCAATGAGGAAAACAACACATTACCAAGGAAATCAGTAAACAGCATTATGTTGCGCCTCCTCCTAGAGAAATGATATGACAGTTACTTGAAACAAATGGAGAGCTAGTTAGCCAACAGTACAAAAATCTATCAGCAATCTCAGAGATGAGTCAGATAAGATGCTGAATGGTGTGGTGATATCATGCCAGATACAACAGACAGAGAGCTCCTTCTACACCACTGCTGACTTGGCTTCCAGCCTCCAGCTCATCACACTTTAACACATAGAACAGCTGCCCAGAATGTTTGAGAATTTTTGACTGCTCATTGGAATTAGTTTTCCATTTTAATGCATTTTGAATAACATCACTACTAAGGCTATCTAGTTTATCCTCTCCTGAACTCGGAATGTGACCCCGACTTTGACTAAAGTGAAGACGAAAAACTGAGCGTATTACAAGCTTCATGTGTTAACATGTTTCCAGACACAATTAAGCGCTTGTGCATAGAGAGACACTGTGACTACTGTTTCAAATTTAAAGAATACGATTATCAATCAGAGCATTCACAGAAGACTGTCGTGCTAGCAGAGTGCCAAACATTTTTTTGAGTTTATGAAGATTCTCTGTAAAATCAGAGTATATAAGAGTATATAAGATAATTCCAATGTACCCTCGCAGAGGGTACATTGGAATTATCTTATATATGACCACAGTCCAAAAAAATGCACATATATTCGCTCAAATATTAGTAGGGATATTCTGTCCTCTCAAAATATTGGTAAGGACATGTCTCTTTCTTTCTTTTCTTTTTATTAGGATCCTCACTGGCACCAGATTAAGCATTGACTATTCCTCCACATGCAAAAATCCACCCTTGTCAGAGCCCAATATGACGTCTGCACATTGCTTTCTTTAGTCCAGAACTAAAGATTCAAGATTTCAATCACACAAGACAAAGAAAAGCAGCAAAATGCTCCCAGCTGAGAAGCTAGAACTAAATAATATTTGACAATTTTTTTTAAATCTTTCTTTCTTTCAATCAAATAATGTATAAATTAACAAATAATTTCAGATACATAATAACCACAAATTTCTATTACAATGAATGACTTAGCCACATACATTTTTGCAAAAGGAACACAATGTAAACATAGGTAAAAAGGAAAAGAAGCAAGGCTGACAGAAACTTACAGCGAAGCCTTTGCAGTTCAAACTTTTTAAGGTACAGATGTTTTTCACAGTATGCAGATAAAAACTGGTGAATACAGCCACTTGCAAAAAAGGACAATTTAACAAAAATACTAATACCAATATTACCAGCGCTAGTAATAAAGCACCAGTTTTGCATCATATCTGCCCTGACAGGTAGACTAACCACCAGCAGTGGCTGTCAAATGAAAGATGTTGGTATCAATATTGCATTTGATGATAATTACAAAATATAAAAATCAAATACATCTTTATTTATTCCATTTCGTAAAACACAATCACTTATCTAAACACCATCTAAACATCTAAATACCAGCACTTATCTAAATTTGAGGATTTTCAATAAAATATAATTGAATGAATAAATAGAACTCAACAGAAAAACAAGAGGGTAGAAAGCTGAGTTAGTAGGCAACTGAGGTTAAAATGAAAGCCGTAATAGGTTTTGACTGTTATACTATGAGCAAGTGCTGACAGCTGATTGGCTAATAGGGCTCTCTGCAGTCAGACTACAGCTGTTACAAAACCATCCTCAACCGTGGAGAAACTCTGCTGCCTAGCAACAATCAGGAGCACTCACAGGAGATGGATTACACCGACGGCATGCAGTGCTCTAAAATGATGGAGCGATACATGAGACTTTCAGATGGGAGGAGAAATTGTATTTACTGTCATGGAAGTAGCAATTTTCTCCAAGGGGACTGACAAAAAACTTGAGAGGATATTCTATTATGAATACAGAAACAAAAAGCTCTAAAGTCATACCTTTGCACTTTAGGGTACTTCATCTCTGAGATGACATTGGTGGCTTCTGTTTGGCTTTGTTTCAGATCAGGAGGCCACATGTTGTCCACCCAGTCGACTTGATCCACCTGTGACCAAACCTGCACTTTTAGCCATCGATCACAGTCTTGATTTCTGACCTTCAATAATAATAACTTGAGAGAGTGTTATGGGATATTTACCACTGTGGGCCGCTTGATGAGATTCTCCAGCTTGGTGTGGCTGAACTCCAAGCTGATGACATTGAAGAGTTTGTCCCGCTCTTCCTCTGGTGTCTCGTAATAACGGACAAACTGAGCCATGCTCATTTCAGTCCCTTTCTGAGTGCTTACATCCATAACGTCCACAGACCGACGACTGCCTGCAAGCCACAGCCAGGAGACAAGTTAAAATCAGACCTATGAGAACTTCTAGTGTCATTAACATTTAATGTAATCTGTCTAACAGTCTAACATGCTGAGATTTACAGTAGTAGTAGCTCGTAGCTGATGCCTGTAATTCACCATCTTCCCCACTAGATGGCACAACTAAACCCCAATCGTGTTTTGACGTCTCCTCTCCTGCTTCACTTGACACAAAGTTGTATTTTAATTCATTACAAAATTGCAATTGGAAAATTGTTTCATCTTGTCTTTACGTAACATAAACTGATAAAACATTTAAGATAATAGCTGGAAAAATGTTGTGCTTTTACAGGAGAACACAGAAAACCCCACAATGTAAGAAAATAGACATGGACACACTCATACTATAATCATCATACACACATATAAACAAGTTATATGACAGGCAGACAAAAAGCGAGTTGGATAAACCAAAAACAGCAATTTAATCATAACAATTAGAAAACAATTACTGATGTAATTTGAACAAATGGTTAACAATATCTATTGCCTCTTTGTAGATTATGTTCATCATAGTCTACAATCAGTCTTCTAGGTGCAATATCTTATATAAAACAGCAGCTTTTTTAAATCTATAAACTTTATCCCACAATGCATAAGAGTGATTCTTCACAAGCTCTTAAAAAAAAAAAGTGCCTTTTCGCTTTTGCAAATGCACTCCAGCCTAGTTGAGGTAGTTTGAACACATGTCTTTGTCATTTTTTTTTTTTTTTTTTTTTTTTTTTTTTTTTCTCAGAAAAAGGGCTGGGGAACTAAATATGGGCATGGATGAGCCTGTGTGATACTTTGAGCACAATTCAGATCCTTTTTTTTTCGGAGGGCTGCTCCAACAAGTGTGATGAATCCAGCCTTCTCATGACTTTCTCAGAGATTTGTTATCTGGCATGACCATGGCAAATCATTTAGACTTTCCCAGAGGCTAAAAACTTACTGACTCCTGGCTCTTATTTTCTGAATTATCATCTTGGATGCTTTCCTTCCCTCTTGATGCACATATGCTTTTGGTTTTCGTATAACCCGCTCTAATTGCTACATAAATCAAGCCAAGTGTGTGTGGGTGTGTGCGCGTGTGTATGTCTGTGTGCACGTGTGTATGTCTGTGTGTGTGTGTGTGTGTGTGTGTGTGTGTGTGTGTGTGAAACATTCAACTTACCAACCAAGCCTTTAATTTCACTAACTGTAAATTCTGGATCAGGCATTCTGTGTAAATTAAAAAAGAGCGATTGACATCACTTGGTTAATCTGTTACATGTGTTGTCAAATGGTTAAAAGCCATTTATATAGATAGATAATAGATACAACAAATAATACATGGGTTCAATAAACACTGTGAGCACTAATTTACTCTGTAACCAGATGTGTCCTCTCACCTGATCCCCAGTCCATCTTTCTCTTTAAAAATGAGCGGCACCCTTAGAGCCTCCCTTTGCACATATTCATAAGAGAAGTCTGCAACACAGTGGACAAAACACATTATTCTCAAGACATTAAACATCTGAAAACTAAACAGTAACAAGACTTAATCAAAAAGGAAATATGATGTGCACTCTGTCACTTTACCTTTACCCTCCAGCAAGTTGACAAACTTTGCGTTGTAGCTGTCACTGACGAGCTTCTCCTCCACACTGAACCCCCTAATGTTTGCGATTTCTTCCACATCAGACAAATCCTCGTTCTCGTCGTACATCCTCCGGCAGATGGAGCGCTGCCATTAGAAAAAAAAAAAAGAAATCGAGATGATTTCACATGACAAATCTGCAAACATGCAAAGTCTTTCCGTCACAACGACCCTCCTGGGTCCATTAATATGACTGATGCACAACGATTAAACATTTATTCCATTCCTAACTTTGCAACTGTAGTGAGTTCATACTCAGGTTTTTTTTGTTTTTTTTCATAGTACGTTACTACATGAGCATATTTCTGTTGAATGTGACGTCAAGTATAACGGGCTTTAACTGACACTTGTCCTGAGAATGCTTGTACGTTAATCCATAACGACACATTTCATTTTTTTCCAGGAATTGTTGGTTTATCTTGTTTTAACCACCGCACTCGATAAACTGCAAATATAAGAGAAGTTAAAACATATACAGTTCGAGATATGTCGTTTTTCCTCATGGCGTCCAACTTGCACAGCTCAAGTGAGTTGACAAACATCCCAACGTTTCCAGTTGCAGGCGTTAGCTTAGCTAACTAATTAGCTCGCTGCCAATCTCGCTTCATAAGCTAACGTTAACACGGCAGATGGTAGCTACACACCAGCCTGCGTCCGGATTCAGCACACGTCTCCACGGCCTGCGCCATCGTCTCTTAAAAATCCTCTCCCGTCATTCAGTTTCCGAAAAGCACCTTCATGCGTAGTGAAGTTAAAGAAGCACTTAGCACGCTTTTCAGGTTCAAAACAAGGGAACCATGTTTTTGTGTATTACGTCACCGCCAGGAACCAAAACATTGTTGGACAACGTCACGGCATGTTACTTCACTGCTTTTCAACTGATTGTACAAAGAAGGCACATTAATCCCTCCAGCTCAGCCGCTGCTGTTTGTAATCGATGGCAAAAGAAAAATAATACGTTTAAACCATTAATATCTAACAGTTCACCCAGCTGTGGTGTTGACAAAAAAGGCAATAAAATAGCTTGTTCTTATCAAAAAAGCTGCTTTTTATCCGTTTTCATTCATTCTTCTTTAATAAGTCTGTTTCTGTACGCTGGACATGACGTACGTCACGTGGGCTGGTGTGAGAGGGCGTTCGACTGTTAAGAGTTGACAAAATTCGTATATTTTGACAGCGTCTACACGTTAAACGTGGTGGTAACATTGTGCTGACTCGGGGCTGATTAGTAAACACAACTGAGCAAAACGTAACCGACAGCAAGCGGATGTTCCCTTCAGAGCGCGCAGCCTTATGGGTAATGTAAGGTGCAGGCGGCAGCACAACACGCCGGAGACTATTGGTGAAAGAATAGCTTCCGCAGTTCCGTCAGCTGGCGAGGTGAAATGTTTTGTAAGCGTACACTGTTGGCATGTTGAAGGCTTGTTTCCGTCGTGTTCCGCAGGAGTAACTTGGTAACTACGTCAGCGCGGCTCGTCCAGTCCTTTGATTAACAGGCGCGACATGAGTCTGAACGAGCATTCACTGCAGGCTCTGTCCTGGAGGAAGCTGTACCTGAGCCGAGCTAAACTGAAGGCTTCCAGCCGGACATCAGCCCTGCTGTCTGGATTTGCTATGGTAACGTTGTCTTCAATCCGTCCTGTAGATTAACCGCTCACATCACGCAGTAGTGACATGTGTATGAAGTTGTTCCTCTGTTCTCTTCCTGATCCTGTTCATCCAGGTGGCGATGGTAGAAGTGCAGCTTGACAACAGCTACCCTTACCCACCTGCCCTCCTCATTGCCTTCAGTGCCTGCACCACTGTGCTTGTGGCTGTCCACCTGTTCGCTCTGATGGTCAGCACCTGCATTCTGCCCAATATAGAGGCTGTCAGCAATGTCCACAACCTCAACTCTGTGAAGGAGTCTCCACACGAGCGAATGCATCGACACATCGAGCTGGCGTGGGCTTTCTCTACAGTGATTGGTACTTTGCTGTTCCTAGCAGAGGTGGTTCTACTCTGCTGGGTCAAATTCTTGCCTGTTAAGCCCAATAAGTCCAGCAATAACACAGTTTCATCAGGCGTGGCTGCTGCCATCACCTCCACCTCTATTATGGTCCCCTTTGGTTTAGTCTTCATAGTCTTTGCTGTGCATTTCTACCGCTCCTTGGTCAGCCACAAGACTGACAGACAGTTTCAGGAGCTGGAGGAGCTGTCTAATCTCACCAGGCTACAGAATGAGCTGGACAACAGAGGGGAATCTTCAATCCTGCAGCCTCCAAGTTCACATTTCCCATAGACATCTATGGTCGAACTCTGACTGATTGGGATTTGTCCAATCCAGAAGCCCCATTAATGGCTTCTAATTTTTTACAGGAATGATGTGTCACCTCTTTGTTGTGAAATTTACTTTTGTGAAAAGAGTTTGTATATTTTATTCATTTTTTTGATCAACTGTGAGCTCACAAATCTGCTGCCATAGTGCACGTAACTTCAACATTTTTGTAAAGTCTTAACTGTGATTGTTGCTTGACTTACTGTGTCTCTGAAATTGTGCCAGAGACATCTGAACAATAACTGAATCCTGTCTGTTGCCTGCTGTTTAGTTTTTCAGTGAACACTGTTAATGTAATTATCTTGTCGTGTTTTGTAAACCACAAGTATTTAACCCTCTGTGATCACAGTGTACGCCATTTGTTGTAATGTTCACCATTTGTCTGCTGTTTGTGTAGACTGATTCAACAGCTGCCAGTACAGCACAGTATTATTAAAGACTATCTGATGACATCTGTAGCGCTGGCTGTGACTTTGAAATCAACCCGTTTTTGACATTCAAAGTTTCAGAATTTCAAATTCAACTTGGATCAATTTATTACACAGATTTCATTATCACATTTTGACCTCTTTTTGTGGACTGATTTTCAATCAAACTCATGCTGATTCAAAATATAACTCATACTTTGTTTGCAACAGAGAAACTGGTCAATGTGAGCGTGTATTGAACTACAGACGTGGTTGGAGACGCATTCACAAATTCAAGTTTGTTAACTTGGATGTTAATAGGTGCTGACATGTCACATGTAGGTGCAGTTATGTTTTCACAATTAGAGGTTGGGCTAAGGTGGTGATGAGACAAGATCCTTTATTCTATTTTTCTGAATGATCAGAAAAATGTAACTGAACAAAACACAGCATCCAAGCTTTGTAACTGAATAGTCAGTATGGATTGTCTTGGGTGAACCATTACTTTCAGAGTCTATGGGTGTTGTTTGAATAACAAATAGAAAATACAGTACCGGCTAATATTTGTTGTTGTTTTTTGTGTATAGTGGTTTATAGGTGATTATAGTGTTGTATTTATCAAGAAGGGTCTCAACGCTGGAGGTGGGCCTGAGTCCAGAGCTCTGCAGCGGGACGCAATTGAATGTTACACATGACTTGCACTGAATAGTTCATCGTGTGTGGGGCTGGGTGATACGTCCTTGAAATAGTACTGCAATATTATTAGTTTCTATAAGGATACTCAATATAAATATCAATATTTCTTAATAGTCTCAAAAGCACTTCATAAATTCAGGCATTCAGCAACAAAATCAAATACCACAATATTTTTTAGCAAATTCCTCCATCACGAGATTGCAACAATATTGTAAGGATGACCAATAATACTTTAACAAAATATTAACACAATGCAATTTTTGATAAATTGTCATCAGTAATGTGGAGAAATGACTAAGTTTAGGTAAAAGCAATTGGAACAGATTGGAAAGTTCAGAAAATGAAATCACTTTAATAACAATGCAGTTATCAAAACCAGGAAAAGACAACATTGTCCCTACATCACTGTTTAATGATATCTAAAATATAAGATGATATATGGTCTCATATCATAACAGTATAATATCAATATATTCCTTAGCCCTAAAGATTGTGAGAATATAAGTTAGCAGCAAGCATTTTGTTATCATGACAGTGTTTAATTGTTAGTATTTGGTCGTAAACTGGATTAACGTGTTAAATCATATCACTATTGTTTTTGACTCATTAGCAATATCAGTAGATGTTTTTGGTTTTCTTCACAGACAAGAACAACTCAGATATGGGTGTTAATATTTTGCCGGAACTCAACAAGCTGGATGCCATCATGCCATTTATTGTCTCTTTTTATGTTTTGTCTGTGGAGTGTAAACTTGCTGGTGATCTTATTGTTCTTCAGCACCGATCAAGGCAGGCCGACTTGGCTTCTTTTAAAACCACCTGCATATCCACCAGGTGTAACTTGAAAAGAAAGATATGTTTATTTAATCCACAATAATGCATTGGCAAAGAGCTTTGCCCAGGGTTGTACTCATTGTGTCACATAACCAAGATGTGTGGCTGTAAAAATATCCATAATCAAAATGTTGTACCTGTGGAATTGGATACTTCGTCTGTATTGGTGCTTCATCTCTCCCAAAATCAGAGAGGGTCCCACATTTTGCTACTCCATCCACCCAAAAGCCTTCATAAAGCTGGCCTCTGTCAGAATAGTAGAACTTCCCATTTCCGTTCTTTTTGCCATCTCGCCAGGAGCCTTCATACCAGTTTCCGTTTGCTTGGACACAAATTTAAAATTCACCATCTTGCCACACTCAACTACAATCTACTCTAGATTTAAAAATGTATATAAAGCAAAGCTCTCTTACCATATCGAATGATGCCCTGTCCGTGATTCTTATCCTTCAGCCACTCTCCCTCATAGATATCCCCACTCTCATAGTACATCCTTCCCCAGCCACTCCGATGGTCCTCACTCCACTCCCCTTCGTAAACTGCTGAGCTATTGTAGAGGTAGGTCCCATAGCCCTAAGGAGATAGAAAACTGTGCAATATAGCTCAGTGTGCATGTGTTAGTTTATTCATGTGCAACAGAGCATCAAATACCTACATGCTTCTTTCCATTTTTCCATCCACCAGAGTACTTCTTTGCATATTCCTTTGTTTCTGGGAGTAGCACGCTGTAGGTACCATGTCCATCACATTTTCCAAATTTCCACTCGCCATTGTAAATGGCACCGGACTTCTTCCAAACCTGAGTTCCATTCCCTGTAAAAAAAAAATTGCCAACATGTTTGTGATAGTGTAGCCAAAGTACGTTATGCCTCATAACCAGATGATCACAGATTTTTCACACTTGAAAGTATCTCACCATGCTTCTTGTTGTCCTGCCACTCTCCGGTGTATTCATTTCCACTGACTGAGAAAACTGTGCACCGCAGTCCACTTTTTTGTGACTTGATATCCAGCAATGTTGACAAAGGCTGAGTTTTATGAGATTTTTTAATATATGGCATGGCTGGGGATAGCTTGATGAAAACCCTGTAGTGTAAACAACATATACCCATGAAGCTGCAAAGATTCTCCATATACTGACAATACCATTGTAGAAGGAGGAAAAACTACATTGACCCTCTTACAATGCAGCAGATCAGACGTATAACGTTACGCACTGTTAGCCAACGAGGTTAAAGGAATGTGTGCACACATATTTTAGACAAAAACATCGCAACAACATATTCTTCGCGTGTAGATATCATTACAGCATTTGATTTTATTGACATTATAAAGACAGATAAAAAAAATAAAGGACTACAAGAAAACGAGGTAAATAATAACGCACATTTAGGCCAAAGTAAGCTACATTTGCTCAAATTAGCCTTGGTAGCATTGAACACTAGTTGTTTAGGTAGTTAATGCCAGCTAACCTGCTATGCAGCGTAACTGATCACCCACCAAAGTAACGTTAGGATGTCAAACACTCATTCAAAGCAAAGTATTTGTACCTTAGTGATGTGTCCGAGCGGTCGACTTACTTAAACTCGGGCCGTTTAGCTGTCGAATAAACTAAGATAACATGTTAGTCAGCTAGTTAGAAGTATAAACTTTACTAGCTTGTCCGCAACCGAGTAAAAAGCCGAGTATATGCCGTATCCTAGCAACCGTATTGTGCACTATTATTAGTGCAGTGTAAAATAAATTTAAAATTCCATCCTAATGTTCCGTTACGTGCGTGGTCGAGGCTCGGGTCTTAATGTCTGGGTTGTGTTAATTTATTCGTTCGGGTTTTTTTTTTTTTTTTTTTATCACTTGGTGTCATATCTGTCAACCACGGCTGATCCACAGCGGGCGTTTTACGGTGTGCGCATGCTCCGTGCAGCCCAGTTAAAAAGGCTTCTGAGTGGACAGTCAGTGTGAGGAGAGAGACTCGGGGTGGAAACCTTGTGAAGCCGTCCTCTTCGCTACATCATCCACGGAACCACCATGTCCAAGCCGAAGTTTCAGACGGAGTGGGAGGAAATTGACGAGGAATATCAACAATTACAGGTGACAGAAAAACAACCGAAGCGAGCGTATTATCTATGCTAACTATATTGTTGGCTGTAGCTCGCCGTGGATGGCACTGACAGCCGATACTCCAGCAGCTACGTTAGTTTGGATGGCGCCTTCCTATTCGCCATTCATTCTCAGCCCAGTCGTAAACGCAGCTTTTGAGCCAATAACTGCGCTGTTGGGGAGGGGGATATCAGAGGAATGGGGTATGTTAAACCTTACGTTTAGCATTTTATGACTAAACTGTAACATCCTTGTGTCCCAACTGCTAACATTAGCAGCAGGTTGCTTGCTGCTAGGCTACTGAGCCGCTACAGTAACTTAGCTAACCGCACAGTCAGCGTACTATTGTGCTGTTGATTTAATGTGGATGTATTGCCTACCAAAGTTACGTAAATGTCGTAGAGGTAACTCCACGTGTTTTGTTGTTTCCGTCGCTTTGCCCGAGTAAAGGTTTTCGCGACGTTGGTCATTGAATGCATCATCACACATCATCGACACCACGCTAGCCCACGTTTGCTTGCTTACCGGCTAACTTCAAACAACAAAAAGAGAAGTCGATAGTGGGAATGGAAGCCGTTCACGTTGAGGTGTGATGAAGCATCATGTGGGCACGACGAGCCCCCTCTCCTCGTGACACTCAGACAGCTGAGATGTGGACCTGTGATGCCATCAAAATGTAAAATCTGGAGCTGATCCGTAGGGAAAGAAGATGAAGGTGACTGGCAATTGTTTCAGGGATCTAAAAAAGAAGCTTAGCTGTTATAGTGAATAACTATCGAAGCAATCTCCTATTTATGTGCATTTGCTTCCTTCCTAACTGTTGATTGACCTGAAGTGAACCTTCTAAAACCCTCAGGTTAACATTATTGACTGAAAAACCTGTCAGGTGATGTTGGTGCACAGAAAACTCAAGAGATACCGGTGTGATCAGCTGTATGTTTGTTCTTCCTCTCTGAAAGGTCACGACCTATTACCACTTTTCAGTGTGTAGCTGATCTTGGAGCATGGATTGCACAAGAACACAGCTGACAGACATCAGATCATTGAGTTCATTGACTCCATCAAACATTTCCTGGGGTCCAGTATTTGTATATTTGTATTAACTGGATTCAAAACCAGGTAGAATTGAGTGTGCAATGTCCAAGATGGTGCACTTTGTTTACATTTAAACGGCACTTTTTCCAGCAAGCCTAGGATTCAAATGACAAATGTGCAGTATTTTACACAAAAACGTTTTAGTCTTGCATATTCTATATTCAAATAAAAAGATTTAAGCAATAATGTCATGGCTTTGCTGATCATATTTAAGGGAGAGCGGAGGAATCCCTAACATCAGACCGTGGGATTATCTCTGCTGACTCTGCCCCAACACACCATGTCCTGCTGATAGGGGGGAAAAAATGCACACAGTGCTGCTGAAGGCATGTTTGCACATAAACTGGAATATAAATTTCACCATATAATGGAGTGTCATGGGCTTTTTATGCTCTGGCTGAAAGGTCAAACAAGTTTTCACAGGATGAAGCATTTCCATCTCTTCCTGAATAGAGACTGTGTTCGCCGAGAGCTTTCCCATGTGAGAATTTCTTTTGACAGCGTCACGCTTTCGAATGTTTGTTAAAGTGTTTTCAGCGAATTTCACATACATTGAATTTGCATGTCTCATTACCGAGCTTCATCAGACGTTTCTATTCCTAGAAATGTTTCCATACTTACTGTGCGTTTGTTTGATTTCTAGGAAACGCACAAAATATACAGGCAAAAACTTGAGGAGCTCACCAACCTTCAGGCAACATGCAGCAGCTCAATCAGTAAACAGAGAAAATGCCTAAAGGACCTACGATACAGCTTGACCAAGTAAGCATTCTCTGATCAGGACCGAACACCTCGTGTTTCTCTTGCATGTCGGGCTCATAGTCCAATTTGATGCACTTGTGAGTATATTTTGTAGTATCACTTTTACTGAACAGGCTGCAGAAAGTGTGCATGAACATTTATGTTGTCAGCACTCAAGGAAACGGTTTTGCAGCCAAGTCATCATAGAGAGGAAACGGTATACAGTTATTCAAATTTGATACATTTCTGGAAATGACAAGTTGGTATTAACTGTGTCATTCTGACACATACCAAAAAAGATACCGTGTCATAGCTCATTGAGAGCCTCTCTCCTCCCCCTCTTCACTTTTCCACTTTTTGTCTTTTCTTTAAAGGTGTGCGCAATCATGTGACGAGAAAGAACTGGAGCTAATAATGGACATCAAGACACAAATCAAAGATAAAGAAAATGTCTTCTTTGATATGGAAGCATATTTGCCAAAGAGAAATGGGTAAGAACCTTTTTTTTTTTCCCCCTAAGTCGACAAATCGCTCAACACCACTCGCATTAAGTTTGCTTTCTCCATTTCTTTTTGTTGTGTTTTCAGGCTGTACCTGAATTTGGTCCTGGGCAACGTGAACGTAACGCTTCTCAGCAACCAGGCAAAGTATGTGAAGTATTCAGCCGTGAGAACAGTGTGAAAATACAGGTTTAGACTCTAAATGCATGTATGTTTATTTTTGTCGTTCCTTCATCCCCATAGGTTTGCCTACAAAGATGAGTATGAGAAGTTCAAGCTTTATATGACAATAATCCTGATGTTTGGAGCAATAACCTGCCTCTTCTTTCTCAACTGTCGGTGAGGCAACTTATTCCCCCCTCAGTCGGTGTTGCTGTTGATTAAGCAGAGTCTAAAGGAGCTGCTCACTATTTTTTTTTTCTCCATTTCTGTTTAGGGTCACTGATGAAATCTTCAACTTTTTGCTGGTGTGGTACTACTGCACTTTGACCATAAGGGAAAGCATCCTAATGAGCAATGGCTCCAGGTTTGCACTTGTTATGTTTTTTTTTTAACATTTATGATTTCTCTGCGCTTGGATTTGTATTTGTGCTTGCTGTAAGACTGGGTTGACAGATGTCATCTATTCCTGTGCTCTGGTTCTTTCCAGGATCAAAGGCTGGTGGGTGTCTCATCATTATGTATCCACCTTTCTGTCAGGTGTGATGCTCACCTGGTGAGTCTTTGTCTTTTGGTTTCATCGTGGCATGCTGCTGTTTCAGCAATTGTATTTACTTTTGAACAAACCCTGCAGGTTAGTGACTGCTAGCTGCTTTTGTCTAACTCTTGTGTCTCCTCACAGGCCAGAGGGGCCCATGTATCAGATGTTCAGAAGCCAGTTTCTTGCTTTCTCCATATATCAAAGTAAGACTTTAACCTGCTTTCTAGACTCGGAACAAAATGTATTACTGTCATATGTGCGGTACACTGTGAGCTCCTAGTTTTAGGTGGTTCATCCTCAGAAAGCAGCAGTAACATTTTATCTTTTTGGTCTGATTCCCTAGTTGGAATGTTGTCCCATTTTGTGTCGAGTACCTCGTAACAAACATGACACTTCACAGGTTGTTTTGTTGAGTTTGATCACTTGTAGCCACACTGTGGATCATGTGAGGTGCTCTGTCATGTGCTGTCAGTCTAACCACTTCTGTGACATCATTGGTGTCAGACACAAGCAAAGGAAGATAGAGGATTGTTAATACATATTTGTCTTTGTATCCCAATGCACACAGTATAAGCTATTCAGCTACATGAATACCAGAATATAGCATTACAACTTATCACCTTGATTAGTCTGCTAGTTATTTTCTTGATTTTAATTGCTGAGGTACAATGTATCAATAGGTACTTTGTCTTTCAAGTGATTTGGATAATAGTGAACTATAGGCCTCATAAATCACCCAAAGTCCAAGGTGAACTCACCAGGTATCTTTTGTCAGATTAACAGTCCAAAACCAAAAGAGACTAAGTTTACAGCTGTAACCAGTACATTTTCAAATTTGGAAAGCTGTAACCACAGATAAGCTGGGTGCTCTTGCTTGAAAAATTGATCAAACAATTCACCAATTATTGAAATTAGTTGTTGATGAATTTTCCATCAATGAACTAGAACAGAGTCAATTATAGTTTCTACCTGTTCTGTTTTGTTATGAAAATAATATGAAAAATAGCAGATGGAGAATAAGTAACAGGTGACATGACCCAAAGTTAATTACAATATCTAAGTAGTCAGGTGCTAAGACTCTGCCAATAACAGAAATGAAGAAGAAGAATGAACAGCATTGTTAATGTGAATACTACTGTGTCACATGCTGTCGCTCTGTTCCATCACAGTATGATAATAGACTGAGGCCAGAGTGAACACCAGGGAAGGTGACTCAACTTTCCTCATATTAATAGTTGATCTAAACTGACTCGATGTGAATAGACGTATTTGGACACAAGGATGGTGCTGAATGAACATCTTAAGGACATGAAGCAGGACACCAGTTGTTTCAAGTTGAATTATGGCATGATTTGTACTTGACTTTGACTTTTGTCGATCAAAGATGTCTGATGTAAATACTGGTTGCCTGCTTATAGTTAACAAAGCTGGTCGTATGTGAAGAACATGTAATTCTCACCAGAATAGAGAAGTGAAGTCATTTCACACACCGGTGGTTAAAGTCATTGCCTTGTATATCACATGTACATGCATGGTGTGACAACCACTGTGATCGGGATCTGTGGTTGTGGTGACGAATCAAATGTTTTAAGACAGAATGTCCCATTTGAAAGCCTCACGTCAAACTGAGATGAGGTGGCCCGCTTTCTTTTCGTTTTGTTTTGAGGACGGGATGACCTCATTTCATCGTGCAGAGCTTTAAATCACAGGCTACTATTGACTTTTTTATTCCATTAAATGTTTTGGGAAATGGTAATAAGCTGATGCTAGTCTAGAAAAACGTATTTTCCATTCCACTACTGAGACATCATCTGAACCCAATTGATCTGTTCTGTGTTGACTGTGCTGTAACGTGTAATTTTCGTCCTCCAGGCTTTGTCCAGTTCCTCCAGTATTACTACCAGAGCGGCTGCTTATACAGGCTGCGAGCTCTGGGAGAGAGAAATCAGCTGGACCTCACAGTGGGTACGTTGTAAGCTATTTCGGGTGCAAGTCATTTCAATCGTTTGAACTCCTGAGCCATCTGCAACGCCATGTCTGGAAATATAGGGTAAAGGTGAGAGATGGAGGCAGCTGTTAACATCAGCGTGCTGCCGCACAGATGTCGGGAGTAATTTGAGTAGAGCCCTGGCGAGTTCACTTCTCAGACCACCTTTGATGTTGTATTGTTGTGTGGAGACGACGGAGTAAGAACAAAAGTGTGGTAGTCTGTGTCATGTCGTCCCAAGGTCACTGTTACAGTTTTGTGTCTTTCAGAGGGATTTCAGTCCTGGATGTGGAGAGGCCTGACTTTTCTTTTGCCGTTCCTCTTTTTCGGCCATGTAAGTCAAACTTTTCTTCTCTTCATGCTTTTAATATCAAACTACAGCTACAGATTATTTCAAAATCATTACATAAGATCTTGAAAGCTTATGTTTTTACACCAACAGTCATTGTTTGATCAGTATATTCTGTGCATTAAAAGTTCACACAGTTGTTTTGAAAGACAAAAACTGCATCATCTAAGGCAACCGTAGCGAGCAGGGACGTTTTATGAAAGGTAATTCGTCCTCTTCATCCACAGTTCTGGCAGCTGTACAACTCGGTGACCCTGTTTCGCTTGGCAGGACACGAGGACTGCAAGGAGTGGCAGGTAAGGATCACTTTGGCAGATCCATTTACTTAAATGTCAAGAGACATGCCGATGCAGATTAAGAATTGTTTGGACAAAAGGAAAAAGTTATTTGTCTGAACGGAGGCAGTGTCCACACAATCATATTTGAGAATATTTTTAGAGTTTGTGATGCGAGTTGGCCACTGAAATTAAAGGGTAACTTCTGTATTTATATGGTGTATAGCCAAAGACATCCATCAAAGTGCTTCCACTTAAAGGGTAACTGTACCAATTTTACACATTGAAGTTTATTTACAGGTCTTGGAGTATTACTGCATATGTGAAGAAAGTAGGGCATGTAAACTGCTAAAATACCTCCAACACTTCTGAGCTCATAATGGACAGTTTAAAAAAAAAAACTTCTAAACTTAGTGCCTACAATTCCCACAATGCAACATAGCCTGAGTGACATCACTGGAGACATTTATCAGATGGAATGCAGCTTCCTCTGGAGCCTGTAAATTCTACACAAATTGTGAAATAGGTGAAGTTAAATGTTAAACTGCTTGTTGCTGACACCAACAGGCTCAGATTGTTCTCAGTGTCAGTACGGACATGATTCCTACAGAGCTGGACGTTCTTGTTTAAAAACAAGATCCCCTTTTTTTTTTTTTTTTTTTTTTTTTTTTTTTTAACGAGAAACGGGTGCAAGGAGAAACAGTCATTTTATCATCAACTTAATTCGAACCTGACATAAAAACCAAATAATACTCACCAGAAGCTTCTTGGTTTTTCTTTTCACTCATCATCAATCACCAATTCACAAAGTAATGCAAGACTGAGAGCAGACAACAGAGAAGCAGTGTGAGAAAATGGTGTGTAGTGCCAGAATATTTTTCAAATTTAACACTTGGAACAACAATCAGAGCCTGTCAGTGGCAAATGAAGTACTTTTAAGTGGACATACTTTGGTTTACATCGCACTCTGTTTCACGGCTGTAGGTTGCAACTGTCTTCCTCAATATTGGACCAATTTTTAAAAAAAATGTTGTCCTCTATTATCAATTGCATAGATACAAAATCATGGTAAAATAGAGGTTGGTTGGAAAATACTGAGTTTAGCCCTTTAAGTCAAAGGGAGTGTACACATAATTGATTCGAACTATCCTGTAATTAAGTCTTGTGTAGTGTTAGTGACAGAATTTTATCTTAACATGTCCGAACACAAACATTTCACTATATAGACATCCAGTTATGAAAATGTCATGTTTTGTCTTTTTTGTCCTTTTTCATGTGGTTTTTTTTTTTTTTTTTTTTTTTTTTTTTCTTCTTCTTCTTTCAGGTATTTATGCTGGCGCTGACATTTCTCGTCCTGTTCCTGGGAAATTTCCTCACCACATTGAAGGTTGTCCACCAGAAGGTTCAGAAAAACCAGGATACGGTGCAAAAGAATGACTGAAACCAAAACTCAAGCGAGACATGTCAGATTCTCACAAAAGGCCAGTAATTTTGGAGCAACGCGCACAATCGCTTGACAGGCTGACCACAGTCCGATCAGGCCGGGAGAAGACGAAGCTGAAACCTCTGTTTCTCTCTGGCTTTGACGGCAGCAGCAGCATCCAGCCAAAGTATCTGGCCAACAGGCTTCCGCTTTTCTAATGACTCGTCGATGTTGCTGCGCAGTCAGTCGCAACACAAAGTGATGTTCACCTGACAGACGGACAGTTTGTCGCTTAACCCTGTACATACCAACGTGTGTGGAAAGAATGTGTGTTTTATTGTGTCAAGTGCATGAATCTGTCAGAGAGTCTTTGTTCAAATCATATGCAACTAAAAGAGGGCAGGTAGCATTGTTTCAACAGAATATAGTTTGCCTTCGAAGACATAATGTCTGTCACGTACATGCTTCATACTTCTGTGAAGTAGTCATGGTCAAACTGTCTCTGGGCTGAACACAGTTGTTCAATGTGGCACTCTTCATGAATTTGCTAACTTTTTTATGTGTAGTTCTCAATCCCTGTTGTGCTATCTCACTGCTAAACTCATTTTGTTATTTACTTAAAAAAAAAAAAACGTTAACGTGATACTTGACTGCCCAAAATGACCTTCAGTTTTCAGAAAGAAAACCCCTCCTGATGTATTTTGTCCATCTGGAGTCTGCTTCTTCCTTCAGGCAGCCGTCACAAAAGCCATAACTGTTTTTGTATGAGCTAACTGCTAATCTTTTTATGTGGCCAAGTCACAAGAACGCACACAAACTTGTACTGTCTCTGAAAAAACGGTTGTTCTTATGCGAACTCCTCCCTAGTAGTAACACTCAATGTTTTCATTAACATAATGCTAATGCGTACATAGGTTTAGTATGTTTCACGTACTCCTGCTAAAAGATGTAATATGTAATAACTGGCCACCTGTCAATTCATATTCAAAACAAATGGGGCGCAGCGTATCAGAAAAGTAACTGCTAGTTAGCTGTGCAGCTAGCAATCGGGACTGGAAGCTCGGTTCACTGGAGGAGCGTTGGTGTTTACATCACTAGCAGGGGAGCTTTGGACTGGGATAGGTCGGGGCTAGCAGGCTAGCATGCTAACTTCATGAGACATTGCTGCAACACAATACGTAGATGTCAAAACCTGTAATTTTCAACAAAATATTTAAAGGTGCACCTATGTAAGACTTCAGAAACCTACTAAAATTAACAACAGAACTTGAAGAAATATTCGTTTTTACACTGTCAAAGACTTCTATGTATTGTGTTGTGTTGAAGAGATGTCTACTAAAGTAAGCATGCTAACAAGCTAGCTTTGGGCCTGAAAACCTCTTTCTCCCAGCAGCCAAAGCTCCCGTGATGGTGGCATAAACCCCAATACGCCCCTGGTGGTCCAGCTAGCTGCACGTCTAACTGAGCTAACAAGCTAACGGTAGCTGCAGTCCTGGATGTATACAAAGAATACAGCTGGCAGTTCCTCTGGTGATATGCTGCCTCTACTTGTTGGGAGTATGAATTCAGGGTGGCTGATTGTTATACATTGCGCTTTTAAATTTGATTTTTTAAAAATTTCCTTATCAAATTCCATTTTAACACTTGAAGTCTACGCACGGATTTTGCATTATAACCGGAAAAAAAACAACATGCTTTTAGTTCCCTCTTGTTATGTGATGTTTTTAGAAATGTATTCTGATCAAATGCTGCTATTAGCACCAGTACTGTAAGACTTTAAAATACAGAGGGATGACTGAAAATGTGCTGGATTATTGTTTTTTTCTAATTGCAATCAACATATAAGAAATATTTGTATGAATTAACTTGTGACCAGATCTGGAGCCTCTGCCCTAGTTCAACGTTGTGTCGTCTGGTTAGTGTGTCATGTTTGTTCTATGATATTACACAAGGGTCTCTTGTTTGTTTTTGTTTTTTCAGCTAAAGGTCAGACGGGCTCAAACGAACAGCTGTAGTAGTGTCAGGTTCTCCAATGCCTTATTCTCCCTCCAGCCTGTCGCAGCAAAGTAACAAAAGAAAATGTCTATCTCATTTTGTCTGGAAAGTCAAAAGGAAGTAGCGTTACATTTGTCATTTCCCACCAAGCAATCCTGCTGAAGAGAATCAGTATTTATGTGCATCACTTTTTTATTGAAAGTTACAGACCAAAATGTTACATTTAATGCCAGAGAGCGCTGCCAGATTTTTATGATGTAGCTGATGTTTAACAATGTCTTCATCGTTTGTCCCATGACTGTGACTCGTGCCTGAGTTTGATCAGTGACAAGGGACAGTTGACACTTTCTCAATCTGTGTACATTGTTGTAAAAAAAAACACAACATATATTAATAATTAAAAAAGCTAATGAAAACACACTATTTCTGTGTTTCTTGTGCGTTGAGCGAAAACATATAGATTACAATATCGATTGTAGCTGTTATTTACTGATTTGTTACTGCGTGCAGTCATTAAAACACATTCAGTCGTTTCAACACTAGTGGGCACTGTCGGTAAAGATAAAGAGCCGTGCTGCAAGTTGCCACCGCTCCAAAAAAAATTCTAGATCCGTGTGCTTGTTTTACTGGAAATGAACTGAAGTATTTTTTTTTTTTTTTTTTTATTTCCTCAAAACTGTTAAAGCTACAATGCTCGCGATCAACCAGCAGTTTTTAAAACATCAAACATTATTAAAACTTTTGGGGGGAAAAGTTACAAAGATACAAGAAGCAGTCATCATTCTTAGAAAATACACAATGTTTTGCTAAAAATGCACCGGTTTGGAGACAGTGCAAAGCTTCCTACTAGAAAAATATTTATATATATAAAAATACTAAAGGTAACATTTCTCATATATGAATAAAATATATATTGACAGAAGGTATTTCAAGTTGCACTGCTGCTGCTTGCAAAATTGTCTTTCCTGTTATGTCATTTGCTCTTGTGACTTTGGAGGATGACTCAATGGGGTGCAGACTTTTCGGTACAGCGTCTCCTCGCCCCGCATCACCAAACCAAGCTGCTCCCGCATCTGCTCTGACAGCGAGCATCTTTGGCCTCTGAACGTCCAACCACTCCCAATGTGAGAGAGTGGTTCTTTTAAAAAAAACAAAAAAAACTGAAGTGATCACTGTAAAGTGAAGTCCTCACGCCTCTTCCTGTGCTTTTGACCTCACAGAACCACACATTTCTTCTGCCTCTTGTAGTTCCTGTGTTTGCGATTGAAGGCCAGAGTTCTTTTGGTGGCCTCTCTGAAAATGTCTTCCACGTTCTCCTGATACTTGGCCGAACACTCGAGGTAGAGCTCTGCATTCATCTGCTGCCGAGTCTCCTCACCCTGCATCCCAAACCAACACCAAGAATTAGACTATGGCTGTGTTGTAAGCAGTGTTGTAAAAGTAGCCCAAAGTCATACTCGAGTAAAAGTAAATACATCACGGTAAAATATTAAAGTGAAAATCCATCTATATCAATAGTGCTTGGATCTGATGGTCAGCATTATGAGAACCAGTGATTTTTGTGTTTCTTATTTAATCTGATTGAAGATCAAATGATTTAATAATGTGCTGCTTTGGCTCTGATGCAGCATGTAATCTGCAAAGTAACTAGTAAAGTTATCAAATAAATGCAGTGGAGGACAAAGAACAACATTTGCCTTCAAATGTAGTGAAGTGGAAGTATAAAGTGGCATACAACTGAAATACTCAAGTGAAGTACAAATGTGTCAAAGTTGTACTTAAGTACTTAAATAAATGTACTCAGTTACATCCCATCACTGGATATAAGTAAAGAGAACTGTGCATTTGTATTTGTTCTGTATCTTTATGCATGCATGCTGCGGTTGTAGGTTCTGGTTAGGGAACTTCCTCTTCAGTAGGCCTGCTTTCAGATCACTGACAGTTTGCATGTCTTCTTCATTTACCTGTGTGTAAGTGATGGGATCCTGATTCATGGCCTTCAGCTTCCTCGTACACTCTTTGTCCTTTCTAAGGTCGGTCTTGCAGCCAATCAGGATGACCGGAATGTCCCGGCAGAAGTGCCTCACCTCTGGGAACCACTGGGCGAACGAAATGTAAGGAATGGATTATCTGAGTCATAGTGTGTTTTATTCTTTTCACACATCAGACTTGTGTGAACGCATCAGGATTACACAACACCCAGCACAGCACAGAGTCCTACCTGCATTCAAGAAGGTCAATGTCCACAGTTGTGTGAGTTAATCATAGCCAAAAGAATGCAGCCAACACCAACATACCACAGTCTAATAATCATTAACTGACTCAATTTTGAACTCCAGTTAAATAGTAACATTCTCTTGACAGGTTGTTAGTATGCAGTATGACTTATTACCTTGATCAGGACATTCTCAAAGCTGGTGGGGTTGGTTACATCAAAGCAGATCAACACCAGATTTGCTTCTTGGTACGAGAGGGGCCGCAGCCTGTCATAGTCTTCCTGTCCTAAAAGAATGCCGGCACACAAGATAATACTAGTTATTATCATTCATGTGTGTAACGTGTGAAGTGGGTACAGCAGGCTGAACATAAAGATACGACGTATGGTACGAAGTTGGTGTAGCTGTACGAAACCACATCCTGGCTTCGGCTTCCCTTTCCGCTGATGGAAGGCGCCATGCTACACTTCTCAAGAAGATAAGCAGCCAGCGTCTGTCTGACTGTAGTTTTCCTGAGAATTACTTTGGTACTTCATGTTTTATGGCCCACTGAAATACAGAAGTCTCTCAAATACATGCCATGCCATATCAATGCCCCAATTTAAGTGCCTCTAAGAGAAAATGTTGCTGTCTTTGATACATAAAAGGGCCAAATATGAATGTTATTTTCTTCAAAAACCCAGCTAAAGAACTGTAAGATTCAGCAGATATCAACTAAATTATGAATTAGAAACTGACCGATAATTGGACCAGTGTTATCCTCCATGACACTATTTTAACAGGACTAGATAAATCCTCACAGAGTGCTAATGTTCAGTGCCAAGCCCTTTTATTGAAGTGGTATATTGTGAGCTAATATATATGACACTAAAATATTATTCTGACTTTGATATTGGTCGATGGCTAAAAAACACATGAATTAAGGTCATATACATCAAATTGATGTTCAAATTCAGTACATCAAGAGGAACAGGGAGATTTTACTCGATTTAGGGATTTTGTTTCCTCTATTATTTTTTTGTGCTGTCAACATTTTAAACACCTCTACAGAAGGAAGCTCATACAAAATGTAACGTTTTGATATGTACACTTATAATAAACTGTAAAAACAGTATAAAGAGAGTCTTATCCGCAGAAAAAAAGAACATAACAATAACAATTTTGCCCCTGATTATTTTAGAGTAAAAAACAGTCCCTCCCACAAAATGTCCCTCTAAACTTGAGTCCATAGCAGTTTGGTCAGCAGCTTAACAGCTGTTCAGTTCCTAAAAGATGATGTTGATGATGCTCTGACGTCAGCGTCGACCTTTACCACTTCCTCTGTCCGAACAACCAGATAAAGACTGAACACACAGCGTGAGGAGGTCTGAACCTTATATATCTTAAAAATATTAAAAATATTATATTAATACTATACAATTATTATCATTATTATTCTAACATTGTTTATCTGAACAATCTTTATGTCATATTCCATTCAGTGTGTGATCACTGCTGTCAGCAGGCTCCAAAACTTCTTGACACATAATGTCAAATGTGCAGCACTGATAGGAACAAAAATGACTCACATTTGTTTGAACATGGAGGTGATTTCTGATAAAGAGTCTTACCAGCCGTGTCGTACAGGTTGAGCTTTATCTCCTTTCCTCCGAGAGAGATGGTGGTCACATATTTTTCGAACACTGAAGGCGCATATTTCTGTTTTTGACACACAGAAAGGAGAAAGATATCCAATTTGTGATAAAACTTTACTGTATATTTTCACATATTTTGTCATATTTCTGCCGATTTGAAGTTTATAAAAGTGTTATGAATGAAGCCCATAATGAAAGGCAATGCAGCTCACATTCACAGAGATCGAATTTGGCTTTAGAAAAGGGCTGATAAGGACAAATGTCAGAATTAACTGTTATAATAAATGAAGATACAATATTAAGAGATGAGGTTCACTACATGACATGAAAGCTCTTCTTACCTCTGGAAAGTCACCTTTGGCATAAACCATCAGCAGTGATGTTTTCCCACAGCCTCCATCTCCCACTATCACAATTTTAAGTTCACCTCCTGTCTTTGGGGAACCTTTACCAGCACCGACACCGTTTTGCGTCATTTCACCTCCAAACAGTCACACCAGTACCAGGCAGGATGGTGTTAAAGATACTCCCTCCAGATTTAAGTTGAATACATGGCAAATTAATCTATATTTGGAAAGACTGAGATGATCTACAGGCAGTGTCGAGACAGAGGAACAGACAAGCCTCATGTTTTACCAGGTAGTTGCTAACCGCTTCCTGTTCCTGTCACATTGAAGCTGTTTCCAATTGATCCCCCACACTTCTCTCCTGTCCTATTAGCAGCCTGCTCTCTGACAGCATCTTTCGGTATGAATAGAGTCACAGCTGAGCTGCACATGTTGGGTCTGGCTGCTCCTACTTCCTCTATTGCATGTGAATATCCTGGGTGGGTACTCAGTCTGAAGCTCTGCCTTTCGCTGACAGCACTGTGCAAATTAGACACCATTGAACATGTTCTTCCTTATTGCTGAAGTCACATTTGTTATCAAGATTTCCAGATTCTCATCAAAGGTATAAGGTATTGTATAAGTATGGAATATTCCTTTAATGGTAACTCATTAAATGTCAGTTTAATATATGTGAGATTCCATGCTCACAAGAACTGCCTCATGAGAAATTAATATAATTTACAGGTGTGATATGTAAGAATTGACCACCTAACAAATTCATATTGAAAACGAACAGGGTGAAGCATATCACCATGGTAACCACTAACTGCTGCTAATTGTAGCTGCCGTTAGCTAGTCAGCGCGTAGGCCACTCATTTGGTGGATCAGACTAAGAGCTCAGAGCACCAGTGTTGGTGTTAACACTGCTAGCACAGGAGCTTTGCTGTGCTAACTGGTTAGCATGCTAACTTAAGTAGATATCATGACTTCAAACTGTGGATCAATTTAGTTTGTTTTTTGACAAAATCGTCTTGTGTATTGCACCTTTAATTTCATAATTACATTATGATTGTATAAAATTCAAGAATATGAGCCTGTAAATAAACCTTTCAGCACACAGTGTCGTAAATAGTATACAAGTCATACTTGAGTAAAATTAATTGGTATTGTGTTAATATATTGCTTTGAGTATAAGTAAAAGCTACTTGGACCAACCGTACTTAAAAGAGTAGAAGTTTTGTATTTTTAAAAAAATCAGATTCCTTATAAAATAAATGTAGAAATTAGCTACTGTGGCTCTGTTGCACCATGCAATCTGTAAAGTAAATAGTAACTAAAGTTATCAAGTGAATGTAGTGAGTAAAAAGTACAATATTTCCCTCCAAAATGTAGTGGTACAGGGACCTCAAAATTGGACCTATGTACAGTACCTGAGTAAAAGTATTTAGTTACATTCCATCACTGTCTGCAATCATGCAGCCACTCCAAATTAGTCCAATTATGAAACATGTAAATGCATTTGATAGAAATAGTGGTTTCCCTTTTAATGTGAGCATTTTGAATCCCCAGGAGGATTTACGAGCAAGACATCA
This sequence comes from Sparus aurata, assembly GCF_900880675.1. Classification (NCBI taxonomy): domain Eukaryota; kingdom Metazoa; phylum Chordata; class Actinopteri; order Spariformes; family Sparidae; genus Sparus; species Sparus aurata. The sequence goes on from NC_044198.1 coordinate 15,398,256, forward strand.
GTCATATGTCTCTGTGTAGTCTGTATGGCTGAACATGGCAGTGACATCACAGATTGGGCGTCAGGACAAACTACCCCCGATCGTCCCAGGATCCAATGTACAGACACTTCAGCCGGTAACAAACTAATTCAATTAGCAAGATATATTGGTTGGTTTGGAGATAACATTGAGAGGTACAGTACGGTGACATGGGTGTGTGAAGCAGACAGGCAGCTTCAAGGTAACAAAGAGCTTCATAGTGTTTGAATTAAAGTTAGATAGTGAGCCAATTGACCAAAAGAAAATGGACATTTACTGCAGTCTTACGAATTCAGTCCAGTTGCCTTTAAGTTACTACTAGATTGCATAAGACCTGGAGACTGATAATGATCATAGAGATTACCCAACATGCCATATTTTAACATTATTTCTGGGAATATCTTTCAGTTGTGTCGATGCTTGCTAGTAATTACAGACATTTGATGTACCGTACGTTGCACTGGGTGTCATGATCATAGAGAAAGAGACAGAAATCACAAAATGTTGTATTTTAAGATCACTCAAATTCATTCAGTGACTGATCTGGAACATTTTGTCCGTCGAAATTCAGACCGAGGTAGGTTACACAGTCAAATTTGAGAAGGTTAAATATTCTGTGGTCACTGGTGGGAAAATATGCAGTTAGTGAATAGGAATGCAGAAAATTTGAGCGAGCTGTCCCTTTAAGAGGATGAGCTGACACTGCCCTTTGCCTATTTTATGAAAGCATTTTTGCCTGAATACACACACATTTACTGCAATAACTAATGCCTAAAAACACACACATTTACATTCATGACTAAAAGGGAATTTCAGCTTTTAAGAAAAATGCTCTTGCCATGTCACCCTAAGGTATAAACCATGTTCACTGTGTGCTTTAAGTGTGTTATGTCTCTTATGAAATGATAGGATAAAATACTGCTTTAAATACAGGCCTAAAATCATTTTAAAAAACACAACAACCTGCTCCAATTTCCACAATAACAAAACATAAAAAAGGTGAGTGTGTGATCTATTTATTCAAGTCTTTCAGACACACAGACAGGTTATCATACTGCAAAGTGATAAACTAAATCACAAACCATACTGTGGAATGTTATATCAGTAATACAGTAGACATGCAAATATTTAAGAAAAATACCATTTTAGATCAACTTAATACAGCACCACCAATCTGCATGAAAATCCTTGAATAGCAGTGTACCATAAATAATGAAAAAAATGGATACCTGGTTTGATTCACAATGATTCAGTGAACAATCCATCAGAGTAAAAGGCTGAACATACAAAGAGAGACAGAGAGAGGACACTGAGCAGCTTTGTCTGGCTTCCTGGTTTTTTTTTTTCTCCACAGACAGTCCGTTCTCATGCCCACACACTATATGCTGCTATGGGTTTGAGCACAAGCTGTGGAAAAATGAATAATACCAAAAAAAAAAAGAAAAAGAGAGTGCTTGTTTGACTTACAAGGTGAAGATGAAGCCTAACATTTGAGTCACCTATGATAATTTAAAAAAAGCATATTAAATTATCCTGTAGGTGTACAAAATATCCACACGTGTAAAAGCCCTCTTGTTTTCATCAGTTAATTAACAAAGAGCAATTGTCAAAAAAAAATAGGGTTGGTTTTTTTTCGCGAGCAAAGAGACAGCTGTCCAGCAGAAGAGAGGCCAATCCTCTGTCTGTGTGGAATATTCCAGTCTGTCAGCGGCGCGCAAGGCTGAATGGCGGAACAACCCCCACCCGCGAGCCTCTCTTTTTTTTTTTTTTTTTTTTTTAACAAAGGCCTATAAATAACCTCACCGTATCTGAAGACACATTTTTCCACTTGTGTTACACACATTAAACCCTTATTCACAAGTTAGTCTCCTTCGCGCAGAGGGATGGGGGGAGGGTGTTTTTTTTTACAGCCTCGTGACTTTGGCTTAATGGAGGGACGTGCGCAGTTGGCAGGCTGATCTGGGAGCGGATAACGAGAAAAACAGGCCTCTCACATTCCGACTACACGCACACACCTACAAAAGTACTTGCAGAGAGTCATTTTCAACAGCGCGGATAAAGCCCATTCGCCTGCTTTATAGAACACGCCATAAAACCGACATCTTTTTTTTTTTTTTTTACGTTACGTTATCTGATGTCGCACTTGGTCTTTGTCTCGAGCCAGAGAGCACGCGCGGAAGCCCGAAGGAGACACAAAACAGGGCTCGAGCGGAGGATTCCTGATGACCTTATATGGCAGTGTGGGGGTTGCAGCAACGCGCTCGAGCTCTCTCATGGCAACCGTCCAGGGCTCTCGGATTACTGCCGTTGCCAGGGGGGGCGAGTCAGCCCCGGCAACCGATTGCCTGTCCTGAATGCGCAGCCTTATTAGCGTTTCCTTCCTTTTACACGCACTCTCGACTATTTCTCTTCGTATCTGCTTCTTTTTCCTTGAGCCCATTCGTACAAAAAAAAAAAAAAAGAAAAGACAACGAAGAAATCACCCCCGTGTCGCTCGATGTTAAGACTTCCTGTTGAATCACCGCGAAGCGTCCTCGTGAAAAGCCTCAACCCCCCCTCCCCCTCCTCCTCCCCGAGCGAACCTCACCCAGTTATGGCGCAGCAACATTTTACAGCACAGTGCTCTCCTTTGTCTGTAAAGAAGCCATTTTGAGACAGGAGAACAGCAGAGGAAAAACCAATTGAGCAAGTGTAGCCTACACAGTACCAATAATAAGGTCTCTTTGGACAAAGGGAAGCAGTGAAATATACAAGATTTCCTCCCCAAAAGACTCATGTGCTCGTTTAAGACTTGGATTACATGTTTTTGAATACTAAATGTAAGTTTGCAACTATCAATCCAAAAAGAAAAATATATGGGTTACACAGTTACATTTAAGTCAATACAGTTTTGCTGGTAACGTCATTTAACAACAAGTACTGTTCGTGTTGTCTGTCCTCTAGAAATAAACTACTTGCATGTAAAAACATAAACTGGCAAATTTAGAGAAAAATAGCTCAAAAATCCATTACCTTTCAAAAACAACATTTCCTTGTGTGGTTTTTATAATGCTGTAGCTCAGATAGAAAATGTCGAAATAGAAGAGGTTATACTTGACTGCAATCCTGTCTTCAAGGAGAGAGAGAGAGAGGAGATGGTTTGCATATTGCCCACACAGATGATGCTTGGAGATGCATATTCGCTGGCTGAGAGGCAAAGCCCCTACCACTGATCAAAAAAAAAGTTTTTCAAAAGAGCTCTAGATGTGTCGTGCTAATGGATTCCTTCCTTTGCAGGAGACGCTTTCCCACCCCTTATTTATGCCATTATTAGAGGATCCGAAGATGGAGCTGAAAACGTTCCTCCTGCCCCTGCGTTTAGGCCTGTTCACTGCATTTCACCAAAGTGCTGAGGTAAATATTTTCACCCTAAGAGTTTTCCCTCCATCTGTTTCCTCTGATCTATCTTTAAAAAAAAAAAAAAAAAAAAAAAAAAAATCGTTGTTGAAAAACTGTACAAACGACAACCTGACTGTGCTCCTTTCGAAACTGAAAAAAAGAAAGAAAGAAAACTACCCTTGAAGCAAGGTCAAGCCTGCGTTTACACTTTGGACGCGTTTGATTCTTAATGGCAAGTGGACAGCACAAACCTAGTCGTGCATGAAGTTGTCTCCACAGTTTGCAGGCAGGGTGCAACACACGCCATCGGGGTGTTAACCGTTGCTGTTGTGAGAGGAAAGTGTTTAAAAGTCATTAATCAAAAGCAAGTGAGTTATCAATCAACAGTCAGAATTGCAAGCAGCACAATAAACGACTTTCTTAAAAGCCATTAGTTACTCCATGGCCTGCTTTCTATCATTAATAAACAGTGTTTGTAACCTCAAAATTTAGGCTGTATATTCATGTCAGCATGCCAGTGAACATATTGAATAAAAGCTGGCTATTACACATGTAAAAATAAAAAAATGACTATCACATTAATGATCAGTAGATAAATTGACAGAAAATACTTTTAATAACAGTTACTGCATGCCTCACAAATTTACATTACTGCATTAAGAACAACTTTTTAAAAAGTATTATAAAAGATTTTAACTTACTCATTGCTACTCATATCCTACAAGGCCATAAGTGCAATGGCCCAAACAACCAGCCACCACACATTGTCACTTTAACTGTGGACATTTTTCTTGTCTCTAACTCAACATCTCCAAAACCATAACCCTGTTTATTCACAACATTTGGTTTACTTTTCACTTAAGAAACATAAATGCTATTATATGGGTGTGCCATGACCTAGTTAAGACAAAGATGGATTCCAGGCAGAGGAAAAAAGGCTCAAAATGTCACAGGGTATTACATCCAGTACATTCTCTTCCTTCTTCTCAATCCTTTAAAAGGAGGAATCATAGATTTATCATAGTCCATGAGAGATGAGGAAATCAAGTGTAAGATCCCTTTTGGAACAAAGGAAACCCATATAGGCCATTGAGTCCTGTTTCAGGAAAATGGCTGCCGAGAGCGCTCGGCCCCCTCTCTCTGCTCTCTGTTGAAGGACTCCTGAGCCGTGCTTCTAATAGCAGACAGCTCCTCTGCTGCTGCGCTCTGATTGGCCCGCCGAGCTGCTGCTGTTAACCAGCCAATTGCCCGAGCACTGCAAAACACCAGGCAATGTCAAACTAAATCCAGTTTTGTTCGACAACATGCAGTTCACCGAAAAATAAAGAGATCTACACCGCGAGACATCATTTAAACGTGAAATCTCCGGAGTTGTAATTGCTTGTTAAAAAAAAAAGAAAAAAAAAAGCGACAATCCACACAGTGGTTCGGCACTAGTTTGTTGGTCTGGATTAATCAAACTGACGAGAGAGAGACAGAGAGAGAGAGAGAGAGACGTAACAAGCCGCCGCATTCCAATAGTCACAACCGTTAGCTTGGGCTGTTAAATTCCACTTTTTCCTAACCGAGTTTCGTATTTAAAAAAACAAAACAATTCTTCTGTTCAAATTAGTAGTCAGCAACTAGCTCCACGGCAGCGGAGTCCCCCCTTTTTCCTCTTCTGTTGTTTTTCGATTTCAAATATGGCCAAACGTGTTTGGATTTCTCAACGACCGCCACGTCTGTACACAAAACACCTGCGAGCAAATCCTTTTTATTAGCCTTTAGTGGCAGTTGAGAAGATATTGCCCCCTGTGTCTATCTTGTGTTTGCCATTTAGGTAAATGCAACCGGCAGATTCCGCCCAAAATAATGTGGCGGTTCAGCGATAAAATGCTGTTTCCAGGCTCGTAATAAGCTCACGTATGCGTACGAACGTTGCTATACAAGTAGTTCAAAACATGTTATTTTTTATAAACGGCAGTTAAAGAATTTAATGAGCGGTCGAAATAGCAAAGTGTTTGTGACGAAAGTGCGACTAGCATCGGAGGTGGGAGAGCCTAGCGGTGTATTGTGGGAGAGACAGAAGCTACAGACCAGAGGCACACAATATGTGTTGGCTCTCGCCGAAAAGGAGGCAGTATTCTTCAAGCTAAATCATGTAATGTAAGCGGCGAAAAGGAAAGCGATTTCGTCTTTTCATCAATTAAAGGAGAATCACTCGATCGGACGAACCATGTCCAAGCCAGGCGAGAGAAACAGATTGAACGAGGACCATGGCAGAAAGCAGAGTTCAAGTAAGCTTGTTCTTTTTTTCCTCTTTCTCCACAGCCCTCCTAATGCTTGTTTTCCGTAACTGGGATATATTACGCTAGATCCCGTTTTCTGCCCTCACTCGGGTTACCCCTGCCACCGGAGCCATGCATCTGTAACGTTCGGCCGTTGGAAAGTGTTGGGGGCTGGTAACGGGACCGTGTTTAGCCTTGCCTCACGATAGCTCTCCTCTCCTTGTCGCTCGCCTGTCGTTTCAGGTTTGGCGAACGGCATGGACAGTCATCCCGTCTGCGGCTCGGCGGAGAAGCGGAGTCACCACTGGAGAAGTTACAAGTTGATCATCGACCCGGCGCTGAAGAAGGGATCGCACAAACTGTACCGCTACGATGGACAGACTTTCAACATGCCCGTAAGTAGACCGCATTTGACGCGGCAGGAGCGGCTACAATAGTAACCGAGTAGCCGACCTCCATGATAGGTTACAATGTGGCTGTGTTTGCCGGGGCCGGCCAACGGGCATGTTCCAGCATCTTGGAGAGCGTGTCGGAGGTGTTCATTTTAATGTGACACCGCGTCTGGTTTCTGTAGAACTACTTCGCAACAAGTTCTCCCCCTTGTGAAGTTGTGAATGGGATGGATAACAGTGTTGTGTCTCCCTCCTCCTCCTCCTCTCCTACAGAATCCTGGGATGCCACCAGTGGACATCGTCCGGGACCCGAGGATCGGTCGTCTCTGGACTAAGTACAAAGAGACGGACCTGCCGGTGCCGAAATTCAAGGTATCTACCGCGAAAGAAAAGCGCGAAGCAGGCTTTTTCCTTTGGGAAAGGGGTGCTGTCAAAAGTTGCAGACACACCCCCTTCATTCATCTTTGGGATGTCGAGTGAAAGCATGATCATCGGAGGGCTGCTGAACCCAGAATAACCTCAGTCTCATGCACACTGGATTTGCATATCCGTCGTTACTCATCCGGCACTGTTGTTTTTAATCTCAGCTGTCAGGGATGACCCCACACGGTGATCATTAACCCCGAAAGCACTCCCCGACATTAACCCCTTCTCCTTCTTCTTCCAGATCGATGAGTGTTACATCGGCCCCGTGCCTCCGAAGGAGGTGACATTTGCCCGGCTCAACGACAACATCAGGGAAGGATTTCTTACCGACATGTGCAAGAAATTCGGAGACATCGAGGAGGTGGAGATCCTGTACAATCCGAAGAATAAGAAGCACCTGGGGATTGCCAAAGTTGTTTTTGAGACGGTGAAAGCCGCCAAAGTGGCCGTGCAGTCGCTGCACGAGACGTCTGTTATGGGAAACATCATCCACGTGGAGCTGGACCCGAAAGGTAAACAGAGATTCAGCCATTCAAGGAGGCGACGTGTAACCTACATTTGTGCACGATCGAGCCCGCCGGAGCTCTCCCGCTTAGCAAAACAAAACCGGCGTGACATGTTGCCTTGTTTTGATTCATTAGTAGGACGGGCCGTCACGTGTGTACATATACGTGCGTTGCCTGGTAACGCGGATTAATTGAATTTCATTGAATATGAGGCTTCTCCCACAGGCCCAGAGCTGAGGGTGCTGTGTACTCCCACTGTGCATAATTTCAGACCTGTAAACAAACACAAAGCAATCTGTCTGCGTTGAGTCACATTTAAACGAAAACACACATTTTAGTGAGTTTTTAAAAGTGAGACTGCTGTGTTTTTCGACTGATGCAGCTTCAGCTTTACTGGAAACAGTTGTGCATGTGTGCTCATTTATATACGGTTTTAATTACAACATGTTACAACATGTGCAGCTGTTCTCTTTAAATTGTTGTTTGTGAGTGTTGCCTTTTGTATAGGATATGTTTGTTTTTTAGCCATGTTATTACTACAGAACTTGATTGAGTTCTACAGTTTACAGTTATTATATATATATATATATATATATATATTCAGGCTTAAACAATAAAAAATATCAGTTTGGCTGTTTTCAAAATAATTCAGAAGTGCGTAGGGCTGCAAAATGAATTGAAATATAACCAAAAGGGCTATGTCCAGATCATGGAAGCTGCTTTTTTCTTTTTTTTTATGATAAAGGTAAAATGTGTAACAAAGCAGCATTATATTGAAGTACTGTAGTGCAACAGAAAGGCCTTGACCTGCACAATCTTATTCTACACACAAATGCTCACATAATCATGATTTATAATAGTTTATAATTAAGTGGAAATGAAAATTCTGATGCAGAATTGATCAGTCCCATCAGTCATGAATCACATCGCAAATGCGTCTGTCGCAATAATCACAAACTACTTTTTTTTTTTTTACCATATCACCCATATCTATAAGGTTGTTCTCAGAAAGGAAACTACACACGTTTATTTTGAGATTGTTGTTGAATGTCAGGTTGGCTTTAATACAATTTCGCTTGCATAAAGTTGTACAGACTCTGCATGAGACCCACACATGTTTCCCATTCTGCAGGTGAGAATCGCCTCAGGTACTTCCAGCTCCTGATGAACGGCAGCTACACTCCGAAGACTCTGCCTGTCGGTGGAGAGGAGGCCAGAGAAGTTTCCCCTCGAAGCCTGGCAGAAGCCTTACTGGTGAGAAAAAGAACCTCCTCCAACATCATGTCAAATAACTCATTGGCTTGGTTGTTGTTGTATGTGAAATCACTCCCTTAACTGTGGCAGTGGGAGTTAGATAATAGTATGATTAAGAACAGCTTCTGCCGGGTTTTGTAAGGTCAGCCTGGGGAGCAGTTGCATTCTGGTGTGTAGATGTGTTTACTGAATCGTAGAAAAAAAAACTAACTTGCCAGTCTGAGGTGACGTCCTTATCTGTAATCCGTTTTATCAGTGCAGCAGGTGGTGGAGTAGAGTGGAGGAAATGTTATCCAGACCCTCGCCTGTGGAGTGAAATCACAAAGCCAGTGAAACATGCACTTTGGCCTGGGCATTGTGTCAAGATCCTCTTATCCATTTATTGCTCCTCACAGGTGTACACAGTGAAATTAGTCATTAATCGCAACATTTTACTCTTGATTGCACTGAAGTTACAACCTGAAGTCTTCAGTGCCTATTGTCAGGGGTCTTTATATACCTTTTCCACTGTCAGAGGTTTTATTACTGTGACACCTTGATTCATCTCTACCCTGTTTCTCTCCTCTAAGGCCTGCGAGCCGATCCGCAGGTTGTCGGAGAGCAGCGTGTCCGCTGTTGGAGGAGCATTACCACCCAGCAGCTCGACCACTCCTCTGTCCCTGGAGACAGGCTACTCCAGCCTAAGGCAGGACACGCCCCAGTCTCAGGGAACCCCTCATACCCCACGCCAGACTGGTACACCCTTCTCTCAAGACTCAAATTTCTCCAGTCGGCAGTCCACACCTGCGTACCAGTCTGGCCGGCCCGAGAGCTCTGGAAGTTACAAATCTCGGAGACATGAAAGTAAGTTCCAGGACGCGTACAACCGCAGACCAGAGAGGCCTCAGTACCGCAGCAACATGTACCGAGGCACGACGTCCGAGCAAGCTCCCTTCAAACAGCTCACCCCACCTGAACCTCCACCTTCCACCCCCACTTTCACCTACACAGCGCCTCCTCCTGCAACACCCAACTTCAAGTCCGCCTTCTCACCCTACCAGGCTCCTTTACCCCCTGCATTCCCACCATCGGAGCCCGCTTTCCATCACCCCACCCAAAGGGAGGGTGAGTACCTCCGGCCGCCACAGCCGCCTGTGGCAGCTGATAGTGACTTTTTACCTGTGAAGGATCGACCTGAAACTCCTCCGATCCCAGAGCCCCCGCCGGAGCCTTTGCCCCATCCGACAACCCCTCCTCCACAAACGCCAGAGCACTGCCCCTCACCTGGCTCCCCTGCGCTGGATCCGGAGCGCAATAGCCTGGATTCTCGCATCGAGATGCTCCTGAAGGAGAAAAGGACAAAATTGCTGCCCTTCCTGGAGGAGCGAGACTCGGACACTGAGGTGCGAATGGAGGGGAGTCCAATCTCCTCCTCTTCCTCTCAGCTATCCCCGATCCCCCCTTACACAAGCGGCTCCCAAGGCGGCCAGCAGAACTCCCGTCCCACTAGCACAGGCTTGGAGGACATCAGTCCAACCCCACTGCCAGACTCAGAAGATGAAGAGCCGATTCCTGGAACTGCCTCCCTGCTCAGGAGAATCAGCTCTCCTGTCCAGGAGAAGATGAGCAACAGTGACCTCAAGGATGGACACTTTCGAGGCCACACTCCCACTGATAAAATGGACACGGTAAGACACAAACTCTTTCTCTCAAGTTTGCATGAGCATAACCGCCTGTTTACAAGAAAAGGGCACCCTGACTAAATGTCGCTAAAACAAGCTTGTTTTGATAGATAGATGAGTTGATAAGTTGCACGGCGCCGATCTTTACTCGCACCTGTGAATGACGGTTAGATGGAGGACACAGGCAGCAAGGTCTAGTTTCAGTGAAAGGTGGTAGTAGTAAAACTTTCCCTTTTTGTTTCACTGTGCCTTGAAAGGAAGTTCCGGTATCAGAACAATCCACATATGAAGGCACGAGGAAAATAGATGTTTACTGTTTCAGTTTACCATTTTGTGCAAAAAACAAATATGATATTGAAGGAGCACCATGTAGTGTTAGGGAAATACATTTTAATCAAAAGAGAAAGATCTTCGCAGACTGATTGTTTGCATGCATGTAAACATACTCTCTTCATTTTCATGACTGAATAAACAAACTGTCCCTAAAGGATAACACAGTTTCATACTGTTTTACTTTGTTTATATTTGGCGGACCCTGCCACCTTGGTAGCTTCAAACAGTGTGCTACCTCTTGAGAACAGCTTGTGTATTCACTTATGAACAACATACCTATATCTGAGTTTGTATTATTAACTCATTTATATTGTAAATATTAAAATTTGGAGTTTGAACTTCTTCAAAACTACATAGTGCCTATTTAAACTCCAAAGTATTATTTGTCCAAGGAAAACAAGTGCATTTGTAAGCACAACAGTGTCTGTAAATGTGTATGAAAGATACAAAATTCCGTGTCTGCAGTTGAAATACGTAATGAATGAAATAAGTTGAATTACTTGCAGCTTCACAAATCCCCTCGCATTCATACGAAGTCGTTTGAAGTCACAGTAACACCATCTGGCCTGTGTTGTTGTATTTCTACACTTTGTGCTTTGAAAGGAGAAATAAGAGCCGTTCCGCTGTTGGGGAATCAAATGCTCTTGTGTTTCCTCTTTCTAACACTCACCGCACGCTCACTCGGAGGGAAACACAGTTTGGCTGTTGGCCCCATTCAGCACCGCCACTTCCTGGTTGTGCTGAGCCTGATAGTCAGGATTGGCCACAGCGTCTTCTGTCTCACATTTCAAGTTATCACAAAGCAAGCGGTGCAAAACAGGTCATTTGGGTAACAATGCCACTCCCATGCTGAGTTTACTTAGTTTCATTTCTGCAGTGGTTGTAACAGAGATCCTCTTATAATGACAGGGAGCAGGAGAGAGAGTTCAGAGCTATTATCCACTGTGGTTTTAGGAATAAATAGTCTGCTGTCTTGACCAAATGTCTCTGTTTGGGAACATGCTGACCAATGACATGGGTCAGTTGTGACTGTGCTAGAGCTAATATAAACTTTGAACTCAGATCAGCCCTTAAATCATTTGTTGCTTATATTTTGAATAACCCCAGAACTGTCTGGTATTGATCAAACTATGTCCATCATACAGCACAGAGTACGGTAGCTTGGTCGGATTCATAATCATGTTGAATTATTCTTTGATCAGATGTCCTGATTTCAAAGTTGTGACAGTCTGCCAGGCAAAGTTCTTGCATTGCTGCTTTTTAAACACTTGAGAACTTCCCCTTCTTTTGGTCAGATAAATAATGTATGAGTTGACATATGTTTGTTTTTCTCAAAGTAAGATATAAAAAAAACCATAATTGTTTTGCTATTGTTACTAATAGTCATGTATTGGACAAAATGTCAAATCATATCCATAAGGTTCAGATGGATAAAACAGTTTCACTCTAGGTCCACTTACTTGCTTTTTCTTGAACTTTTTGACTTCATCTCAAGGTCTTCATGGCGTTTGTGCAAAAGTGCTTAATTTTAACTGTTGTTTTCAGGTTAGCACTATGCATAAATAGAGTTGCACCAATTAGTAGATTTATTGATCAATGGATCGAAAATTTTATTTGTCAACTATTTGGATAATTGATTTATTATTTAAATCACAAAAAACAAGTGCTTGTTCAAGCTTCTTAAATGTAAGGATTTGCTGCTTTGATTAGTCATTTATGACAGTAAATGAAGAGCATTAGGAGTTTGACCTGTTGCATGGACAAAAGAAACATTTTGAAGAAGTCGCTCTGGATTATGGGGGAATTGCTTAGAGCATTTTTTTGATCATTTATTGCCATTTCATAGACTAGACAATGCATCGTGAAATGATTGGCAAATAAACAAAATTGAGAAAAATTTTATTTATAACATAATCTCATCTTTTCTGTCAGTCACTCTCATCACACTGTTTTATTGTGTTGTCAAAATTAGCGGACATCAAATAATTGTGATCAAAACATACAGTTGGATGTGATGAAATCTGGACTACTTTGTTGAGGCACCTTGAAATTGCTTGAATGTAACTCTTAAAAAGCTGGAACCCTCTCTTCAGAAGTAGATGGTGTTTGCTCAACTGCATCGAGTCACTGCTGTACTTGTGTAACCTGTGAAATACGTGTCAACCTTGCATAGTCCTGACAGGCTGTCCCTGTGTCACACAGGTTCAACAGTCATCAGGAGAGGACATGGAAATCTCTGACGATGAGATGCCAGGTACTCCAATCACCGGTGGCGAGTGTGGAAAGGGCATTGTCATAAACTCTGCAGTGTCCCCGATGCAGACCATCACCATCCCTCCTCCCGGCTTCCCCCCTCTCACGCACCAGGCCGGCTACTCCATCCCACTTCCCCACCTGGCCCCCCACTCTGCCGTCCCGGGACATCCTGCTCACCTGGCAGCTCATCCTGGAGTGCCTCACCACTTGCTGGCACACATGGGCCCCTACACTCACAGCATGGTGCCACTGATGCAGATGGAGCTGATGAACTGCTTGCGGTGGGAACAGTGGAGCACCGTGCCCATGTCCTTCCAGATGCAGCAGCAGATGTTGAGTCGCATGGCTCAGACGAGGGGGCCCTATCCTTATCCACATTTTATGGACAGTGGTGCATCTTTCGCAGGACACTACGCACCTCTGGCGATGGGTGCGACACCTGCCGGCAGCGCGGGAGCACCCGGACAACAGTGGCAGCTTCCCAGTATACCAAAGTTCAACCCTACCGTTCCTCCTCCTGGATACGAGGGTAAAAAAGAGGATCCCCACAAGGCCACCGTCGACGGCGTGCTGCTGGTCATCGTCAAAGAACTGAAGGCCATCATGAAGAGGGACCTCAACCGCAAAATGGTGGAGGTGGTGGCCTTTAGAGCATTCGACGACTGGTGGGATAAGAAGGAGCGCTCAGCAAAGGTATGTTTCATCCTCTCAGCTTCCAAGATACAAATACGGTGTTGCTTACAGAAGCAAAACACAGCACTGTGTGTGTCCAAAACAGTCCATATTATAAGATTTAATTGTAAACAGTCAAATATGAATTGCAGTGACATCAAGCACCAATGATCACTAGGAAGTAGTTTGTTCAAAACATAATGCTTTTTGCAGAATGTTTTTTAAAAGTTTTTAAAAGAACTTCCGATGCACCTTTAGTTGAACACATCAGTACCTTCATCCACAACAATATTACATTCTGTGATCTATTTTTAAATGATTTTCCCAACACTGAAGTTTAGGTATGCATGACTGCAAATCATCAGCCTTTGCATCCATTTAAAATACTTGACATTGATCATTTCAACTGAACAATGCAAGCACAGAACTCTTGTTTATCCCTGTTTAATGTAACATTCGTCAACTACCTGATAAAGAGCTCTTATTTGCCTCGCCAGTCTTTAGAGTCCCCCCCCCCCCCCCCGGATGTCACAGGGGTAAGAAAACCCGCTAAAATAAATTTTTAAAAAATAGGTAATGTATACAAATGCAAAGCATCGGTTTTGATCACAAGAACTAAACGTTATTAGTAAGGTTTTTTGAATTTAAAAAAAGTTGGTGTTTTGAAACCTTTTACGAAGTTTCTCACAGATTGTGGTTGTGTTGTTGTTAGCACTTCACAGTTAATTTGAATATATATGACTTCCTGGCCTGCAAATCTTGGTCTTGATGCTTTGGTACAAACCCCAACAAATGTCACATTATCATGACTTGAATATTTTTTTCAGTGAAAATGATGATGGTGAGGCAAATAAGATTGTTTTTCAATTGTGAGACATATTGCAATCAGCATATCCATATTGTGTAGCCCTAGTTGATACAACAAAAGTAATACATATGATAAATTAATAAAATAATCAATAACTGCATATTTTAATTCTGAACCTAAAATGTCAAATATTTACTGTTTTCAAGTTCTCAGATTAGAGGCTTTATTGCCTTTCTCTGTTTGCTGTCATGTTGCATTAAACCCTTTTGGGTGTTGGACAGTTGATCAGACGAGTCGAGTATAGTGCCATAAGAATCCTCTTCTTTCCTACCAGGCGTCTTTGACTCCTGTGAAGGGTACAGAGGGGAAGGAAGAAGAGAGGCCCAAACCCAAAGAGACGATGGGTTCGAGTCTGCTGGAGAACTGGAACAAAGGCGAGGGACTTGGCTACGAGGGGATGGGCCTGGGAATCGGTTTGCGAGGAGCCATCCGCCTGCCCTCTTTCAAGGTTAGCCTTGAAATTTGTCAGAATATCCAAGTAGTGTTTTCTTTATCATCAAGTTGCACTGCTGGTTGATGTTTAATGATCACTTGTTGTGTTCAGGTGAAAAGGAAGGATCCACCTGAGGCCACATCAGCAGGGGACAACAAACGAGCCCGGCCTTCAACTCCAGTTGATGATGAGCTGGAGGATGAAGGTAACTACCAACACGGCAAATCAAATTCTCTTCGACGTGGGAACGTTTACACTCTCAGATCTCTGTTTTCTTCCTGCCAATGGCTCATTGGTCTTGTTGTTTATTTCTGTCAGACCGGGACAGAGACCCAGCTGAGCTCCCTTCGGACGATTCCAAAATGGACGCCGATGGGTCTTTAGCAAAGCGACGGCACTCGCGACCACTTGAACTGGACAGCGAGGGGGAGGAAGAGGTGGACACCTCAGGGAAGGAAGAGGAGTCATTGTCAGAACGGGAGGAGGAGCCTAATGAAACCGAGGCTACAGATAGGCTGTTGTCGGGCAAAGTACGCTCTCCACAGTTACCTTTGATTGTGAATCTGTTGGATCATCTTGCATTGTGCATTTTTGATAAACTTTTATGATTTCTGATCATCTCTTAGGAAAGTGATGAGGAGGGTGATGATGAAGACTCATCCAGTGAGAGCGCTTCCTCAGATTCGTCCGATGACGGTACTTTAAATATCAAACAACAACATCGGGTTGTTTTTTGTCCGTTTGTTCCCTGTGATGCATCATCTCTTCACCTTGTTTCTTGCAGAAGCTGAGACTTCATCTTCCTCCAAGGCCAGCTCCGACTCCTCTGGAGAAAGCGATGACTCCTCTGAGTACGAGTTAAGCTCGGAAGAGGAGGAAGATGAGGAAGAAGAGCGGGTCATGGCAAAGGATGCGGAGGATGCGGACAAAGAGGCAAGGACCTCCTCGTCCTCCTCATCCTCTACAAGTTCCACTTCTGATGAAGAGGAGGAGGAGGCAGAGTCTAAAGCACAAAGCCCTCCTGTGGGAACAGTCTCGGAGGATAAGGAGGAGCAGAAGAGCAGGGCGGAGCTGAGCAGCAAGTCCAAACGCCGACCTCCTAGTCCTGAGGAGGAGATGATGGAGGACATGAAGCCACCGTCTCCTAAAGGGATCCCAGGTGAATGTCTTCACCAAAACATATGAAGTGTTTTATTTCTTTAAGTATTTTCAGTTTTAGAAGAAATTAATGTCTGTCTTTTCTT
Source organism: Sparus aurata (assembly GCF_900880675.1). Lineage (NCBI taxonomy): Eukaryota > Metazoa > Chordata > Actinopteri > Spariformes > Sparidae > Sparus > Sparus aurata. The sequence continues at coordinate 15,413,964 of NC_044198.1, forward strand.
GTCTTGTAGTGAAAGAGTCGGATGTCAGCATAGACCGCAACATTCCTGTTGTGAAGTCTGAACCTCAGGAGCGTGTAGCGAACCTTCGGCCACCCACCCCCACAGGCACCCTGCCCGACAGTGACCAGGAGACTAAAGCCAAAGGTAAAACAGAGCCTGAGGAAGTACCATGCACCCCCGGTCGACTACCCCCATCCCACTTAGAGGCAAACACACCCGTCCCCAAATCTGCCTCTGCTTCTTTTATGCACCTCCCTCTCCCTCCTCACCCGGCACTAGAAGGCCGCTCCCTCCTCCACCCACCCCTCGGTCCCCTACCTGACCTCCCTCAGCGGCCCAGGCTCCCAACAGATGAGGACATCCCCCGCACACCTGGCAGGGACCTGATGGAGCGTGCACGAAGTCTGGGCAAGTCCCAGAGCACGGACACGGTACCCATCACACCTGGCAGCGACGCCCCGCTGACGGGCAGCAGCCTGTTGCTTAGCTCCCCTCACATTCCCGGTAGCCCCTTCTCGTACCCTGCACAGTCCCCCGTCCTTAGCGCTGGAGTTCCCCGTACTCCAGGAAGAGACTTAACCTTCACTCCTGTCTTCCCTGACCCCTCAGCTCTGACTCTTAATAGGAAAATCTCCTCTGAGAGCCTGGACGATAGACCAGTTTTTAAAGAGCCTCCCATCAGCGCCCTTCCTAACCAGACCTTATCAGCTGGAGCAGAACATTCAGCCAATGTCCCTGAAGATCTGCCTGCTGGTCTCACTGTAGATGTCCCTATGCCATCAGATACCGCCCAGTCAAAGAAGAAAGCTGGACGACCCAAAGGCAAAAAGACACCAGCTGTCTCCGCAGCTGAGGAGACTTTGGAGCTCTCATCCGAGTCCACCCCTCTGCCTCACGACAACCTACCTGTGCAACGGATATCCACCAAGTCCCCTGACCACCCGAGCTTGGACTTCAGGGAAGGAGAGGTGGAGCCTCAGACAGTCTTGCCCGCAGAAGACGGCTTCCTGTCTTACGAAGAAGAGGCACCGGTGACAGTGAAGCCTGCTCGGCGGCCGCGGCGAGGCTGGGAGGAGCTGCTGCTGGGCAGCCTGTCTCCAGTCACCTCGCCGCCTCGGCCGTACTTCAACCCACGCACAGAGTTTGAAGAGATGACCATCCTGTACGACATCTGGAATGATGGTATAGACGAGGAGGACGTGAGGCTCCTGCAGATCACCTATGACAAGATGCTCCAGCAGGATAACGGCAACGACTGGCTGAATGACACGCTCTGGGTCAACCATCCTTATATCCTTTACGGCTTGACATCACCTGTTTTACACCAAATGTTATCAGTAATATGAATCTTTATGTGTATGTCACTTTTTAAAACAAACTGCAATTAATTTTAGGAGATCTGTGCAGTGAAATAACACTTAAAAACGTGTTATTTTGGACTGTGTATCAAATAGCAGCCCCCTCTGGTGGTGAAACTGAGGAACTGCTTCTTAAGTGTTTTGCTGTCCAAGCTGTGGTCCTTTTTTGGTTTCTTCCTTGACTCCCCTGCACCTACCAACATCCCTGGAGTGAAGAAAAAGAGAAGAGATGATGGCATGAGGGATCACATGACCGGCTGCGCACGAAGCGAGGGATACTACAAGATCGACAAGAAGGACAAGATCAAGTACCTCGAGAGCACAAAGCTGCAGTATGAGGAGCCTCCGGTCGACACACAGGTAAGCTGCGGCGAACAGATTGTGGTGATTGACTTGCTGCTTTTGAACACATCTAACTCCGTCCTCACCCTGCAGGGTATGAGTATTCCTGCGCAGGTCCACGCCTCCACCAGAGCTGGCTCGGAGCGGCGGTCGGAGCAGCGGCGCTTGCTGTCCTCGTTCGCGTGTGATAGTGACCTGCTGAAGTTCAACCAGCTGAAGGTAAACACAGTCTGACAGAACTTTGCTCCAGTGGGCAGTTTTTTTCTGGGTTTTTTTGTTTTTTTTTCATCTGAATATCAGCTTTTCTGAAACTTATAGTTTTGCTCTCATTTTCTCTTTTCAGTTCCGTAAGAAAAAGATCAGATTCTGCAAGTCACACATCCACGACTGGGGTCTGTTCGCTCAGGAGCCCATTGCTGCTGATGAAATGGTGATCGAGTATGTGGGGCAGAACATCAGACAGGTGAGAGGCAGCTGACTGGTTCATTTGAAGCAGGTTTAAGTGAACTTGTAAACAATGATAACACTTAAACGTGCGTTCACCTGACTCTCAAAGTTTCTCATTAGCCAAAAATATAACCACATATTTTACATTCCACTCCAGTTGAAGAGAATTTTCCTTGACATTCGGTATAGTAAATGATTCAGCATGAAAATCATCTGTTGATGCAGCCCTAAACTGAAGTTTGACTCTGGTTGAAAGGAGGTCATCAAATTTTCTGATTTAACAGGGTTCAAGGGTCAGAACTACTTTACCAAAGCATCATAACCAAGAACACAGGCAATTATTTAGTGAACTCTAAACATTACCTTGTCTGTCAACGTTTCTGCCTGAGTCACATCAAGTAGATATTCCTCTGAATTGGTGGTTGTTTAACCATAAGGAAAACAACAGTTGTGACCTGCAGCCACAAAAATAAAATACTGTGCTTTTTGTCAAACCTCTAACAAGTGATCATCTTCCTCCTTCAGGTGATTGCGGACATGCGGGAGAAGCGCTACGAGGAGGAGGGCATCGGTAGCAGCTACATGTTCCGGGTTGACCACGACACCATCATAGATGCTACCAAGTGTGGCAACTTCGCCCGATTCATCAACCACAGCTGCAATGTAAGACAACCAGCTACACGCTGCTCCTTTTTGTGTATGAGACAGGAACACAAGCTTTGAAGCAAACTAATCCTGTCCGTCTTCTCTTTCAGCCTAACTGTTATGCGAAGGTCATCACAGTGGAGTCTCAGAAGAAGATCGTGATCTACTCCAGACAGCCCATCAACGTCAACGAGGAGATCACGTACGACTACAAGTTCCCCATCGAGGACGAGAAGATCCCCTGTTTGTGTGGGGCGGAGAACTGTCGGGGAACACTCAATTAACGTCCATTTGAGGTCAGTCCTCTTCCGGGGTGTAAAAGTGCTGTCCTCAAACTTCAAGTTTCCCCCGGACACGCACATGTCAAGATCCTGGACAAGGAAGAAGTGAAGAGGGAAGGTTTTCTTTGTGAGAAGAAGCCTGCGTCCTGAACGGCGCTCTTCACATAATTAACTCTAGATTGTTTACGATTTATGGTGCTCTTGAAATGAAAAACGCGTAGTTTTTTATGTCTGCCAGTGACCCAGAATTTACTAAACACTTGACTTGCTCATGCAGCATTTCCTCCCCTCCCCTCCTCTCAACGTCGGACAGTATTTCAGCATGGTTCCCTCCATGTCCAGTTCTGTTTTTTTGTACAGTTTTACACTTCTCATTAGTCTCATAAGCTTTACACCACACGTGGTACAAACAAAACAACACAGACTCACATGTTCAGCTGCTTACTAATGCTGTTGAGATGCACAAGCCCACCAGGAAAACGCCTCCCCGTGGGCGGGGGGGGGAGACATGGTCGGCACCAGAGCAGGTGGCGGACGACGACGTTTCCACCCAGCAGCAGCAGGCCAGATGGCGGCGGCGGCGTGTCACATCCCCGCCACGCACTGCAACCCTGCTTTTCTCGCTCCTACCTCCTCTGCACTCTTGGGAAAATGAATCAAACTGTTTAAAACAGAAGCAACAAAAACTGATTAAATCCTGCCACAAAAAGAAATCTGGAAAAATTTGGATATCACACCTTGCGTTCACCAGCCAATGACTGATCATGCTGCTTCCTATTAGTTTATGCAAAAAAGTTAAAGACGACGTGCAAAATTTGTATTACTGATATTCCAGTGTTTTCCAGTTTTGTTTAGGTAGAAAAGCCCCTTGCTTCTTGTTTCTTCAAAGACACTATATTTGTGTGTGTGTGTGTGTGTGTGTGTGTGTGTGTGTGTGTGTGTGTGTGTGTGAGAGAGAATGAGAGAAGGTGTCAACATATCTGAGTGTATGTGAATGTGAGTGCACTGCCTCCTGTTGGCCGCAGCGCACAATGCCGACCAATCATGAAGAGCAAGACAAACAACCCTAAAATCAGTTCCTGAAGACATCCACCGGGCAGCGTTTGAAGAAATACTTGTCAAACTAAGTTTTCAGCTTCGGAAGAAAATAATTGCTTCTCATTTTTAAGTGCCATATGAATGTGTAACTGTTTATTAACCAGGTGACGGACGGAAACATGGAAACATCCGTCACCTGAAGCATGTGCAAAGAACTGCTGCCTATTTTCTCTCACCGCTGTGGGTTGTTCAGTTGGCTTTCTTAAACCTGTGCCCGGGGTGACTGTCTCACGTTTAGATTCGTCTTCAGCTGCTGCGGGTTATGACTCGACCAGTGTTCAGACAAAAGTGTTCCTACGACCTCCGAGAGGGTCGTCCTTTTCTTTATTAACGTATAAACGATAAAAAAAAACAAAAAACAATGAATGCACTCGAGGCTTGCACTTCCGCTTCTCTCTCAGCCAATCAGTTGCCCCTTCAAGACCAAGTCAGTCATTTGCTTTTCATTCAGTTGGATTGATCATGAAGATTTTCTTTCTTTTTCCTTTTTTTTTCACCAGTGATGTTTATATTGTATATGATTACGTGTACAGAAGATCTAAAGCTTTTTTTTTTTTATCTTCACAGGGGGTAACACTTTTAAGATGCATCTCTATCTTTTTTTTAACAGAAGACTGAGTATTTAAAATATTTTCAGGGATCTGTAAAAGGAATCTGAGGGTTTAAAAGGTTGTTTATTTAAAGAAAAAAGGTCCACTGTGTACAGGAAAAGTCTCCACCTCCCTTTTTGAAAGATTGTTTCTTGTAGAAACGTCTTCATTTTCTGCCCATTTTGCTTTGTAATCCTAGAAATATGTACATACTGTAACTGTGAATAACTATATAAATATATATATATACATATATATATATATTTTTGTTCCCTGGGATTTGCTACACAAACACAGCTCAGAAATCTATGTGACATAGGAGGCGAGCGATGAGCTGGTAGCAGGAAATTCAGCTTGTGTCAAGCTTTGGTTTTTTTTATTTTCTGTTGTAAATTCTATGAAAAAAAAGTTGTTTGCGGTGTGGAGAAAAAAACAAAAAGGTGCAGAATCGGCATGGGAAGAGGATTGAAGCATCAGCCTGTTTCTCATGTCTATTTATTACACGACAAATGTATGAAAAAGGAAAAAATGGAAATAAAGCAATTTTGCATACATCCATAAATAGTGGTTGTTTTTCATTAAACACTGTGGGAGATGAAAGAATACAGTTCAATAAAATTAAATAAAAGTGGATCCAGTCTTTGTTGGATGATCCTCAGAAAAAAAAAAGCCAACAGCGCTACTGATGCTGCGTTTTCATGAATGGGACCAGTGGGCAGCAGCTGACCAAACAATGACTCCCTGTCAGGCTGGTTTGATCGAGGACCCGGTCTTATGATTCACTGTCCTCCGACACACACACACACAGTATGTTTCACATCACCAGTGACAAACACAAGCTTTTTCTCTGAACAGTGTATAACAAAATGAAAACTTAAGCACAAACTTTATGAAAAAATAACACTTAATGTGATATGGGAGGCTGAGATGTTTCATCACTGCCGGTCATGATACAGTCTTCAGGAGACACACTGCAGGTCAAGGTGCAAGTGAGTGGAAATGGGGGCTTTAAAGGGACAGTTCACCCCAAAATCAAAAATACATATTTTTAACGTGGATCAAAACCATCACTAAATGACATCTCAGCCACCAGGGGAGCTTACAAGAAAGAAAGAAAGAACTTACAAAAGTATAAAATGCTCAGATGTTCATATAGCCGGCTTCTGTCTGCGCAGTGATACGTAAAGAAGATAATTCGGACATGAACCAAAAGGTCTTTGGATTATCTTGAGTAACCGGGTCATGATTTAAGGAAAGAGACATTTTTCTCTGGCATTTGGAGCATCATAAGCCCAGTGCCAAGCGATGGCAGACACCGCTTTCCTCTGATTTTGTGGTGAGCTGTCCCTTTAAGATCAGAGAGGAAACGTTAGAGAAGCGGGTTGCTGGTTCGATCCCGCAGATCTAATCCTTACGACACAGGTCTCATTCCTCTTGGACGGTCTAAACTTGTTAAGACCTGACCTGACGCACAGTCAAGCTCCATGAAAGTCAACTTTCTGTGACTCTCTGTAAGTCTGACTCAGGCCACAGCCCACCGTCTCTGTCTCTGCTGTTTCCACTCATCACGTTGTGTTGCTGCAGATATTAATCAGTGAATTTTTCTGCTGTTGCGTTTGGTCACAGTGAAAAATCTGCAGCCTGACGTCACCTTCCCCAAAACCTGGCAAACACACAAACCAGAGAGGGCGTGTGTGTGTGTGTGTGTGTGTGTGTGTGTGTGTGTGCGTGCCTCGAGGCCATGACAGGAGGAGGATGGTGTGATCTCAAGCAGAGAGGACGGGAGAGAAGCGAGCAGTGCATGATATGAAACCGATGAACACACACCAACAGGCGGACTAATCCGACTGAGATCTGTTGTTTCGGTGGTCGATCATCTATCTTTCCAGCAGCTCCTCTGGTTGAATGCCGACACACCTCATCCACAGATTTACAACAAAGAGGGATAATGTTTGCATAATAGTCATCCTCGGCTCATCGAACAGGAAACAGCGCAGGGAGAAAAGTCAAATGTCTTTGGAGGCAGCAGGAGTGAGGACGTGTAGGTTTACTGTTTGAGGCAGGAAATATGAAAAGAATCCGGCTCATTATCACACCAGTCTCCTTCCACTTTCCCGTGTCCTTTCCTCCAGGAGCTCACTGTTCTCTGACAGCAGACCTTTTGACTTGTCTACGTAGGGAAAAGCTCAGGTGTTACTTGTGACATTAACAGTGGCCGTGTTGCATTTAGTGGGCCGTGTCAGGGGAGCTAGCATGGATTTCAGCCCTTGCAAATGTTATTAATTGCGCCTGTGGTGACACGTTGAAATGTCAGGTGGAACAAAAGGCCTGTTACTGGATTAACCTGAGCATGTGCGAGCGTGTTTGAGGTTACAGTCACACAAGGTAACTTTCAGTTCCTCTTGTGTTGAAATTCCTGCTTACAAGATGAGGTAATGCCCACACACATTTCTTGATTTCAACCAGAAGTTAACTATTAAAATAGGTGAAGTAACAAACCACTAGAAAAAAATGCTTCACTGTCTTTATTACTTGCTTTCCTCTTTGTTTTAGCCTCCTTAAGCATCATTGTCAAGTAAACATTTGTTTTTTAAGAGCCACTTATGTTAGCATTGTCACTGTGAACATGTTTGCATGATAGCGCTTAGCTCAAGTTCATAAGAGCCACATAGCTTAATAATACCAAAAAGACCATAAGTTACTTTTTCATTTGCCCTTCCCAATTCTTTGCAGCCAAGCTAGCAGCACCTTTACTTTTGCACTATCATGTCAAATTATAGTTCGTCCATACTTGTTTAATTAACCGCCAAACTGATAATAAATTAGCATGCTAACGTGCTTAACTCAGATAGTCATCATAGTAAACATTACTTGATTGCCATCAACATGCTAACATGATCAGTGTGAGCATGTTAGTGTGCCATTGGTAGCGTTACCTTCAAGTATTAATAATAATGCCAAAATATTGATGTTTAAATAACATGAAAATAAATATTTCCACTAAAATAAAATGGTAAACATTCAATCTTCTTGGCATCAACATGCTAGCATCATCATTGTGAGCTCGCTAGAATGGCTGAAATGTCTCAGTCTTGTTCCTAACATTAATTAGACTAAATGAGGCCGATTGTTAGTCTTTCACTATTATAACTCTTAAATTTTAATATTTGTGGAGTTGCAAACATATCTGACCTAAAGCGGAAGGAAAATATGTGAGGATTGTGGCTTAACAAGAACGAGATGTGAGTCACAAGGGTTATAAATTCATACACGCACATTTTAATGGCACCATCGCTCAATGCGCAGGATTTTAAACTGTTAGGAAGGAGACATTTTTATCATAATTTGATTCACAATAATGGAGTTAGTCCCGCAGAGACGGCAGGTCACAATCATGAGACATTTATTAACAGTTCAGTGTTTTACAGTACTCTTCTTCACAGCTTGTTTTTACATTTAGTCTTTGCGGAAACATTTCTACAGAAGTAAAAACTCAAATTAGAAAACCTCTCTGACCACAGAGCGTCATCGGGAAACGCAAATTCACCATATATCCGCTAAAGTCTGGAGACGAAGCTTCCCAGCAAGATGATTTGAAGCAGATGCACTGACAACGCGGACCTGAGGGGATGACCGGCCGTCCCTGTGAGGAGTTTGGCATCTTTGGACACGGACACGATGCGACTGAAGGTGGGGTGGATGTGTCTGAAGTTGTTCTGCAGGGGGGTCACCTGCTCTGCATCCTCCTCTGTGGAGAAGATCTGTGAGGTAAACTGAGCCAGCTGAGGAGAAAATATGAACATCAGGTTTATTTGCATCCCCCAGGGACACCGTTCAAATGCTGTTTTTTCAGGGGAATTACTTACCTGGGACCACGAGATGTAGATAGGGACTTCGTAGAGGGTCCATACGACCGCTTGAGCACACGGAGGAGTGGTGAGGCTGCCGTAATAACGGTAATACTGAGTCATGTTGTGCTTCGGCAGGAGGCTCATCAGCGGGAATGGCTTCACTTTAGTAGTTTGGCCTTGGGGGTTGGAAGCACATCCAATAATGAGAATCACAAGCAACACAAACTGCAGGCAGGAGTTCATTTTCTGAGTGTCGTCTAACCTTTGTAAGCGACGGACGACAGCTTTTGTGATATGTGTCCAAAGTGCACGTTGTCTGCATAAACGACCTGCAAGAGAAGGGACAAAATCAGGATGCACTGGAATAGAAATGACCACAGTTGCTTGACTTTATGCAGCACATGACAGAACTGACATCAATGAAGAACCCAAGAACAGCTAGTCCCGTTGGGTCTTCCAAGGCTGCTGTCACATTCGGATGGATGGACTTCATGCTGACGATGTGCACCTAGAAATAAAGAAAAAGAAGAAAGCACAGAGACGTTAAGGGACACTGTCACCGGTCTGCTGCCGCAGCTGGCCGGTGACCGAGCGGCGCTGTCTACTGACCGTACTGTACCTCCATCGGGTATCTGCGTCTGTCCACCGTGTGCTCGGAGCCGTTGGTGGCCGGGCCTCCCCAGTGGAAGTGCAGCTGGATGGTGTGGTACACATCTGGAAGACCTCCGCCGCTCACCGACATGCCACTGCCAACATGCAGCAGGACTGGAGGCGACGGGAAACATGTGGTCACCAACACGAATATGCAAAAAGGACGTTTGTGAGAGCATCTGTGGCGTATTCACCAGAGTGTCCGTCGTTCTGAAGCGTCCAGTGGCCCGTTTGGATCTCGTCGAAGCCCTCCAGATGTAAAGGTCCCAGAGACTCGTTCCTGACCATCTGGTCGTCCAGATTGATGGGAGAGTGATGCACTCCAAGTAAGGGGTGACAAGATGGGAACGTGTCTCCCCATGCGTAAGGATCTGAGGACGGTGAAGGAACAAAAAGAGGAACAAGTTCACCAGTGAAAGACAAATTAGTGGTTCTCAACCTTACCTGAGCTTCCTCAGCAGCTTTTATTGAATTACAGACTTTTCATTCATGTTGGCTTTAAGGATAAGGTCACCCCCAAATTTATATTCAGTCACTGAATGCTCCCTTCAAGCCGATGAAAAGTCAGGTGTAGTTTTGTAGTCCAAAAAAACATTTCTGGAGCTTCGCAGCAAAACAGCGTTGTAGCCTTCTCCTGAACAACTGAAGACTTGTTTTGAAAATTAAAAACGTAATTCATGTCTGCAGAAGCCCTAAGATGTGCATGCTAATGCTAACCATTAGCAACTACAGTGAAGAATTTTGGCTAAAAAAAACAAAGGGTGTAAATAACGTCTCTTCAAGTCAATCTGGGGTCTCTGAGCTCCCAGACACTTGGATTAGGCAGGACTAGCTGTATGAACAGAAAATACATTCTATTTTTGGACGAACTTGTCCTTTAAAAGTTGAGACCGAAAGGTTCTGTTCTTGAGCCGGAAACAGTAGCTGACAAAACAATCTACACATAAGGACCATTTAGTAGCAGTACCAGAGCTTTCATTCATAACATGCTGCCTTCTGATTGGCCAGCTGTTTTGAAAATATGCGGTAGATTTTGAAACGTTTCATTTTTCTGATTTCTTCTTTCTTCTTTTGTCAGCTTGTGTTTTCCAAGCATGAGAAGATCAAGAGCTCCAGAACAAGAACTACATGGATCTGTTATTAAAGGAATACTGCTTTTTTCCTCAGAAACACTAGTTGAACTTCTTGCGGGAATTTACTAATTATTTCAATTACATTCACTTAAAAAAAAATTTTTTTATAAAACACTGGGTCACTGATCAAAAAGACCTCCACAGTTTGAAAATGATATAAAAATGATGGACACAGCTTTAATTATAAAAAGTCGTGGTCTCTTTTAGAAAATAATTCTCCCATTTGCTGGTAAATCACTGACCAACACACAAACCAACTTATTGTTAATATATATGTGTTTATGAGGATGTTCCAACTGTAATAATATACCATAGTCTTTAAATTGGTGTCTGTGTGTCTTAAAATACAAAATATTTCATAGGTTACTCACCACAGTCTGGCTCATCGTAACAGTAGTCTTCTGGAATATAAAAACACCAGACAATAACGTTACTATTGTTTAAAACTGGCTTGAATTTAATTAAAATAAAGATTTCGTTCCCCTCATCTGAGACTCAAGCAGGCCTCTCACCTGAACGAACGAGTGAGAGGACAGTCGTGAGGAGAGCAGCGGTCCAGATCATCCTAGGTATCGTGGCGGCCCGGTGAGTCCAGACAGGTGCGTCGGGGTAACTGAGGTAGACTGAAGATGGGTGCCAACGTTCTGCTTAAATAGGAGCCGAGGTGAAAGCCGAGTTTGGTTTTTTCCTCCTCCTGGTCTGGTCGGTGAACCGTGTCATTACCAGTCTAGTGGTCTTTTCTGATCAACAGGCTCATTGATGCAGGACAGCTTCACCCCCTCCCCCTCCTCCTCCCCCTCCTTCTCCTCCCTGCCACCATAGATGCGAAGTGGCCAGTAACAAGACCCATTCATCTCATGGGAAAGCCAGAGGATGTGTAGCACGCTGAATATATATGGCTTCATATAAAAGGAGGCTGGAAAGATGCTGCACCACTTTATATTTACCTGATTAGTTAAAGGTGCACTGTGAATTTTCTCAACGCCTAAACTAAACTAAATAAACTAACTGACACTAAAGGACAACACAATTTCATACTGTTTTACTTTGTTTATATGTGGTGGACCCTGCCACCTTTTTAGCTTCAGACAGTATTCTGGGGGCCTTGTTTTCCTCTGAGAACAGTTTGTTTATTCAGCCTGAATTTGTTTTCCAAAACTACACAGTGCCCCTATACATTTTTAAAGTATAAGAAAAAAATTCCATTATTGCCCACGAGGGATATTAAGGCACTGAAACACTCTCTATTTCATATATAAATGTTCTGCATCTGTCAGGTTTGTTATTTATGGTTATAAGTGGATATAAATCCAAATATACAGACTGATTACTCAAGGCCTTTGAGTAAAACAGGGTTATTGAAATTTGGTGCAATCAAATTAATTTCTTGCGCCTTTATTTCACCTGAAATAATTCTTCTTTCCAAATATTGAATCATTTGCTTTTATGAAGCACACTTTAATCACTTAACATCCTCAATTTGACATATAGAAGCCCTGACATCTATTTTATGTGATGTTACATTTTCTATCTGGGCCGAGTAGCTCAGCGTAAAGTGTTGCGTCTCCCCCGTCCAGGAATAGATCATGCGATTCTGTCACTACACTGCCTCGTGTGAACAAAGCCCCTTTTCTTTGCGACAATACTTTCCAGCTGGGTATCACATCTCTGCTCTGCCCTGCTGCCTTATGAGTCACTGTGAGGTGCGCTGTATCCTCTTTCTTTACATCATCTGATTGATTGGATTTATCCAACAGCCGCCGTCTCACTGTTGTAGGGGGATTTCCCCGCGTCCCACTTTAATCCTCTGACATTTGGTCACAGCAGACGGAGGAATTCCCTCGACAACTCACGGAGCAGCTTAATGTTGTGACAACATGATGCTGTGTTCATACCCACTGACGCATGAGTCGTCCTTCATGGTGCAATTTATTTGGCATTTGATTAGATGTACATCTACCTCAGAAAAACACAAGCTCGCCCTGCAAATGAAGCAGCTTTTAAATTTAAAGGCTAATGAAATAAAAGACAATGAAATGAAGCATTGGCTGTATTATACACGAGACATTTCAGATGCAGTAATATTAGTTCTCAACACAGAAACTACAGTTTAGATTGAGCTGTCGGGGGGTGTGAGCAGGTTTTTTGATGCAGATGTTAAACTTAATGCATGAGTTTTTTCAACCCACTGTACAGGACAGACTTGTCGAGATAAAAGTGTTTCCATCCAAAGAAAAATCTCTCAGCATGCCAACCGATAGAAAAAACAAAACAAAACAAAAAAACATGCACCGCAGGTCCAAAAGAAAAGGTTGAAAAATAAAAACCAAACTTAATGGGAAAAAAAAATCCAAACCACAACACATGAATCCCCTAAACACACACATGCACACGTTACTTTTTCCCACAGTGTTTGAGATTTTGTTTGTCAGATAATCCACCGGGATTGTCGATGCCAAATGAAATTAAAAAAAAAAAAACAACTTAAAAATGTCAGTAAAAGCAGGGAAAATAATGTTTTACACACAATACATTCAGACGTGACAGTCATCCAGACACGTGTTTACAGCTGGTTTTCTTAGGCAGATCAAAAAACGCAGTTTCGAATGCTGGTGGTTCTGGGTAGACTCTGATCCAACTTTGTAAAAAAAACAACAAAAAATCATCCTTGAGAGAATCAAACGATTGTCATCATAAAAGGGGTCTAAACAAGTTTATACTTTTCTTTTATTACAATATTTTCTTTAAACTGCGATCCCATTGAGAAAACAGAGAACAGCAATAGACCCATCAACACCAAAAAACAGAAAGAAAAGACTCACAGCTACAGTCAGTGACATCTTCTTCATCAGTAGCTGGAAATGACCTCGATAATTGAGATAACAGATGTATCGTGTGAAGAATCACACGTACAGAAACACGTCTGAAATGGAGGGGCAGCATCCAAATGTGACAACTGACAAATTTCTTTCCAAAAAACAAATAAACAAAATTTTTAATCGAGAGATTAACGTGCAAAACATTAAGCTTTGAGTCACTAATCATGATTTAGTTAGCAAATGCACAACTATCCTGTGAAGAGTTGATGATAAAGTAACGATAATGGGACCGTCTGCATGATTAAAACACTTCATGATTGGAACAGTTATTTTAAATAAATTGATTTCCCCCCTAATCTTCACACATGCACTTGAAAAGCTTCATCGCTTTTGCTCGCTGATCAGCGGGAAGCTCAGACAGAGTCTGTCCCACTATAAAACAATCAAGATTACAGCCTGCGCTCATAAATTAGCATTAAAAAGAACACAATACCAAACTCGGATATTTATCAGTACCACAACATTCGTCAATACATAATGCCTTGTGTCAGCATTACCTAATAAAAACCCTACAGCAGGAAAACTAACCGTACCTTCTTGCAAGGTCAAACCTCTGAATTACAAAACTTTTGCGGCAAATATGCCCTATAAACCTGGAAGACAGCTTCATGTATCAGACTGATAAGAAATTGAGGGGACAGTAGATATTTATGAGCGAGCAGAAAATTGAGATCTGGGACAAGCCGCGACAGACGGAGCTGGTGAGGATGTTATTGTAGCCTGAAGATGGACAGACTCGTTTGAAGGACAGTATGATGCAAAGAAAAAATGCACAAGGAAGGATAGCTGGCTTTACTGTCCGTCTGTCACTCTTCGCCTTGTGCTGGACTCTGACACACAGGTATAACAAATTCAACCGGCATGGACCTGAGGGGGGTATTTACATCAGGGCTTCTCGACCAATCAGGCCAACTCTGAGATGTTTCAAAAGCTTTGCTCAGTCGGCGTTAGTGCAGCCTTCTCAGACTCAATGTAGTGTTTTTTATTTTTTTCTCTGTACAGCCAAAGTCCTCTCTGCTCCCTCAGATGTCTTAAAAAAACAACACTCAGAAGGCCGACTGTAGCAGAGTCTTCAGAAGGAGGGAATCCTCACACCTCGTTCTGATATGTCTGTACAAGCTTCAACTCTCCTCCCTGCAGTCAGCGTTTGGATTAACAACAGTCTGCTGTGTCCTCTCCCGGTGCACAACGCACTCATGACCTTCCTCAAGCAGCAGGCAATGTCCGGAAGAAGCTCCCTGCCGTCAGTCCGCAGTCCTATACCACGGTGCTGAGGGAGTCTGCGGGGATGGAGCCTGGGGCGTGGCCATCTGTCGGGGTGTCGGGCCCCACCAGGAGGGTGCTGCTATCTATGGAGTCTTCCCTCTCCTGAGAGCATGGCACAGGGTCTGGCACTGGACCGGAGGCGTTGGGAATATCGGCCTGCAGCCCGTCTACCATGGCGTTCATCTGGCTCGGCACCATGGAGACCCCGCTGTGTCCTGAAGGTAACGAAACAGAGAGGAGGTGAATACAAGACAACACTCATATGCACATGAGGTGCATAAATCTGGATCAGTGCCTACCGAGGTCCACATAGAGGAGGCTATCTGGGTTGATGGAGGCTTCGTATGGAGGAGGTGGGTCATCAGGATGCTGGATGTCGGGGTATTTGTAGGCGGCGTATGGTGGAGGAGGCTCCTGGAAATGGAAAGCGCCCCCCTCTCCGTCATCAGACAGATGCAGGGGAGTGAGGCCGGTGCCGAAGGCGTCAGGGCCGTAGTCGAAGCCTGGGACTCGTCTTCCAAGGTTAAAGTGGTGCACTGAGCAAATCAGAACAAGATAGATACAGTTTTATTTTACTGAATATTTAGAAATGTTTTGTTTCTGTAGAGGATTAAGAATCAAAGGACTGTTTAAATAGATCAGAGGTGCAATAAGTGTGAGTCACTACAGCTCAAACAGGCCTGAAGTAGCAAATACCATTAAAAACGTTATTGTGAAATACCTAATTGAAAAAACTCCGCAGTAAAATTCATCATAATAATAATAAAATGTCTCATTGCCTGATCAAATCAAATATTTATCCTTTAGAGAATGGTGTGAGTGTCTAGCAGGTTTTATACTCACAGTTTCCTCCGATCAGAGTTTCAATGCGTTCACGTCTCCTCTGGCGGAGTCTGTGCACCATGAAGAGCAGCAGGGAGAGGATGAGGAAAGACGAAATACAGCTGACGATCAGCCTCATCCCGCTGGCCATAGAGTCAAACAGGCTGTTTCCATCTGAGTGGAAAAAGAAAAAAGTGACAAAGAGAGAGAAATACACAAACCTATTTGTCCAATATCATTTAGGACGCCGCATTTTTGTCAAATAAGTTCATAACAAAATCTTCAGAGTAGACAAAAGATGCCAGATATTTATTTAAAAACAGGCTAATTTTATTCCTAATGTTATACTTTTTAACTTTATTTAAGCCAATAATATAACATGACACAGTGAAAAAAAATCCTGCTGGCTTAAGTTGCAGTAAATCAAAGCCTGCACAAGTTTGAGGAGGAGCTCCACCTTGTGGGATTGTGAGCACCGATATGACTGAATGTAAACCTCCAAGAATGAATGCACGAGGTGAATATGAACAAGTGAGCTTCGGCAGGTACCTGGGTCCAGACAGGTGAACTTGCAGCACTCTTTGGGATCCTTGCGGAAGTGCTGGCAGCCCTGCGGACGCTCACACAGCGCGGCCACACACATCTCAGGCTCGCCATCATGACACGTGCAGCTCAGACACGGGTCGTCCCCTTTAGGAGTGAAGTAGTAGCCCTCGTTTACAACATTGTCCTTTATGTCCACACATGTTTGCCCTGTTGGAGGGAAACAAAAACATCAAAATATAGTCCAAAAATAAGACATTACATGACTTGAATTGATGAAAAGGACTGGATGAGCACGTACTCCTCTTGCAGAGAAAGGGGAACTTCTTGTAGCAGTTCTCAGCATGCCAGCTGTGAAGGCCTCGTTCATTCATGCTTTTAATCTGAAAACGCTGCAGCTGAGCACAGAAGACATTGTCTTGGGTGGGAGACGCCTCCCCAAAGTTGGTCAGACCCTCAGGTGGCAGAAAAACCTGCATCGACCCTAGTGAGCAAAAACATTTTTAAGCATCACAACAATCAAGCTCCAGAGCAGCAGTTGCCTTTTTTTAAAGAGCAGGTGAATCCAAATACCTTTGTACGCTACCTCCCAGCGGCCCTCCAGGGAGTGGTTCTGATTGGTGATCACATACTGGTAGCCAACCCAAAACCTTAAAAACAGACAAAAAAAGAATGACTAAAATGTTTGGATTTAAAGTGCCAAATGGTCTATCTCAGGTTTTACTCATAAGCCAACAATGAGCACTTTAAACTGCCAACAATCGGCCACTAGATGGCCTGCGACCAGTGACAGAGCACCACTGCCTGAACATGCTGATTGTATATTTTATTTTGCTGGGGAAAAAAAAGGGTCAACAGGGCCAAAGGCAAAGTTTAATGAGTTAGAAATTCAGATCTGCAACTTAAAGGGTTTGATCCTTAGAGGCTACACATTCTGCCAGCTACTTCCTGTATGTATAAAGGCTGAATAAAAAAGCAAAGAAAGAGAATTCAGAGGTGGAGGTAAAGATCATTGAAGTGTATTTGTAGCAGCACACAAAATTCTTTTAGATTCAAAGGTTTAATCCGATGTAAGAACTCACTTGCACTGGTCTCTGCGCTCGCAGACTTTCTCATCAAAATCCACCTCGATCTTCAGTATGAACTGCAGCTCTTCGTTGGTGACAAAAGTAGCCAGGGAGCCGTTGACTTTCTGACAAGTATCCACGGCCTGCCAGTAGTTCTCATTCCTCAGGTACACTTTGTAGCAGCTGGCCGTTTTCTCGTAGTGGTGCCACCCACTTGGGCATTTCTCTGTGGGAAAAAAGGGCAAAAAGATACTTTAGCAAATTTGGTCTGCAGCCATGATGCAGATTCAACAACTATGAAATCAACTATGATGAAGTGAGCTGCTTACTGTTGAAGCGCACAGGCTGAGCCACACCAATGACGTCTTCCACCTGGTCATATCCATTGCCGAAACGAAACCTCTCCTCTTTTATAGCTGCAGAAAAAAAGAATAATGAGTCGAAGTCAACGACAGTGAACGAGCACGATTTGGTTTGTGTTATGCAACCTGTTAAAAGCCTGTGATGTAATGAACCTGTTTTCATTTATCTGATAGATAAATATATCAACCTGCTGCATCTCTCTGCACCATCTCTGCCAGGTAATCCCACATTTTAAACTGTGTGTGTAAAAAAAACAAACTTTTGGGGGTAAAAATAACAATTTAGCTTCAGTCCACAGACTGTATGGATTCATGTAACATAAGCAGGAACACCTATCTATCTCTTTCAGTACATTACTTGACACGGAAATTAAGAAACATTAGGGTTTGTGTCTTAATGTACATCTAAATCATCTGAAAAGGAAGTACAAAAGATTTGAGGAAGAGAAAAGCAGAACCAAAGCCCAACTCTGTAAACATTCAAGCAGAGCTGAATGTATCATTTAAGGTTTGCAGTCAGTCAAATCTAAAATCTATTCAGCACCATCTAGATTTGTTTAGTCTTTTTCAAAGAAGACTGAGATTAAACTGGCATGAGGATACATTTCCTGTTATTATTTTAGCTATGTACCTTGTCCTCTATTCTATGCAGCCAAATGGGTTTAAGGAGGAGTCATATTAAAAATGACCAAAGCCAAGAAACAAATGGCCCTGACAATAAAATGTTCTGAAAGTCTTTAATACCCAGTCAACACGACTAAACATGACAATATTCCTACTAAGCTGTTAACATGGCCAGTGAAAATAAATATTCAACTGATGTTTCAAGCTTCCTTCTTCATTGTTCCATCACATTCTTACATAATGTTTAAAAGTAGGTGCGTCTGTCCGTCAGACCAAGGCAAGGCTGAGTTGATATCAACCGCCACTAGTCTTAGTTTACAGCCTTGGATACTCAAAAAACGACCTATTATTTATTATTACCAACATGCTGAAAATAACTGACAACAAATCAAATTCACAGGAGATTTTTCAGGGAACACAGCCGGCAGATAAACTAAAATATACTAACTCAAAGTTCCTTTGATTCACTGATAATGGAATTATTGATTGAACACGCCTCAAGCTGGAATTACAGGTTATGAAAACAACAACCCTGCAGCATGAGTTTCCAGTTTTTCATTCTGAGGAAAAAACAACAAATCAGCTCCTCAAATTATTATTTTTTTTATAATGTCTTAAAAATTAGAGTAGTTGTCTCACATTGTCTTCTCCATTTTAACTTCTCTGCAACCCAACTTTACTTTTGGACAGTCTGCACTGGAGTTAAAAAGGTAGGTATTAGGTATATTTCTATCTTGAAATCAGTTTGGGGTATTTCTCCAGCACACCGGGTGATTCAACAAAGAGCTAATCCCAAACAAGAACATTGATTTCCATGCGCGCTGTTGATTTAGCTGACAATAAGCCCTCACTGAGATGTGTGGGAGCATTGTTTGGGTTTTCCCTGCACTTCTGTGTGAAACTGCAGCTACTGAGCACACAGTAAATGATAGCATGATGTTCAGCTTCAAGCTTTTTCAGTTGAAGACATGAACATACAGAATATACTGTACATGGATTTTGAAGTACTTTTTATTGATGAATTAACAAACAATTCATGCTTTTGTATCGTGCTCTATGAATGTGTTTTACAATGAAAAACCTCAATCAGTTTACAGTGTTGTTGGCAGGCCTGCAGCGTTGACTCAGAAGCATGCTCAGCTACTGCTGAATGGAGGTCACATGCTGTACTCAATCCTTTCAATAATTCGTATTATACGGTCAGAGATCTGGGGATAACGTCCCTCTGGATTTAAAGGGGGAGAAAACAATAGGATTTCGGCAAAGGCTTAGCACTGCAGCGTCTATGCAGTGCTGAAGAGATCAACAAATACTAAACAAAAACAGAGACACATGTGTAGCCACTCAGAATTGAACTCTGCCTTGCCTCTGCCTACTGATGCCCTCAGTCGTGTATTCTGACTCACTGAGGTGGATTAGAGGGACTTTCTCCATACCTGCAGACTTAAAACAATGTCTGAGCCATTTGGTGAAAGCCAATAGGTTGGATTGAACTGTGTTTTAATGTGCTATACAGAACATCCCAGAATATCGCTTGTTTAGTGAGTTCTTTAAGCATTCAGGGTGCATTCACACCTGCTTTCATAGCTGTTCGGCTGTGATCCGATCGCAAAAAGGTCCTGGGTGTTGCTATTCTTTCCAGAAACCAATCGTGTTATAGGTGTTAGGTAACAGAGTGGGTGTAAAAGGGCTTAAGTGAGCTATACTCACGGGGACAGTCCATCTCGTCACTCTTGTCCTCGCATGCTGTCCAGCCGTCGCACTGCCAGGACATTGGGATACATTGCATCTTCCCACTGCGGCAGGCGAACTGCCCAGGGCTGCAGCGCTGCTCTGAAACACAACAAGAGATTTTGTGTGGTTAAACCGGCACGTGACCGAGCCTTTCTTCCAAACAAGAGAAAAAAACATTTTAAGGTCCAGGAGAGGACTGAAGGAGGCCACGTGAGCTTTTGTTAAATGGTGGTGGGGTGAAGATATGGGGTCACGAAACACAAACAGATTTTTTATGTTTGTCCTGATAGCGAATGAGGGCAGACTGAGACAGTCAACAAAGACGAGCATATTCTGAATACTACAGTGACAAAATATACACTTCCTTAATATCATTCATTTTATATCACCCTTATTTTTATATTCATTATCGACTATATATCGTCTTCGATTTCAGATATTGTGATATGACCTAAGTGCAATGATAGTCATCCCTTATATACTGTCGCAATACCTCAACATTGAGGTATTTGGTCACAAATGTCTAATATTTGATTTTGTTGCCAGGTCCTAGCAAGTGCTTTTGTGGAGATTTCAAAGTCACAAAATAAAATGTATATTGTCACTTATTTTAATAAGAGACTAAGTGTGTGCACCTCTCAAGAAATTTAATTTAACCCCAAGTGCTGATGTTTAAGGTGCTTGCCAC